>NC_141061.1:50397631-50997631 GCF_041138505.1 Cibotium barometz | reverse complement strand
AGGTCTAAAAATTCTATCCATCATTCTATTGAAAGTGGCGGGAGCATTCGTAAGTCCAAATGGCACAACCAAATACTCATATAATCTAAATGATGTTCGAAAAGCCGTTTTGTGCACATCTTGAGGTACCACTTGAATTTGATGGTAACCACTCTTAAGATCAATGCGACTACAAGGGCTATCTAAATGGTTTCTATGCAGTCATCAGAGAATTCGGTCCCTTAACTTGAGTAGCCCTTGCCATGATTCCAAAGGTTCCCTTGCAATACTAAGAGTGACTGCTGACGGGTGAGCTTGCGCTGCTGATTTTCTTGCCCCCGCTTGCCCTCTGCTGCCCTCACGTGCCTCTCTGCAGCCCCCCCGCCTGCCCTCCTCCTGCCCCCGCCTGCCCTGCCCTCCCCTCCTGCTAGTCCCTGCCCTCCCCTTCTGCTGCCCCCGCCTCCCCCTCTGCAGTCCCCACCTGCCCCTCTACTGCCCCCACCTGCCCCACTGCCTTTGCTACCCCAGCTGCTCCCGCCCTTTTGCTCCTGCCTTTGCCCCCCTCTTCTGCACCCGCCTCTCTATCAGCAGCAATTTTACTTGGATTCAAGTCGGCCGCCCATTTTTTTGATTGGCTTTATGGCTTCTTCTGCCACAACGAATCTTTCGTCACCCCCATTGGCCGGGAGAATCATCAATTTTTCACAAGACGAGCTCACCTCTCTTCAGCACGACATCGACCTTGAGGTCCAAACTATCCTTGTTGCGAGAGTTTATGGTTCCCACCCTTCTCGTTCACAGGCCCGTGAATGGCTTCTAGCAGCTCTCCCTTCGGAGCTAATTGTGCACTTTCAGGATACTCGTTTACTTGGTCGAGGCTTCTTCCAGGTGGACTTTCTTTCTTTAGAAGCTACTTCTCAGGCTTTGGCTAGCAGCCCCTTTCCTCTTGGTCCTAGGAAGATTTTCTTCTTTCAGTACCAGGTGGGCTTTGATCTAGTGATGGAGGATCAGCGCCTTACCCCGGTCTCATTACGGTTCCCTGCTCTTCCTCGGTCCTATTGGAAGCTTTTAGCTTCCATAGGGGTATCCTTTGGCCAAGTTCTAGAGGTACCAATTCTCCCGAGCTCTCCCGCCTCAGCTTCCGCGGCCGTTACTGCCACTCTTGATGGTGTACCCCGGGTCCTTGTGCTTGTTTCTGATCCATCAATTACTGATGATCATGTTATGCTTCAGAGACCTGACGGATCTCATTTCCGCCAGAGGATGGAGGTTGCAGGTAGACCTGACCAGTGTCGGATTTGTCGTCGATAGGGTCACATTGCTAGAGGTTGTCCCAGATCGAGGGGCCATGCTAGGAGGCGGCGTGGTCCTGCCCATCAGAGGCCTTCTGCAGATGCCGAGACTCCAGCTGCTCCTTTGCCACAACAGACTACACAGCGTTGGGTTGTGGTTAGGGATGGTAGGCACCCTCGGACCCCCGTACTACCCCTTCACCCACACTCCTGTGGAGCACCCTAACCCCTATGTAGCTCTTGCCTCACAGGATGTTGATCCTTTTTTGGAGGATGAGGCCTTGCAGGCACATGATCTGGATCCCTCACAGGAGGATGCTGCATTACAGTTACAGGATGATTGCACCCTTGAGGATGATGTTGCACATTCGCATTGTCATGGTACCTCTCCAGTTCTGAGGACTAGCCCTGGCTTTTCCCCGGAGTGGGAGAGAGAGGTAAGGTTTACATCGTCAGATTTTCCCTCCCTTACCTATGTGAGACGTACTTCCGTCTCTAAAGGGGGTCCTTCGTCGACCACGAAATCTGGTCGTTCCGACTCTGAGTCTTTATGAGGATTGTCTCTTGGAACATTCAGGGTCTTCGGGGTTTTTTTCCGCGTCGACGGAAACAAATTGTAAAAACCCAGCTTCATTGTGCAGTCACACAGGTGGACCTATGGATATATTGCTCTTGCAAGAGCATAAACTGGATGCTAGTCAGTGTGGGAGATCAGGCAAGTTTCTCTCAGGACACACCTTTTGGTCACCGGCTGTTGGTACCAAGGGTGGTGTTTGTATCTCTGTTTCAGCTTTGATCTTGCCTTGCATCATTGGACATGGTGTCATTTTGCCTGGATCCTTCTTATGGAGGGTACTACACGCATTGGTATTCTCAACCTCTATGCTCCTAACCATAGAGGTGAGAGGATTGCCTTTTGGAAATCTCTCACTACATTGATGCCTCTTGCCGACCATTGGATTATTGGTGGGGATTTTAACATGGTTGAGATGCCAACGGATAAAAGAGGTGGACATGAGGACTTGGTGCATCCTCTTGAAAGAGCGTCTTGGGAGAGGTTTATACTCTCCATTCATGGTAGAGATTGTTGGCATGAGGATGACATTTTGAGGAGTCCATCCACTCTTCTTTATTCATGGTCTAACAGGAGAAGAGATGTAGGATGTATCGATGCATGGTTAGATAGATTTTATGTGGATGATTGGGTGCTTGACAGAGGTGGACATACTTTGATTGCTACACGCACCTCCAAATTGGATCATTGCCTAGTGGTTTTATGTATTAGAGATCCGAATTGCCATGGATCAGCACCCCATGTACGCATCCCTGATCATTTGTTTTCAGATGCAGAACTATCGCGTCGTATGCTTGATATTTGGAGATCTCATGACTTCTTACAGGCCTCTCAAAGCTTGGCCTTTGCTCTCTGTGATATTAGTGACCATTATCACACATGTGCCCTGTCTAAGAGGCAAGAGGCCTTGGACTTAGAAAGGGCTATTAGACGTAGATTGACTGCCTTGCAGAAAGAGCACGAGAAACATCCTCATGCTCAATGGGTTGCAGATTCTTTATGTACTATTAGAGCAGAACTTCATCACTCTCTTGAGCAGCGCGCGGAGTATCGTATCCATGCCCAGGAATCCTTTTGGACACAGATGGGTGGCAGATGTAACAAACATTTCTTTGCTTCTCACGGCCCATCTCATGCCAGAGATAGTGTCAGACAGTTGCAAAATTCACATGGCACTCTTCACTCAGATCCTCTCATGGTTAGACAGATTGCCACCGATTTCTACTGCCAGCTTCTTAGTGCTGAGCCGTATTCTGATATGAGACACAGGGCATAGAGGAAGGTTTGGAATGCGTTGCCACATTTGATCACCGAGGAGATGTGTGCCGCTCTGGATGCCCCTTTTTCTATGCAGGAGTTCAGTCATGCTCTTCATGCCTTACCTCATGGTAAGTGTCCAGGGGAGGATGGCCTCTCCCCTATTTTTTTCACTACTTTTGGGTTGAGATTGGGGTTGAGATAACATCGGCCTTGCAGGAGATGTGGGACACAGGTTCTATGCCTTCTTCTCTCAATGAGGAGCTTATTTATCTTATTCCTAAGAGCAGGGATAAGGCATTGATTGGCCAGTGAAGACCTATCACCTTACTTGGGACTGCCTATAAGATTCTTGCTAAGGCAGTGAACATCAGACTGCAGCCAATTTTGCAGGATGTTATTCATGATACCCAGAATGGATTCTTACACGGCAGGAGCATCTTTGATAACATTTTCTCGTTTTGGGAGGCCGTCGAATGGGCTAAAGCGAGCAATCAGCCCCTAGCCATTCTGCTCTTGGATTTTGAGAAGGCCTATGATAGAGTGGATTGGGACTTTCTTGAGGGTACTCTTAGTCATATGGGCTTCTCTCAGAGATGGATCAAGGGAGTTTCATGCATGTATCGTGATGCCCACAATAGAGTTCTTGCTTGCAGTGATAGAGGAGAGCGGTTTCAGATTTCTCGCTCAGTACGACAGGGCTGCCCATTAGCCCCTTTATTATATATCATAGTTGCAGAGGCCATGAGCATCTTTCTCCGCCCTCCACTGCTGGTATTTCAAGATTGAGGTTGCCTCTTCGTAGTCATGAGGAGTTGGTTGACTCTGAGTTAGCTGATGACATAGCCCTGTTTTTGGAGGCTTCACATATATGCTTATGTTCCTTCCGGGTAGCACTAGAGGAGTTCTCTTTGGCAGCAGGGGCACTCATTAATTGGCACAAATCTATTGGTTTTTGGGTTTGTGATTCACCGAGAGTTGATTGGGGTGCAGAGCTTGGTTTTACTTGGATCAACAGAGGATGTACTGCTAGATATTTGGGATGTCAAGTTGGGATTGATATTTCTCCTGCAGAGCAGTTTGCTCCGGTACTTATGAGTATCCGGAAGAAGCTCCTCCATTGGAGCTCCAGGAGATTAGATTTAGCCTCCAGATCTTTGGTGGCTAATCAGGTTTTGCTTGGTTTATTGCCTCTTGTTGGTGCTTCTCTCGTGTGTGCATTGGCCAATTGCGGAGATTGATCCACAATTTTCTCTGGTCGGGCTTGGATGGCACCTCAGACACTCGTGCCAAGGTTGCTTGGCTCACAGTTATTCAGCCCAAAAGAGAGGGGGGCTTGAATATTATCGATCCGGATGTTCAATGCAGGGCGTTGCTTTGCAAACTTGTGGTCAGAGGTTTCCTACCAGGCACTGAGCCTTGGAAGGATTTTTTCTTGTCTTAGATTTCCATATGTACACCCACGGTCGGGAGAGACTGGATGCCCAACACACGTTTTTTGTTCACAGAGGCTGATATTAGGGCACCATCTTCCCCTCTTATTGCAGCCATTGTCAGAGCATGGAGAAGCATGAGATATTTTTTGCGATAAAGGCTTCCTAGGTCTTTGGATGAGGCTGACCGACAACCGATTATGTGGAACGAGTTCATTAGGGATGAGGCTGGTCGGCCACTTGGTGCATCTCGTTATATGCAATGGTCAGGATGGGAGAGATGCGTATACACAGTTCTTGCTTGGAAGACCTTTAAGAGTCTTTCGGAGGATCGGAGAGTTGCATCCACTCAGCATCTTAGGGGCTCTCGCATTTGTATTGATCCGATTGATGCAGCTATTCCGCACGAGTGGCTTTCTGGGACCTTTCACGGAGACTATCATCCGAGTTGGCTGGGAGTTTTTTCGAGGATAGGCATACCTCTGCGGGTGATTGCTCTGCCAAGCCAGGAGGATACAGATTTCCTCATGTATTCTATCATGCCTAGTGGGAGATTGAGGAGATGTAGTATGGAGGAGATCATACCAAATACTAGGCTTAGTCCAGTGAGAATTGTTGGTCGCTCGGGGAAGCACTGGTTCATTGATCCTTCTCCTCAGATAGTGACTCATGGCTCTTGGTGTTTGTGGCTATATGGTGGCAGTCCTATCAGATATCTTCAGTGGGATCCAGGAGAGTGGGAGTGGATTGATGCCTTCGATCCTTGAAAAGCCTTCCTTTTTTCAGTTTCACTGTTCGGAATGCCAGGCTTCTCCTCACTCGACAGATGCATAGGATCCCTACTCTCAGGCCTCATTGGGAGAGCTATGATATTTCTCCAGTGATACAGCGTAGATATTGGCATAGACTTTGGCACTCATACAGAAGGAGCTAGATCTCTCATGTCTTTTGGTTATTCTTACATGGTGGTCTCCCCACCAATTAGTGGAGATCAGTTTTCGGTGTAGCACCTTCCTGTCCTAGATGTGCGGCAGATTCTGAGTCCGTACAACATTGTCTATGGGGGTGCAGCATTGCACAACAGATTTGGGGTCCTGTAATTGAGTGGCCAAGCCATGCATGTGACTTGGGGGGCAGTTGCTTGGCTCTCCCAGTCCGGTCCACAACTTTTTTATGAGGACAGTGGTACAGATTCTGTTTTTTTCATTCGTAGAGGTATTGCCCAGCATGGTTTATTGCAGGATGTTCCTTACTCTGATTATACACCCCCTAGACAGAGGATTGATACCAGTTGGGAGATTATTGCCAGTATTACAGCATGGCAGATCTGGAGCGCTAGATGCACGGAGGCTATTGAGGGTGTCCAGATTTTTGGGTCTCAGTGCATTAGTACTATATGGAGTGATATCATCCACACTCTTATGCCTACTTGGGCTCGCATTCAGGGGCCCTCTCATTCTTTTTTTTTCAGAGAAAAGATCCTTTCATTAGTTATGTAAAAAACGCCCGTAGGGCTACAAAAGAGATCTCTCCTGCTCCTAACAGAGAGAAGAGCAGTGAATACATCATGGCAGCCCGGGAGACTCTCCCTAGGTGCTGCAAAATACAAGCATCAGTCTAAAGGACTGAGCGGCTAAATCATACAATGGGGGGGGGAAAGAGCCAAACAGGTGGCCTGTAGTGCCAACGGGGGGATCCCGTGTGTAGGGTGTAGAACGGGCCGCAGCGCCAAGTGGTATGAAAGGCCTGGCGCCGTAAAATCGCCTCATCCGAGTCTCCCCGGATGCGGTCGTACTGTCCTCGCAGGGTGTGGATCAACTCCTGCCAAATCCCCCGAACAGTCTCTGCTGGTGGCTCTAATCTCCCCTCAAAGGCCGTGAAGCACCGGGCCCTCCAGGTGAACCAGATGGTGAGGCTGCTGAGGAGCTCCCATCGTAAATCCCTCTCCTGTGTCCAGCTGGCGGACGAGAAATCCGGTGCCGGAACCAGGCGAGGCTGGCCCCTAATAAATCTGATGGCCTGACTGCCCTGCTCCATCTCATAGCCCACAGCAGGCCCTGACGAAGTCGACCAAGCAGCGGAACCCCACGTAAACATACCCTCTGGAGAGAGGGGGGCTAGAATACGCAGCATCCGCAGCCAAATCTGCTGTGCTTGAGGGCAGTCCCAAAGGCAATGTCTCTGTGTCTCCATAGGGTGGCCGCATCGGACGCAGGCCGCCGGAAGACCGCTGTAAACAAGCCAAGTGCCAACTGCTGAGCCCCTGTGGGCGACCAGCCACTGAAAAGCCGAGATCCTGCGGGCCTGTCGACTAGCCCAGAGTCGAGCCCAGAAATCCTCCAGGAACTCCTGTGATAGTCCCTGCAATCGCCAATGCCCCGCTGCCGCTGGAGAAACCGTCCTCCTCGCCGTCAAAATATGCCGTCCCAGCCGAACAGTATACTGGAAAAATGTGATCTCTGTGGCCTCAAGGGATGCATAAGGATCATGCCACTCGTACTCTCCGGGGTCCCACTGTAGCCGGGCCAAGGGGCGCGCTGCATATGCCCATATACGCCAATCCGGGAGCACGTCAGCAGGGTCGGGGTCAATATGCCACTTCCGAGAAGCGGCAGCCACTACCCGAATCCTCTGAAAGGTGCACTCTGCAACCAAAGGCGACTCCACCTCCACTCTCTGGAGTCGGCCCTCATCCTGAATCTCATAATAGAGGCATCTGCCATCCTCAGTGCTAGCTCTGACAGCAATCAGGATCTCCAACTGTGTGAAGGCACCCATCCACCGTGGGGCCACTGGCTCGAGAGGTGTGAACCACTCCTCTGTAAGTGCCTCCTGAATATCATCCCTCATAATCAACCCCCCTCTGAAGTGACTCAGCCTCTCCACCTGGGTCTCCTCTGGTAGACTGCAGAAAGCCTGCCAGTCTCCAAAACTACGAGCTGGGCCTGCCGCTAAAGGTCCCCAGGCTAGACGAGGCCGAGAACCCAGCATATGACCCTGCTCTGTACGAACCGCTGGGCTCCAGATGAGCGGCTGCCTGGCCCGCTCCTCAACACAAGACGGAGGCCGCTGAGAGAGCCCCGGTCTCAGCAGCTCCCAAGCTCTCAGGATACTCAAAGCAAATCTGTCCTCCCATCCTCTACTGAGGCCTGTCCTCCTCATCTCTATGAATATCCAGCGAATCTCTGGTGCCCAAGTACCCCCTGCAGGAGGCGCCCGGGCCTGCAGTCGCTGCAAGAGGAGCTCTTTCCAAGGCTCAGCGCTTGGAAGCAACCCCCGAACAATAAGCTTCCCCAATAAGGCTCTACTCTGATCGACTGGATCTATAATGCCCAAACCGCCCTGAGCCAGCGGAAGTGTAATAACTGCCCATGCAACCTTTGCCCGAGCTGGCTGACCGTCCCGCCCAGACCACAGAAAGTTCCTGATCAGCCTCTGTACCTGGCTGATGCAAGAGCTCGAGAAAATCCAGCAAGACATAATGTACCACATAGTCGCTAACAGCACCTGATTTGCCACCACCACCCTCCCAGCCAAGGATAGTCGAGCTGTACTCCAATACAATAGCTTCTTCCGAATGCTCAAAAGAAGCGGGGCAATCTGCTGCTCAGGTGACAAATCGAGGCCAATCTGACATCCCAAATACCGCACTGCTGTGCCGGGAGGAATCCATCTAAAACCGGGGTCCGGACTCCATGCCGGAGTGGGAGCACTACTGATCCAAAAGGCCACTGTCTTGCGCCAATTGATCAATGCTCCCGAAGCTGCACTAAAAACCTGGAGCGACTGCTCTGCCCGAATAAGATTGGCCTCTTGGCCATGCAAAAATAAGCCCGTGTCGTCTGCAAACTCAGCATCAAGCAAATCCTCCCCCCGGACTGGGAGCTGAAGTCCTCTCAAACCAACCTCCTCTGCCGTCAAATACATACTCATAGCCTCCGCAAAGAAGAGAAAAAGGAAAGGGGCGAGAGGACACCCCTGACGGACTGATCTGGTCAGCTCAAAACTCGGCCCCCGACCTCCTGCAATCAGCACCTGGCTGCGAGCTGTGGAATACAAAGCTGCCACCCCTCTGATCCATCCTGGCTCAAAGCCCAGGCGTAGCATAGTGCCCTCTAAGAATCCCCAATCAACTCTATCGTATGCCTTCTCAAAATCGAGAAGCATCACGACCAAGTCCTCGCCAAGAAACCTAGCTCGGGCCGTCGCCTCCCAGAAAGTAAAGATGTTGTCAAGGATACTGCGCTCCTTGACAAATCCTGTCTGAGTAGCATGAATCAACTCCCCCAGGAAGGGCTGGATCCTCAAACTCAAGGCCTTTGCCAAGACCTTGTATACAGTATTGAGGATCGTAATAGGCCTCCAATGCCGAATGTCATCCGATACTCCCTCCCCCTTGGGGATGAGATAGATCAAGCCCTCTGAAAAGCTCTGCGGCATCACCCCAGTGTCCAAAACATGCTGAAAGCCCCTGCGGAGGCCTGGCCCCAAAAGGTCCCAATAGCGCATAAAAAAGGCCGGCGTCAGTCCGTCCTCCCCTGGGCAACTATGTCGCGGCAGGACCCTCAAGGCCTCAGCAAGCTCAATCTTTGACAGAGGCGCACCTAGAACTGTGCGCATATGGTCTGTGACCCTCCTCTGCACATGGGCCCACACAGTCTGTCTGCATACATCTCGATCCTCAGTGGCTGGCTCCGCTGAAAGCAAGTCACGATAAAAAGCAGTGGCAATGGCTCTGATCTCCCCGAGCTCAGTAGCTATCGATCCATCCGGTCTACCAAGCTGGCGAACCCCTGCTCGCGCATGACGGGGTCCAGTGATCTCAAAAAACTCCCCAGTCACTCTATCACCAAGCTGCGTCCACTGAGAGGCCTGACGACGATAGTAAAACTCATGTCTCTGCTCCTCTGCCTCTCTAACCTCCTGGCGTGCCTGGCTCAGCTGGGACGCCACCCACTCACATGCAGGCTGCTGCTCCTGAAGGCGCTGTAGCGAAGCAAGGCTGCGTCTCAGCCGTTGCTCCCGCTCGCGAATCTCTCCCAGTCGTGTCAAAGCTGCAGCGTGTAGAAAAGAGCTAAGATCAATGAGTCCCTGGGCACACTGGCCCGCTGCATCCTGGTCAGAGCACTGACTATCATGCCAGATCCTCTCAATGTCCTCAGCGAGACTGGGGTCTGCAAGTACCCTCTCTGGGATCCTCAACTGCAAGCTGGGCTCCCGTGTCCCCTCCTCCAAAGTCAGTATAACTGGCGCATGATCTGAAAATGAGGTGCCAGCAAGAATGCCGACGGAGCCCCCTCGCTCCCCCAACCAATCGCCCACATAAAAGCGATCAATCCGAGATAGATTAGTCCCTCCCTGCCGGCGATCCGACCGAGAGAAACTAAGACTGTCCTGAGACCGGGAGAAAGCCCCATGCTGCTATGCATCAGTGATCCTCAGTGTCATACAAAACCGGTCCCAAGCTGCAAGCTCCGTGCCGTGCACTGTAACATGACTGCCTCCCACCCTATCTGCCGGGTCCTCAAGCATGTTGAAGTCTCCCCCAACACACCAATGTGCGGCCTCTGGCAATGCATCTGTAACCCGAGTCCAGAACTCTGCTCTGGCACTAGCATGATTGGGCGCATAGATGTTGAGCACACCCAATAGCTCATCATGCATCCTCAGAATGACATACTGTGCTCTACCAGGCACAATGATCCCTCGATCCACAATGGCCTGCCGCCATGCATCTGCAATAACCATGCATACTCCTCCCTGTCCACCCAAAGGACCAAACCCTGCAGACCAGAAAGTGTCCCATCTACCAGGCATCACCGAACCATATCTCCGGATCCTGCTCTCACCCAAGTGGTGCTCCTGCATCATCAGAATGTCAATGCTGCCACCAACCAGGCATCTCTGTAGCTCCTGCCTCAAGCAGCCTCGATAGCGTATAAAGTGTGCTCCGCCAAGGCCCTGTACATTCCATGAGATGATCCTCATGGATGTCCTGCTGAGGTGGATGCTGTCTCAGCCGTACGGCGGGCCTTCGCAAGCGGCTTGGATGGAGAGTAGTCCCCATCCGAACGGCTGCGAGTCTGCCCACCCGGTGTACTGCAAGAATCCCGGATCAGGCGCCAGTGGCTGTGACCCATGGCGACTGCCTCCTGCTCTGACATAGTGACCTCGTGAATACTCACATATCCTGGGTCGCGTGCCAAATCTGCAACTATGCGCACGACCAAATGCCGAATCCCGGATGTATCCACACCCCCGGGATCCAAGACAAAATGAGCCAACTCCCAAAGTCGGCCTAGCACATCTGTAACCTCCAAATCGCTCATGTGATGAGAAAACTCAACTGCCTGAGTCTTCAACGTGCTGAGAGCGAGCTCTAGAGTCCACTCCCGGTCACAAGGTCCACATAGAGGGAACGAGAAGGCCACCGCTGAGTCTAGTGCCTCCTCCCTGCGGGCCGGAGGTATCACTACATGCACTCGGATGGGTGCTGGCTCATGGGGGCCCTCTGCTCCAAAAAGCCGTGTGAAGGTATAATCAAACGCCGCCGAGCGCTGTCGAATGCTCAGCCGACTCAGCCGACTGCGGATAGATGAAATCCGTGAGGCCCTAATCGGCATAGGTCTCCTCTGTGATGCTCGAGCGAGGTCAGTGCTCAGCGCCCTCCGGACTGCAGGTGAGCGCCAGGGAGCTGCCAGGACCTCCCGGGAAGGCGAGGCGGGCGGAGGGGGAGGAGGGGGAGGCGAGGGAGGAGGAGAGGGAGCCGCTGCCGAGACCGGAGCGGGGGCGGGAGGAGGCGATGGTGGAAGCGAGGCGGTGGGAGGGGATGGGTGTGGGGGAGGTGAAGGAGGGGGAGCTGGCATCTCCTGGTCCTCGGTCGCTGCAGGGGTCTCCTCCTGAAGGGGAGCAAATCTGTTCCTCACGGGAACCCAGTGAGGCTGAGACTGTGGCTGTTGCTGCAGCGGTACCTGGGCGTGCTGCTGTGGCTGTCTCCTCGACGGCGCCCCTGTGCAGGCTGCCACTCCGAGGTCTCTGTGGCCTGAGCAGGTGTCCCTGAGGCAGCCTGCCGAGCCGAATCTGTGGGCGGGCCATCCGTGGCCTGCTGCTGTGGTGAGGGCCGAGGTCTCCTGCGAGGGCAGGCCTTGGCCAAATGACCGACCTGCCTGCAAATGAAGCACTGGTTCGGGAGCCCCGAGAACTCCACTCTCTGATCTATCCACCCCCCCCCCCCCCCTATCCTAGGTAGCTGAATGACCTTAGGAAGGGAGGAGATGTCAGATACCAACACTCTGACCGAAGGTAGCCCAGCTGCTCTGGCCACCACTGAAGCTGCTGAGGGGCCCGTCTCAAGAACCGAGCCCACCAATGCTCCGAGCCTGGAGAGAAGCGGAAGATACTCCCGGCGGAGACCAGGGAAACAAACTGTAATATGGAAGAGGCGCTCTCCCTGCTCCGCCGCAGCTGGGTCAAATCCATGCTGCCAAGGCCTGAAGAAAGCCCGAGCACCCCTGATATCCAGAGGACTCATGGCAAGGACCTTGGCAACGCTCTGGGCGGCCTCGAACTCGATCTGATAATGTCCCCGGCCCAAGAGCTGTACATCAAGGATCTTGCCCACATCTGCAAGAAGGCGAGCCTGAAGTAGATCCCTGATCTCCCCTCTGCTGGGGCGAGTGCCGACTATACGGCAGATGGTGGAGTGAGCCTGAAGGCGTTCCACCTCTGCGGTGAGGCTCGCTTCCTCTTCCGGCGAAAGAGAAAGCCTGATGGGGATGACCTCGGGGGCGGGCGAGGGGGTTGCGGAAGAGTCACTCTGAGGCGAGGCGGGAGGAGTCTCCATCAGAGTCTGAAGCTCAAGCGAAGGCGAGGCGAAAGCGGAAAACCTGCAAGAAGCGGGCTGCACACCAAGAGGCGGAAGGACGGATGACGAAGAGGGAAAAAAAACAAAAAACCCCCAAGGGGTGAAAAGCAGCACGACAGAGGAGGGAGGGGGGGGGGCGGCTAAAAAAGGGGGGGAGAGGCCCAGAGGGGGGGGGGGGGGGGGCGGCGACAACGCGAGAAGGAGGGGGGGCGGGGCGCTGCTGAATGGAGGCGGGCGTGAGGAGGCGAAGAGGCGGGGGGGCGAACAGGCGGCAGCGGGGGGGGGGGATGACGAACAGGCGGCAGCGGGGGGGATGGCGAACAGGCGGCAGCGGGGGGGGATGGCGAACAGGCGGCAGCGGGGGGGGGATGGCGAAATGGCGAAGAGGGGGGGGATGGCGAAATGGCGAAGAAGGAGGGGGGGGCGGCGCAGCAGCGAGGAAGGAGAGGGGGGGCGCAGCGGCGAGCAGAGGGGAGCAAGCGGGGGGCGGAAGGAAAAAAGCGCGAGGAGGGGGGGGGAGCGAAGGTGCGCAGAGCAGGGTGGAGGCGGGAGCTTCAGCGAGCGGAGCTGATCCTGTCTATAATTGTGGGGGGGCCCTCTCATTCTGCGTAGGCGAAGCGTGTGATATTTATGCGGGAATGGGACCATGGCATCTTCTTTTCCTCTAGTACCAGAGGTCTTACATGGCATCATGATGCTCCTCAATGGTTGAAATCACCTTACATATTGGGGTGATTCTATTCTCTTCTGGCTTATAGCTGTGATTGTTGTATATTTTTCTCATACTTAATAGAAGTCTCTTTCTGAAAAAAGAAAAAAGATCAATGCGACTGAAACAAGCAGCTCCCTTAAGTTTATCAAGAATATCATCGATTCGGGAATCGGAAATCTGTTCTTGATAGTAATGTTGTTAAGGGCCCTATAATCAACATACATCCTGTATGTCCCATCCTTTTTTTGCACAAGTAAAACTGGAGAACAATAAGGTGAAGAACTTGACCTTATCAACCCCTTCTCAAGTAAATCATTTACTTGAGTCATGATTTCCTCCTGTTGGGCAGCACTCACCCTATAAGGAGGTCGGTTAGGAGGAGAGCTCCCAGGGATTATGTCAATACAATGATCCTTTGGTCTCTCTGGAGGTAACTGTCTTGGAAGTGAATCGGCAAAACAATCAACATGTTCACTTAAGAAATCAAACTTATCTTGATCTATGAGAGCTACAGCATCATGCTCAACATTATCACGTACAAAGACCAAGTAAGAACAAGCTGATTTCTTTATTGCCTTTGAAATAGATATATGGCTTACAACGGGTATGGTAGTCCCAGTAGTTCCCGCATCAATACAAACTTCCCTACCCCTATGAGTAAACATAACTTTCTTTTCTTTGTGCAAAATCTTGGGATCCAAACGGTAATGCCAAGGCATCCCAAGTAACACATCACATCCTGTAAGTGGTGCCATGAGGAAGTCTTCATGATCCAAATATCCCTGAATCTGTATGCGAAGCTTCCCAATGATGGGAGTGACCTTAACTTCCTTGCTCTCAAAGGCAGCATCTGCATGAAAGTCCATGCCCAATTCCTCAGGCTTGCACTAGAGGTAGCAAGGGGTAAAGATCACAAATTGAGGTATCAAAACCAAAAGTTTAAGATAGAAAGAGAAATAGGGGAGATGGGGGAGAGTTAGTCTCAAGATCCTCCTCTAACTAGAGCACCATATACACAAGTGGGAGGCACTACACAGCAAGATCTTCTCCAAAAGTTGACTGAGAAGCTGGACCAACTCACCCTAAACCTAATCCAAGCACCTAGGGCACAGCCACCTAGGGAAAGTCGAGCACAAAGAAGGCAAGCACAAGAATATATGTGTTACAATTGCAATGAGAGGGGGCATGGAATGTATAATTGCCCATATCCAAGAAGGATCTTAGGTGACATTTATCCACCACAAAGGCCCATGCAACCTCGACAAAAGCCAGGTCCTCCTCAAGCTCCCCAAGTACCCCAACTTCTTCAACAACCACCCTCTCAACAACTAGCTGACATTCCACCTTTGCCGCCACAAGGAGTAGAGAGGATAGTGAATATGTTAGAGCTTGGAGACTTGCTTGAAGGAGAAAAAATCATAGAAGAGATGGATGCCATGCCAATCAAAAGAGAGTCTTTTGATGAGAACAATGCCTGGGCTTGTTTGTGGATGCCGAGTGGATATGAAGCCATGATGCAGGGTATTTGCAGGCTTCAGGAGTTCTATTGTGACGGCTGAGTTTCCAGCCTAATTGTAATCAAAGCTCTTATAATCAATTAAAGAAATACCGCAAGGGACGCCACTGCGATTTGGGGCCAATCGGTGTCCGTGTACTGTTGCAGGAGCACTCTAGCTCCCCCTGTTTGTTTTCCTTTTCTAGGTCCTCAATGGCGTTGAAGTGTTTTATGTGCGAGTGTTTGTTTCACCGCCCGTCAAGATTTTTGAAGGCCGGTTTCAAGGTTCCGTTGCCGGGACATCGTCGACTTTCTCAAGGAGGCAAGCCCGTGGTTGTCACATCAAAAGCTTCAAAATGAGGAAAGTGAAAAGAAAGTGCAGGAGACAGTGCAAGGTTGTGTGTCTTTGCCTATATGAGGTGAAGAGCAAGAGCTGAAGATGAAGCTCAAGAGAAAAGACACCAAGGACAAGAAGTAGTGTTATGGTGCAAAACATTCGACAGTTTGTCATTGGTCGTATCTTCATAGAGGCTTCATGGGTTCAGAAGACAGTTTCTTTCTATGTTTAGCAGTGGTGATCTACTATGCTTCATCGAGGACTTCTGCTTACCACTTGGGTGGAGTGCAAGCAGGTTTTGGGTGCCTGAGGATGTATTAGATGAGGCTCAGACGGAAGTGGAGGAACTTGATGAGGTTCTTATTCCCGAGCAGATACTGGCACATAAGGAAAGAAAGGTACAGGGTAAAGTTTCCCGTCGCTATTCTGTGAAGTTCAAGAGCTGTTCACTGATGGATGTGAAGTAGATGGAGGAGGGTGACTTAGCAGATTCACCTCAAGATTTGTAGCTTTATCTTGATGCCTTTGAGTTGGAGTCGACTTTTGTTACGGCTCATTCAGGTCCAGCAGAGCATAGGTCTGGAGCATTGCCTGATGCTCAAGAGGGGGGTAGCACCTCCGCTCCCTTGTTACAGACAGGCTCAGTTGTCATCTAGGAGTCGCTTGGTGACATCTTTGTATTCACCCGAAGGTACTGAGGCTGACAGTACATCTGCTTATGGGACTTCTATGATCTTGTGTTCTAGACATATGAGATGGTGGTTGAGTATGGTTCACAGTCACGCGCACCTTGAACTATAACTGCAACTATGGATAACTCTATGGAGGGCATAAGTCTTGCGAGCAATCCTAGAGTTGGTTTGGTTCATGGCTATATGGATCGAACTCTATTTGTGCATGTATGCATACTCTTTTTGTGGTATTATTGTATTCTGGTGCCATTGGATCCTGGTGCCATTGAGAATACATTGGGTAATACTCTGGATTGTGTCGTGTGCTGCATGTATATTGGTATGATACATCAAGTGCTTTATTATGTTCATGGATGCACCACTAGGTGTGACTCCTGCGGGATGGCCATGAGACATATGTGGGAAGTACTTAGTGGATGTATTGTTTGGATGCATTGAGTGCTTTCATATGCTCATGTTGTACCATCAGTCGTGGGTCCTGCGGGATGCCCATGGGCGTAAGGCTTGCGAGCAGCCCTTAGACTGTTACTTTAGAGTAGGTAGAGCATCTTGAGGAGCATATTGTTTGCGAATGCATATATGTATCATGCATATGTGTGTCATATCTAGAATGATGCATGGTTTTTTTTTTTTTTTTTTTTTTCCGAGAAAAGATCCTTTCATTAGTTAAGTAAAAAACGCCCGTAGGGCTACAAAAGAGATCTCTCCTGCTCCTAACAGAGAGAAGAGCAGTGAATACATCATGGCAGCCCGGGAGACTCTCCCTAGGTGCTGCAAAATACAAGCATCAGTCTAAAGGACTGAGCGGCTAAATCATACAATGGGGGGGGGAAAGAGCCAAACAGGTGGCCTGTAGTGCCAACGGGGGGATCCCGTGTGTAGGGTGTAGAACGGGCCGCAGCGCCAAGTGGTATGAAAGGCCTGGCGCCGTAAAATCGCCTCATCCGAGTCTCCCCGGATGCGGTCGTACTGTCCTCGCAGGGTGTGGATCAACTCCTGCCAAATCCCCCGAACAGTCTCTGCTGGTGGCTCTAATCTCCCCTCAAAGGCCGTGAAGCACCGGGCCCTCCAGGTGAACCAGATGGTGAGGCTGCTAAGGAGCTCCCATCGTAAATCCCTCTCCTGTGTCCAGCTGGCGGACGAGAAATCCGGTGCCGGAACCAGGCGAGGCTGGCCCCTAATAAATCTGATGGCCTGACTGCCCTGCTCCATCTCATAGCCCATAGCAGGCCCTGACGAAGTCGACCAAGCAGCGGAACCCCACGTAAACATACCCTCTGGAGAGAGGGGGGCTAGAATACGCAGCATCCGTAGCCAAATCTGCTGTGCCTGAGGGCAGTCCCAAAGGCAATGTCTCTGTGTCTCCATAGGGTGGCCGCATCGGACGCAGGCCGCCGGAAGACCGCTGTAAACAAGCCAAGTGCCAACTGCTGAGCCCCTGTGGGCAACCAGCCACTGAAAAGCCGAGATCCTGCGGGCCTGTCGACTAGCCCAGAGCCTAGCCCAGAAATCCTCCAGGAACTCCTGTGATAGTCCCTGCAATCGCCAATGCCCCGCTGCCGCTGGAGAAACCGTCCTCCTCGCCGTCAAAATATGCCGTCCCAGCCGAACAGTATACTGGAAAAATGTGATCCCTGTGGCCTCAAGGGATGCATAAGGATCATGCCACTCGTACTCTCCGGGGTCCCACTGTAGCCGGGCCAAGGGGCGCGCTGCATATGCCCATATACGCCAATCCGGGAGCACGTCAGCAGGGTCGGGGTCAATATGCCACTTCCGAGAAGCGGCAGCCACTACCCGAATCCTCTGAAAGGTGCACTCTGCAACCAAAGGCGACTCCACCTCCACTCTCTGGAGTCGGCCCTCATCCTGAATCTCATAATAGAGGCATCTGCCATCCTCAGTACTAGCTCTGACAGCAATCAGGATCTCCAACTGTGTGAAGGCACCCATCGACCGTGGGGCCACTGGCTCGAGAGGTGTGAACCACTCCTCTGTAAGTGCCTCCTGAATATCATCCCTCATAATCAACCCCCCTCTGAAGTGACTCAGCCTCTCCACCTGGGTCTCCTCTGGTAGACTGCAGAAAGCCTGCCAGTCTCCAAAACTACGAGCTGGGCCTGCCGCTAAAGGTCCCCAGGCTAGACGAGGCCGAGAACCCAGCATATGACCCTGCTCTGTACGAACCGCTGGGCTCCAGATGAGCGGCTGCCTGGCCCGCTCCTCAACACAAGACGGAGGCCGCTGAGAGAGCCCCGGTCTCAGCAGCTCCCAAGCTCTCAGGATACTCAAAGCAAATCTGTCCTCCCATCCTCTACTGAGGCCTGTCCTCCTCATCTCTATGAATATCCAGCGAATCTCTGGTGCCCAAGTACCCCCTGCAGGAGGCGCCCGGGCCTGCAGTCGCTGCAAGAGGAGCTCTTTCCAAGGCTCAGCGCCTGGAAGCAACCCCCGAACAATAAGCTTCCCCAATAAGGCTCTACTCTGATCGACTGGATCTATAATGCCCAAACCGCCCTGAGCCAGCGGAAGTGTAATAACTGCCCATGCAACCTTTGCCCGAGCTGGCTGACCGTCCCGCCCAGACCACAGAAAGTTCCTGATCAGCCTCTGTACCTGGCTGATGCAAGAGCTCGAGAAAATCCAGCAAGACGTAATGTACCACATAGTCGCTAACAGCACCTGATTTGCCACCACCACCCTCCCAGCCAAGGATAGTCGAGCTGTACTCCAATACAATAGCTTCTTCCGAATGCTCAGAAGAAGCGGGGCAATCTGCTGCTCAGGTGACAAATCGAGGCCAATCTGGCATCCCAAATACCGCACTGCTGTGCCGGGAGGAATCCATCTAAAACCGGGGTCCGGACTCCATGCCGGAGTGGGAGCACTACTGATCCAAAAGGCCACTGTCTTGCGCCAATTGATCAATGCTCCCGAAGCTGCACTAAAAACCTGGAGCGACTGCTCTGCCCGAATAAGATTGGCCTCTTGGCCATGCAAAAATAAGCCCGTGTCGTCTGCAAACTCAGCATCAAGCAAATCCTCCCCCCGGACTGGGAGCTGAAGTCCTCTCAAACCAACCTCCTCTGCCGTCAAATACATACTCATAGCCTCCGCAAAGAAGAGAAAAAGGAAAGGGGCGAGAGGACACCCCTGACGGACTGATCTGGTCAGCTCAAAACTCGGCCCCCGACCTCCTGCAATCAGCACCTGGCTGCGAGCTGTGGAATACAAAGGTGCCACCCCTCTGATCCATCCTGGCTCAAAGCCCAGGCGTAGCATAGTGCCCTCTAAGAATCCCCAATCAACTCTATCGTATGCCTTCTCAAAATCGAGAAGCATCACGACCAAGTCCTCGCCAAGGAACCTAGCTCGGGCCGTCGCCTCCCAGAAAGTAAAGATGTTGTCAAGGATACTGCGCTCCTTGACAAATCCTGTCTGAGTAGCATGAATCAACTCCCCCAGGAAGGGCTGGATCCTCAAACTCAAGGCCTTTGCCAAGACCTTGTATACAGTATTGAGGATCGTAATAGGCCTCCAATGCCGAATGTCATCCGATACTCCCTCCCCCTTGGGGATAAGATAGATCAAGCCCTCTGAAAAGCTCTGCGGCATCACCCCAGTGTCCAAAACATGCTGAAAGCCCCTGCGGAGGCCTGGCCCCAAAAGGTCCCAATAGCGCATAAAAAAGGCCGGCGTCAGTCCGTCCTCCCCTGGGCAACTATGTCGCGGCAGGACCCGCAAGGCCTCGGCAAGCTCAATCTCTGATAGAGGCGCACCTAGAACTGTGCGCATATGGTCTGTGACCCTCCTCTGCACATGGGCCCACACAGTCTGTCTGCATACATCTCGATCCTCAGTGGCTGGCTCCGCTGAAAGCAAGTCACGATAAAAAGCAGTGGCAATGGCTCTGATCTCCCCGAGCTCAGTAGCTATCGATCCATCCGGTCTACCAAGCTGGCGAACCCCTGCTCGCGCATGACGGGGTCCAGTGATCTCAAAAAACTCCCCAGTCACTCTATCACCAAGCTGCGTCCACTGAGAGGCCTGACGACGATAGTAAAACTCATGTCTCTGCTCCTCTGCCTCTCTAACCTCCTGGCGTGCCTGGCTCAGCTGGGACGCCACCCACTCACATGCAGGCTGCTGCTCTTGAAGGCGCTGTAGCGAAGCAAGGCTGCGTCTCAGCCGTTGCTCCCGCTCTCGAATCTCTCCCAGTCGTGTCAAAGCTGCAGCGTGTAGAAAAGAGCTGAGATCAATGAGTCCCTGGGCACACTGGCCCGCTGCATCCTGGTCAGAGCACTGACTATCATGCCAGATCCTCTCAATGTCCTCAGCGAGACTGGGGTCTGCAAGTACCCTCTCTGGGATCCTCAACTGCAAGCTGGGCTCTCGTGTCCCCTCCTCCAAAGTCAGTATAACTGGCGCATGATCTGAAAATGAGGTGCCAGCAAGAATGCCGACGGAGCCCCCTCGCTCCCCCAACCAATCGCCCACATAAAAGCGATCAATCCGAGATAGATTAGTCCCTCCCTGCCGGCGATCCGACCGAGAGAAACTAAGACTGTCCTGAGACCGGGAGAGAGCCCCATGCTGCCATGCATCAGTGATCCTCAGTGTCATACAAAACCGGTCCCAAGCTGCAAGCTCTGTGCCATGCACTGTAACATGACTGCCTCCCACCCTATCTGCCGGGTCCTCAAGCATGTTGAAGTCTCCCCCAACACACCAATGTGCGGCCTCTGGCAATGCATCTGTAACCTGAGTCCAAAACTCTGCTCTGGCACTAGCATGATTGGGCGCATAGATGTTGAGCACACCCAATAGCTCATCATGCATCCTCAGAATGACATACTGTGCTCTACCAGGCACAATGATCCCTCGATCCACAATGGCCTGCCGCCATGCATCTGCAATAACCATGCATACTCCTCCCTGTCCACCCAAAGGACCAAACCCTGCAGACCAGAAAGTGTCCCATCTACCAGGCATCACCGAACCATATCTCCGGATCCTGCTCTCACCCAAGTGGTGCTCCTGCATCATCAGAATGTCAATGCTGCCACCAACCAGGCATCTCTGTAGCTCCTGCCTCAAGCAGCCTCGATAGCGTATAAAGTGTGCTCCGCCAAGGCCCTGAACATTCCATGAGATGATCCTCATGGATGTCCTACTGAGGTGGATGCTGTCTCAGCCGTGCGGCGGGCCTTCGCAAGCGGCTTGGATGGAGAGTAGTCCCCATCCGAACGGCTGCGAGTCTGCCCACCCGGTGTACTGCAAGAATCCCGGATCAGGCGCCAGTGGCTGTGACCCATGGCGACTGCCTCCTGCTCTGACATAGTAACCTCGTGAATACTCACATATCCTGGGTCGCGTGCCAAATCTGCAACTATGCGCACGACCAAATGCCGAATCCCGGATGTATCCACACCCCCGGGATCCAAGACAAAATGAGCCAACTCCCAAAGTCGGCCTAGCACATCTGTAACCTCCAAATCGCTCATGTGATGAGAAAACTCAACTGCCTGAGTCTTCAACGTGCTGAGAGCGAGCTCTAGAGTCCACTCCCGGTCACAAGGTCCACAAAGAGGGAACGAGAAGGCCACCGCTGAGTCTAGTGCCTCCTCCCCCGCGGGCCGGAGGTATCACTACATGCACGCGGATGGGTGCTGGCTCATGGGGGCCCTCTGCTCCAAAGAGCCGTGTGAAGGTATAATCAAACGCCGCCGAGCGCTGTCGAATGCCGAGGCGACTCAGCCGACTGCGGATAGATGAAATCCGTGAGGCCCTAATCGGCATAGGTCTCCTCTGTGATGCTCGAGCGAGGTCAGTGCTCAGCGCCCTCCGGACTGCAGGTGAGCGCCAGGGAGCTGCCAGGACCTCTCGGGAAGGCGAGGCGGGCGGAGGGGGAGGAGGGGGAGGCGAGGGAGGAGGAGAGGGAGCCGCTGCCGAGACCGGAGCGGGGGCGCGAGGCGGCGATGGTGGAAGCGAGGCGGTGGGAGGGGATGGGTGTGGGGAGGTGAAGGAGGGGGAGCTGGCATCTCCTGGTCCTCGGTCGCTGCAGGGGTCTCCTCCTGAAGGGGAGCAAATCTGTTCCTCACGGGAACCCAGTGAGGCTGAGACTGTGGCTGCTGCTGCAGCGGTACCTGGGCGTGCTGCTGTGGCTGTCTCCCTCGACGGCGCCCCTGTGCAGGCTGCCACTCCGAGGTCTCTGTGGCCTGAGCAGGTGTCCCTGAGGCAGCCTGCCGAGCCGAATCTGTGGGCGGGCCATCCGTGGCCTGCTGCTGTGGTGAGGGCCGAGGTCTCCTGCGAGGGCAGGCCTTGGCCAAATGACCGACCTGCCTGCAAATGAAGCACTGGTTCGGGAGCCCCGAGAACTCCACTCTCTGATCTATCCACCCCCCCCCTATCCTAGGTAGCTGAATGACCTTAGGAAGGGAGGAGATGTCAGATACCAACACTCTGACCGAAGGTAGCCCAGCTGCTCTGGCCACCACTGAAGCTGCTGAGGGGCCCGTCTCAAGAACCGAGCCCACCAATGCTCCGAGCCTGGAGAGGAGCGGAAGATACTCCCGGCGGAGACCAGGGAAACAAACTGTAATATGGAAGAGGCGCTCTCCCTGCTCCGCCGCAGCTGGATCAAATCCATGCTGCCAAGGCCTGAAGAAAGCCCGAGCACCCCTGATATCCAGAGGACTCATGGCAAGGACCTTGGCAACGCTCTGGGCGGCCTCGAACTCGATCTGATAATGTCCCCGGCCCAAGAGCTGTACATCAAGGATCTTGCCCACATCTGCAAGAAGGCGAGCCTGAAGTAGATCCCTGATCTCCCCTCTGCTGGGGCGAGTGCCGACTATACGGCAGATGGTGGAGTGAGCCTGAAGGCGTTCCACCTCTGCGGTGAGGCTCGCTTCCTCTTCCGGCGAAAGAGAAAGCCTGATGGGGATGACCTCGGGGGCGGGCGAGGGGACTGCGGAAGAGTCCCCTCTGAGGTGAGGCGGGAGGAGTCTCCATCAGAGTCTGAAGCTCAAGCGAAGGCGAGGCGAAAGCGGAAAACCTGCAAGAAGCGGGCTGCACACCAAGAGGCGGAAGGACGGATGACGATGAGGGAAAAAAAAAAACAAAAACCCCCAAGGGTGAAAAGCAGCACGACAGAGGAGGGAGGGGGGGGCGGCGGCAAAAAGGGGGGGGAGGAGAGGCCCAGAGGGGGGGGGCGGCGACAATGCGAGAAAGAGGGGGGCGGGGCGCTGCTGAAAGGTGGCGGGCGAGAGGAGGCGAAGAGGCGGGGAGGCAAACAGGCGGCAGCGGGGTGGATGGCGAACAGGCGGCAGCGGAGGGGAACAGGCGGCAGCGGGGGGGGGATGGCGACCAGGCGGAGCGGGGGGGGATGGCGAAATGGCGAAGAAGGGAGGGGGGCGATATGGCGAAGAAGGGGGGGAAGGCGAAGCGGCGAGTAAGGAGGGGGGGGCGGCGCAGCAGCGAGGAAGGAGAGGGGGGGCGCAGCGTCGAGCAGAGGGGAGCAAGCGGGGGGCGGAAGGAAGGCGCGAGGTGGGGGGGGGAGCGAAGGTGCGCAGAGCAGGGTGGTATCGGGAGCTTCAGCGAGCAGCGACTATGTCATTCAAGATAAGACTTTGTTATCAGTAATTTTTTGAATGATGCATGGTTTTGTTTTTGGCTAACACAGTTAACGTGTTTCCACTTGGTTTTAGACTTTTGCTTCTGCAGGTTCTGAAGGAACAAGCAAGAGTTATTTGTCACTTTGACGTGACGGTGTGACCTTATTGTGCAGGATGATTTTTTTTTCATCACCCAGATGCACTAGAGGGCCATTGCCTTTGTCGTATGGGGAGTCTTTGCTCATAAGATGCCTTACTGTACCATTGAGTGCCATCGAGGACGCTTGCTATTTTTCAAGAGGGGGGTATGTCATGACCCTGTGTTTTTCTCTGGACAGTATGTAGGTGTGCACGGGGACATGGTGGACAGTGTGAATGGCATCAGATTGGAGTTAAAAAGGAAACCCATGTGTGGACAACCCCAAGTGTGAAGGGGGCAAAGAGATTTTAACTTAAAAGGTTTTAAAAACCTTTAAAATCTATATAATGCCCTTTATGAAAGAAAACGTGGCCCATATGCTATTTTTGGGGCCACGTGTGTGCTTTTTCAAAAGGGGGGGCTGGCGGGCAGCAAAGGAGGGGCGCCTATTTTCTGATAAAGGTGTGCTTTTTCGCTGAGGAGGGGTGCTCGGCAGGGTGCACAGGAGGGCATGTTGATCTCTTTCTTTCTTTCTTTCTTTCTCCCAGGTTTCTGTGAAGGGCAGGGCAGGAGACAGAGGCATACAGGCTGCTCGACTGGTTCTCTCCATAGGCGAACAGTCAGGCTGCAGAATCAGCAAGGTTTCTGTGAAGGGCAGGGCAGGAGACAGAGGCATACAGGCTGCTCGACTGGTTCTCTCCATAGGCGAACAGTCAGGCTGCAGAATCAGCAAGGTTTTTCTGTTCGCAAGTGGCAAACTGCAAGGTCCTTTTGTGCGCAGGCACTTACAGGGCTGCGGGAGGCAGACAGTGCTGGTGCAGGCTGCAAGGTCCTTTTGTGCGCAGGCAGTTACAGGGCTGCTGGAGGCGGATAGAGCTGGTGCAGAGACTGTCGGCTGCATGCTATGAGGGCTGATACAGGCTTTTGGAAGAACCATAAGCAGGTAGCGATGGTTTCAGTCCTGCTGGAGGAAGATCTGCGATGTTGGTCACAGGCTGCTTCTTGGAAGGGCTACAGTTGGGCTGTGCTGCAGAGAGCAAAGGCGCAGCCTAGTACTTGTTTACACATGCTTTTAGGAGATTAAAGTCGGCTGCCGTGCTGCGCTACAGGGCACAGACACAGGCCTACTTCTCTCTCTCTCTTTGGCTCTTGGAGGATTGGTTGGCTGCTGTGTGGCTAAGTATACACGTGCCTACGGGACTGTTTATGGGCTGTTTTGGGATTTCGGCTGCAAGTAGAGGTCACTTGAATGTGTTTCTTGGTATGGGAGTGAAGGAAGCTGGCATGGCTGCATGCTCATGGAGCAGATTGTTTTCTTCCTGCTAGAAAGGAACAGAGGGACCTACAGTTATGGGCATCTCTATGTTTCCAGATGTTTCATGAGGGAACAGGTAACTAGATGTATGCCGTTGTTGGCACTGTTGTTGAATGGTGCCATGAATGGTTCTGTATGGAAATAGGACAAAAGTTTCAAAGGGAAACAGGCCTAAGGGTTTCATGTGGAAACAGGTCGTAGGTTTCTCGAGGAAACATGTATTTGGGTTTCTCCAGGAGATAGGTCACATGCAGGCAGAAGGTACAGGAATGGACACATGTTTGGTACAGCCTTGCTACTGATTGGGCAGGGGACAGGGAATCCATAACAGAGATGGATAGTACCCTTGGAAGGTCGAGAGGGTTGGTACAGGTGTGTCGACTGTATGGTATGCTGTGCTGTGATGCGAGTTCTGTTTTGAGAGACAGTTTGGGAGTCTGTGTTGTGATGCAGAAGCACTGGATGTGTTAGGGTGTGATGCTGTTCATAGGGTGAGAGGCTATGGATGGTTGTGGCAGCCCTGATCATGGGAGAAAGCTTCTGTATGCAGGACTCAATGTGTGTGAGTCTTTTGATGAGAACCTTGTTTGTGGATGCCGAGTGGATATGAAGCCATGATGCAGGGTATTTGCAGGCTTTAGGAGTTCTATTGTGACGGCTGAGTTTCCAGCCTAATTGTAATCAAAGCTCTTATAATCAATTAAAGAAATACCGCAAGGGGTGCCACTGCGATTTGGGGCCAATCGGTGTTCGTGTAGTGTTTGCAGGAGCACTCTAGCTCCCCCTGTTTGTTTTCCTTTTCTAGGTCCTCAATGGCATTGAAGTGTTTTATGTGCGAGTGTTTGTTTCACCGCCTGTCAAGATTTTTGAAGGCCGGTTTCAAAGGGAGTCCAAATAATGTCCAGTGCCCGGTCTTTGGCCGCCACGTGTATCAAATAAGTCCTGCTCAATGTGTACTCACTTATAAGTTGTCCGGTCACACTCACTTATAAGTGAGTACACATATTATAAGTGAGTGTGTATAAGTGACCGGACAACTTATAAGTGAGTGTGAACCTGCATCCATAATTATTAACATGTGAACTCATAAAGCTGTAAATTGAGTTTTTGGGAATACTTACCACACCTGCAAAACACATGTAGACCACCTGTTAGTCCCAATCAGGTGTGCACATACACGTCCACAGGGTGCCCAGGCGTCCCCGGCCCCATGGACAACACAGGCAGAAATCTCAGGCATTGTCCAGGCAAACAAGACAAGTCATCCAAAGATAAAATCAAAGTCATGCACACAGATGAGTGCAATTATATTGGAAGAAACACCCATCAACTCAGTTGTATTCGATAAAATGTCCAGGACTCATGATCCTTCCGGAACCTTTTCATAACATAAATACACGATCTCCAAGATCGCTAGTCCCAGAGACTTTCATCATGTCAGGCGCCATGGCCATACATGTACACCATGTCAGGCCCCACAAGCCACACATGTACTATCTTGTCAGGCTACACCAGCCATACATGTACTGTCATGTCAGGCTCCATATGCCACACAAACACACCATGTCAGGCTACAGCAGCCATACATGTATGTCATGTCAGGCTCCACATGCCACACATGAACAATAGAAAAAATAGAAGCTGTAAGGAATTTTGTGACACTGCTAGCCCCAAGGACAAGCGCCGGCTTCTGGTAAAAAGCCGCCCCTGCCAAATCATAGGTTGGCCAACTCTACAAGGCTGGTCATGATGGTGTTTTACGCAGGTGTGTCAGTCCTCATAAAGTGTGCCACATGGGCGAAGATGCACACTTTGGCCTTGGTGGCGGTCACATCTCGGGCGCCCTTCTATTCCAACATGGCCTATGGTGGCCCACCATGTTCAAAGATTCTATTTAGCTTGCAAAATCTTGTGACACTTGCCAAAGATGTGGGCCCAAACCCACCCATCAAAACCACCGGCCCCTTCAGATTTCCCTAGCTTGGTCTCCAATCGAGAAATGGGGTCTTGAATTCGTGGGGCCCATCAACCCAATGGCACACCATAGCAGATGCAGATACATTCTTGTCGCCACCGATTATGCGACCAAGTGGGTAGAAGCCCAAGCCACCAAGGATTGGACGGCCAACACGGTGGCTCGTTTCTTATATGAGCACATCCTTGCTTGCTTTGGTTGCCCCTTGGAAATCACTAGTGACAGAGGTTTCCACTTCGTCAATGAAATCATCACCACCTTACTGAGCAACTGTAAGATCTTCCACCGAAAGTCATGTGCTTGTTACCCCCGGGCCAATGGGCAGGCGGAAAGCACCAACAAGGTGCTCTGTCACTTACTCCGCAAGATGTGCCATCAACATCCCAGTCTCACTGGTCAGAGGCCCTTCTTGGCACCTTATGGGCTTATAGAACCGCTTTCAAAGCCACTAATGCCATAGCCCCTTTCAGCTGGTTCATGGATTGGAGGCCGCTCTACCCTTAGAATTCAACGAAGGGTCCTATAGGGTAGGAACCTTCCGACAGGAGGACACCACACAGTGCATCAGTGCTCTCCCTGGCCATTGTGGACGAAACCAAGGCACTAGCCAACCAAGATTTGGAGGTGGAACAAAACCAAAGGAAAGCATGGCATGACCGCCATCTCAGGAGGCTCCAGTTTCAGCACGACCAATTGGTCTTGGTGTACCAAGCCCGTTATTTGAAACGGGCAAAGCTCATTCCGGTGTGGGAAAGACCATGCTTCATTCACCAAATTCTTCCTCACGGAGCCGTGCAACTCCGCACCTTGGACGGTCTACTTCTCCCCCTAGTCAACGGCTCTAGGATCAAAGCTTATCGCCCCGCAACCCCCCTCGCAACCTTTTCTTCCCCATAGCTCAACCCCTTCAAAAAAAAAAAACCGGTTCATTCCCAAACCCCTTTTGGGTTCTTCCGTCAACCATCATTCCTCCACTAGTACGCCCATCCACCAATTTCTCCTTCACCATCCGTGAGAACATCCCGCTCCAATTTTGGGAGGTCCTCTGAACGGTCTTCTTCCACCCCGTGGCGCCATCAACTAATAACCGAGTTCTACCGCCTTCTCCTTTTCTCACCCTTTCGTTCCCCCTTGGGACATCTGTCTAACCTTCCCTTTTGGCGGTCATCCGCTCCATCTAACTCTGACCTCCCCTTGTTTCCTTCCTCTTCCCCTCGCGAACCACCTCTCGTTGCGTCGTCCTCACTCGGGACATCCCGCCACGGGACATCCTCGTTGGCGGACATCCCCGCCACCTCACCCCCTAGTGGGCGTCCTGTCCTCCGCCCCCCTCCATCTCACCTTGCAACCCCCTCGTGAACATCCCACACCCCACCCCTTAACCGCGACCCCAACAACATCCTCTCCCCCTCGCTAACCCCTTCACGGCACCCACTCACCCACTCACCCCTCTGGTGGCCACCCTCACATCCCTTCAACCTTCTTGTGCGGACAACCCTCGTCCGTCCCCACCTCACCTTCCTCCCTCACTTTTCACCCGCGGACATCCTTAAGGCTTCTTACCTCATCCCCCTAGTGGACATCCTCTTTTTCGCTTAGCAGACGTTCTCTTGTCCTACCCCCCTAAACCCTCCCTTGGCAGACGTCCTCAAGGCCTCTCACCTATCACCACTTGGCAGAAGTCCTCTCGAGACTTCATCCCATCTCAATCTCCATAACCTCATGGACGTCCTCTCAACCGTCACCCCTTTCGTGGCCCTCCTCCTCTCCCTCTCGTGGCCTTCTCACCCCCGTACCTCACGGCCTCCTCGCAACCATCACCCCTTTCGCGGCCCCCCTCCTCCCTCTCGCGGCCTTCTCATCCCCCCTACTCCCGGACTCCTCACACCCAATTCTCCCTTTCGTGGTCGCCCTCTTCTCCCACTTGCGGCCTTCATCCCATCACACCCCCCTACCTCACGGACTCCTCGCACCCATCCCCCGTTTCGCGGCCCCCCTCTTCCCCACTCACGGACTTCAGACCATTCAACCCACCTCTCCCTCACGACACCTTTCAAACCCTTGCACTCGTTTGGCTTCTTTGCGCCATACCCTCACCAACCCTGCCCATTGCCACCCTTCACGCCACACCCTCACCAACCCTGGCTGTCGCCGCCATACCATCACCACCTCGTGCCTCGTAGGCATAACCTCACTGCCCCTCCCTTCTTTTTGCACCTTCGACGGCATAACCCCGACCCCCCCTTTTTTCCATCTTTGATGCCATACCCTCGACTCCTTGCCTTCTCACCGGTCACCCCTCACCGCCCCCTTGTATTGTCGTCGCAATCCATCACCACCACACCCCCCCCCCTTCGCCCCACCCGCCTCGCGGCATCCCCCACTCAACCCCCTGCTCTTGCCTACATACCTCATAGCCCCCCCCCCCCCCCCCCCCCTCCCCCCCCATCTGAGAGTAGTAAAAAAGAAAAAGAAAAAGGAAAAAAGAAGCAGGAAAAAGGGAAAAAAAAAAGAGAAGAAAAAAAGAAAAAAAAAACCGACCATCCTCCCGAGTACTTCGTTTTTTCCTCTTCCTTGTTTGCCAATTCATCTTCTCTACTGTGATGGCTGACGATTTACCTTGCTAGCTTGCCTTACCAATTGGGAGATGGTCTTTTTACGAGCACAAGCTACCGAGTTGGATACCTTCCGAGCATCTCTCCGCCCTCTCCAGTTCCTTCTCACCGGTCTTCCCACCACTTCATCGGCTGGTGCTAGCACTTCTTCTGGCGCACCTAGCACTACTTTTGGCAGTATTTAGATACACTATTTCATGATGGACATTTGTAGTTGTATATACTATCTTTTTATGATGTTATTTTTGTCTGCACTCTTTTCATCATTGTACTCAACATAATGTATTCAGTGCTTTGCACTCTTTTTAGCATTGTAATCCGCATAATGTAATAAGTACATACCTGCATCTTTGCATAATGTAATAACCATATCATGCATACTTTCCAGGTGTAACCCTCAAGGTAACTTACTTTTATCTTCCTCACCGAGGATGGTGAGCACGTGCTTAATTTTTTCATAATAAAAGATGCGAAATCATCCAATATGCTTAATCAAATAAACTCTCATAAAAACTACTATACATAGATATCCAGCATAATCAAGAGCCCATCCTAGCTCTGATATTGTAACCAGCTGGGGACCCGGAACAATAGATAGACACTTTAAATATGCCAATAGATTATGAAACACAAGAGGAAGCCATAAAAATATAAAGACACCGCACTGAGCCGGAACAGCCAACCCCCCATAAAATAGGAACTTCTCTATTCTTACAAGGACTCAAGGTCTAGGTGTTTGTCGCAGTGGATTTTCCACAAAGCATCAACAAAATTTAGACCAAGCTTTCTTAGCAAAATACAAGCCCAATCATTACCACAAATCAGCCCAAAACTCCATGCAAGATGACTCAGTAGATAGCTCACAGCTGTACGGTTGCTATATTGAGAGAGAGAGAGAGATTGTTGTACGACCAGTTCTTGCGAACTAGAGAGAGAGAAAGAAAGAAAGAAAGAGATTTTATTAACGTCTTCCAAAAGACCGAACTCGGCCTATGAGACAAATCGGTGTACCTGTATGGGGTATCCTCTGTCATTCCAACAAAATGAAAAAGTATTGAACTAAAAAGCTGAATCTGGGTGTGCAATAAGTACAATGAGTGGTGGAGGGGATGGAGCTCTACTACTAGGAGAATGCAAAGCTATATGCATGGAGTATACAATCATGATATGCAACCTAGCTAGCTCCATCCTGTACCATACTGGGGGTATAAAATGGTATACATCAATGAAGGGGGTGTCCACAGCTCCCTGAAGAACATGCCTGGGTGTGCTCTGAAGCGAGCTAGTCGCTCCGCACCCTCTCTGTGAAACTGAGCTCTGATCTTTGTCATCTCTCTCTGGTATAGGCGTGGTGTCCGAAAGCCAGGTATCCTCTGTCTCCTACGGGCTCTGAGTGTCTCTGCTCTTTGGAGAGTAATTCCCTGCCGTGTAGGGGCTGGGAGTGGGATGGATCTCTGAAAAAATGTAGTAATCTGTGTCTGTCGTCCCCCCTCTGGAGAGGTACATAGTTGTTGGCCTGCCCACCTGACCTGTAAGCGATCAGTGGAAGTAGTATCCAAAACTGCAGGCGGCCAGCTCCAATTCAGGAGAAGCGAGAGAGAGAGAGAGAGAGAGAGAGAGAGAGAGAGAGAGAGAGAGAGAATGGTGGTGTACGACCAGCTTTAAGACCAGTAGGAAGACGAAAGAGAGAGGATCAATCAATTGCTACCCGCCTTTGCTCTCATGCGCCTCTTCCTAAAAGAAAGCCCCTCCTCCTTTTAATAAAGTCGACCAGCTCCCTATCTTTATATGTGCTTTTCCTTTTTTTGCCAAAAGTGGCTGAGTATGCCCAAAATATCCCAGACTTTACTTTTTCCAGCTTGCTCCTTAAGCTTAAGCTAGGCGCCTCCTTCTGTCCATTTGTGCATGCCCAAAATAATAATAAGTCCAGCCAGATTTTAATGACGTGTGAACACAATGACTTATAAACCTTATAAGTCACTTTAATGATTAAATCCCCATGTTGCTCATGTTGTTTAACCATTTTACAGGCCAACCTTTGCGAGTGAGTGCTTCAGCTTTCTTCTGTGGAAAATCCCCGTTCCCACCTTGGTTCTGTTCAGTGTGTGGGCTTGCCCCAAAACACTGATCAAGACTAGTGAAGGGACCAAATAGTGATATCCCCTCTGTCTTATAAAACAATTGTCCGAACCGTACAATCTTGATACCACTGGAATACTCTTCAAGTGTAGTAGATGCACTGTCAATCAATAGTATTTTATAGTTTCGGGCATTGAATCCATAAATCCAGATCCACGATTTGAAGTCAGATATGGACATAAGAGCCAACCGTATGAAGAAAGAAACTTTAGCCATATCCCGAGTCAACAACTCCGATAATAACCAGACATAGGCACAAGAGCGAACGGTGTCCCAAATATTCATAAATCCATAACTAGCTTTAAGTACTGTAAAAAGAAAATAAGCAGAATACATAGCCACAGAACATCTTGCCATGCCATTGGACTGCCAAAGGGCACCACCCCTGTGATCCATACGCATGCCTAAGCCTAACATGCTTCACATGTCCATGTCTTCACTAGGACAATGACCCTTCCATGTCTTCACTAGGACAATGATCCTTCCATGAAGTCAAATATGCTCGCTAGAGTTTCTCCTTCCACGAGACTTCACTCACTAGGGTCACCAATCCTTCCATGAGTTCTAATACTCACCAAACTCAACTCTTCCATGAGTCCATATACTAACTCACTAGAGTCACCAACTCTTGCATGAGTTCATAGGGTCACTCACTAGGGTCACCAACGCTTAGTCACTCACTAGGGTCACCAACGCTTCCATGAGTTGACATACTCACTAGGATCAACAACCCTTGCATGAGTTCATGTCACCATTTGGCCATTCGATTGGTCGACCTGTGCTTTCTCATTATGTATGTACATTGGACTAGTGTCCATGGCAGTTGTATATGCCGGGGATTGATGCCACTCATGTGATATTGTGGACTTGGCTTTTGGCTGGGACTTGTGCTTGTGTGTACATGCCCAGAAATGGTTGGGGGATTGTTCCATTGGGTCTGGTACCTTGTGTACTTACCTAGAGCACGTCTATTTTGGTATAGTCTCATGAATGGGAATTGTCCATACCAATGTTGCATTGCATAGCATCTTTATGTGCTCGCTTGCAATTGAATTTGCATGTTGTTTTCATGCCAGCTCTCCCTACCTATAAATAGGTGGGGTTGGTCTCTCACTTTTGTATCTTGTTCTATACATCTTTTGCCTGCCCATGAACCGTGCGTGTGAAACTGTTTGCTAACATGGTTATGTGGTATGTGACAAGTGGTAAGTATTGGTAAAAAACCTAGCCTTAGGAATTAACATTAATTTATAAATGAGTGTGTACACACTTCATTAAGTTTTGGGTGACCAAAACGCACTTATAAATTATGACCAGCCCTGTGTTCGCACACACTAATGTCCTGAGGTGGACAAAACTCAATGCCCACGGCTCACACTTGGGAGCAACCAGCCATGTGTCCATCCCAGCTTGCACCACAAGTTACTTGTCCTCTCTACCTGACACCTAGGGTGGACATCTCATCATCTCTCTCTTCCCTTTCTCTCTAGAAGTTGGCGTCCTCCTTTATGAGACTTTTTGGTTGTATTTTTTGCACTTTCTCCTTTCCAACTCCATATCCAAGCTTGCTACTGTGTTTTCCAAGCTTCCAAGAGTGTTTCTAGGTGGTGTTCACTCTCCCACACACTCCCAATGGCTGAAATTCAGCAAAACAGCTCTTATATTTGCTATAATTTTTGGTCTCTTTGTTGAAAACCCTAGGTTTAGCCTTCTTTTCTCAAGTTGAACCATAGGGGAAGCTTTCCCAGGGTTCCCTTCATCCTGTTGAAGACTTTTGTCGCGAAGGACCACGACAGATTGAAGATTTCAACACTCCAAACGCTTCCATCACGAAGACTTCCTCTTTCTTTGATTCTACTTGCAATTGATAAGCTTTGATGTTAAAATATGGAAGCAAGTAGCAAGAGGGAGGAGCAGGACTCCATGTTCACATACCCTGTGTAGTGTTCTCTTGTCCTACGCGCTCTCTTGCAGATTGCTGTTACCATGTGTTGTGGAGTATCACTACTGAAACTACACCGACTAGGTGTAAACTTCCTTGAGCACCATCTCGTGAACAATACCTTTGTCAACACTAAAATGAACTAGCCACAATACACATAATCACTCAAAGATACATCAATGCTCAAAACAATCTGCAAAAGAGAAGCATTGCACAATACACCACGATTGAGGCCGTGAATGGGCCAAGCCCCAGAAGCTGTTTTTGGGGATGTGCATAGGCCGATTGAAACTCTCTCTCTTTTATGCGCACAAGGGGCTGGCAGCTGCTGTGCAGTTATCTTGTCTGCTGGACACCTCCAAGCTGGTCTTACAGCTGGCTGAACAGCAACTAGTTCTTCTCTCTTCTTTTCCCTCTTGTACAAGGAAGGCAGAACAGCTGCGTGTGTTCTCTCTTGTGGGTTGCTCTTCAAGTTGGTGGTTGCAACTGCATAGAACTTGTCTTTTGTTGATCACTTACAGGGCTGATTTATGGACTGTTTTGAGAGTCTTTGGGACTGTTTTCGTGATAGCTTTGGGCTGCTTTGTGGCCCATCTTTTGCAAAGAGGGACAAGCTTGAGTATTGTATATTCTCTAAGAAAGGTTGTTGATGCTTTGTGGAAAATTCCGGTGCTGTATGCACCCACACCTTGGTTTATTGTAAAAGCTTCTATCTGAATAAAGAAGTTCCTACGGGGGGCCGGCCGTTCTGGCTCAGTGTGCTGTGTATTTATATTTCTCGTGGTTTTCTGCTGAGTACTCTTTGTTTGTATTCTTGAAGTGTTTGTCTTTTGTTCCGGGTCTGCTATTTGTGACACAAACGCTACCCCTATGGAAGGCAAAAACTTCCAATAGATCTGTGGGTGTTTGGGGAACCTGAGGAAGATCGGACAAAAGTTGTGGTCCTCTAGCATTGGGTCGAAGTTCCAGCAGTATCGAAAGAAGAATAGTTTCCTCGAGCCTAGAGGAAACGGGCTGCTCTCAAGAGTCTATGAGGTTGCCTCTGCCAAATTGAAATCTTCTTGGAAGAAGCCCCGTCCAAGCAAGCGGACATCAATAAATTGCGAAGCAAGGTATGTGGGAAGTGCGGCCAGGATCCAATCTCTAGCCTCAGAGCGGGAAGGATGAGGGCCGAAAATCTTTCCAATGAGTGGTCCCTTGACTACTTTATCAAAATCTGCCAGTAAGCTCGTCTTTGGAAAAAAGGGTTGTCTCCCGGTCGGTGGGGGTGGTGGATGATTAGCTTGGGTAGAAGCCACAATGCCAATCAAAAGGTGGGCATCTGACTTGCACAATGAAAACTTTTCCGTATGTTGATGCACCCTACTCTTCCTTCTCTTTTAAAGACTTGTTTTCTTGATTTATATCATAACTTGCCAAGTTTCTTGTTTTAGTAGTTACTCTATGAATTGTACATCACATTTGCTTTTTTTCTTTATGTTCTTGTAGACTTTCCCAAACTTTTTCTAATGTTTTCCTTGTTTGTGTTTGTTTTTGGTTAAAGAAATGCAATTATTCTCTCAATTTCTAAGGTTGGATGTATTTTGAAGGTATATAAATATACCTACATATGGTTTACCATTTGAATGCATCCTTGAGAGTTTGGGTATGTTGGTTTTTCTTCAAAATTGAAGAGGTGACTTGTTTATGATCTTTGACTCTTATTTCAGGTTCTACATCAAGATGAAACCCCTCTTCTATACAGCTTGGTGTTCGGGGAAGGTGTCATGAATGATGCATCTTCCATTGTGCTTTTCAATGCAGTTCAAGACCTAAACCTATCCGAAATAAATGCTATGAAGATCTTTGTGTTAGTGTGGAAATTCCTCTATCTTTTCCTCACAAGCACACTAATGGGAATTTCTGTAAGTCTTTATCCTTGCTTACCTAGAAACAGGGTTTGTGTCTGCATCATAGGAGGATACTCACTGGCTCATCACATTTTATGAAAGGTGTAGCTAAACAAGTATCTCAAGAACACAGTCTAGGGGCCAAAAACTTAGAAAGCATTATGGGGACAACATTTTTGTTGACAATGAATTTCTGTAAGTATCTATCCTTGCTTTCCTAGAAACAGGGTTTGTGTCTGCATCATAGGAGGATACTCACTGGCTCAGCACATTTTATGGAAGGTGTAGCTAAACAAGTATCTCAAGAACACAGTCTAGGGGCCAAAAACTTAGAAAACCTTATAGGGACAACATTTTTGTTGAGAATGGATAATTCAGTTTGTTTTTCTTTTGCAGGTGGGTCTTCTTAGTGCCTTCTTTATCAAGAAACTGTACGTGGGCAGGTAAATCTTCCATCATGTTGCCCCCCCCCCCCCCCCCCCCCCCCCCCCCCCAAGATTAAGGACGACACTCTTCTTGTTATTTTCATCAATCACTTTGTCACCATCCCCCCTGCTCAGCCACATAAGTCACCCAATAATTGGTGTGCAAGTAGTGAAAATTTTATCGTTGTGGGACCTCTAACATCTTGCAAATGGAAGCTATCACTCCCATCAAGTGAATAGAGGGATTGTTTGGCCATATCTTGGTTGAGAACCTGATTGGGCAATATAGGTGTACTGTAAAGGGCCGATGAGAACCTTTAGAGGCAAGTTACCCTATCTACCTTTGCACCTGTCACGCATGGACGATCTCTTAGAACGACATTGGCAATCATACGCATACCCCACAAACACATCACTTCTCTCATCTCTCTCTTGTGAAACTGGAAGCCAAGCGGGGCGTGCTGTGACAGAATCAACCACGTATCCAAGAGATAAAGATATAGTGAGAGGGGGAGAGAGATTGGGGAATAGGGATCTTGCATAGCACACCACATTGAGTGGGGAATAGGCCCCACCCCCTTTCAGGAATTTATTCAGGAACAATCCACGGGCACACTGGCCAGGATCAATACAATCATTGAATACAAAAGCAAACAAATATGCCCATGTAGTATATCCAAGTCGATGTCGATGTTGAGGTCGAGACATGAGATCTCTGAGGTGCCGAGCACACCACGGGGATGACCCACAAGAATCTCTCACTGAGCTATCCAATGGATTCCAATCCAATGAATCCAAGTTTAGCTCCAAGTCCAAGTCCAAGTCCAGATCCAAGTCCAAATCCAAATCCAAGTAGGCAATGTGTTCTTATTTTCTGTCTCAATAAAAAAGTCCTATTCTCTTGCTCTCATACCACACGTTCTAGACTTCACCTCATGGGATCTCGTGCTGCATACCACACATCTCTCCTCCCCTAGCCTTGAGGGAAAAAGAACCCCTAGAGACCCTATCCTCTGGGAAGCTTGCCTATGCACGACAGTTGTATGATGTGCCAGACCAGTTTATAATACAAATGTCACACATCCCTCGGCCTATATGTATACTAGGGAGTCACTTTCACAGGCCCCAGTTTTGCATGACCAGGGTTGCTGCCCACTGAGTGACTAGTGAGTGGGCATGCCTCTCTAGACCATGAGAGTGTTTCATGGCACATTCCAGGAGCCCCGTATTAAGTGTTATCTCTTTTGACACCTTAGTATGACCAATAGCACGGTGTGCTGTTCATGCACAGGCGCCTTCTTTTATTATTATTTTTTTCTTTTTTGAAGTGCGTGCTCAATGCGTGTGCAGGAAATTCAATGCGTGTGCAGCTGTGAGATTTGCAGGGAAATCGAAATGTTCAATCTTCATGTGTGTGTACAGATTTCAGTTTCTCTACAGGTGCAGGTTTAACAGAGAACTAAAATGCACAAAATTAAAGATGCAAAAAACTAAGCTAAGAACAGAAAATAAAACGAACATGCCCAACCGGTGTGCTACAAGAATCTCGGATCAGGCGCGCCAGTGGCTGTGTCCCTATCTTTTATTAAACAGTTTGATGCCGCCTTTGGAGGTGAGGACTTCTCTGAAAAGTCCAAACTCCGCATGGTCCGTATGCATTTAAAAGATGCCGCCTTGAATTGGTGGCTGAATGTGGTACAAGATGGGACCGAGCCTCCATCATGGACTGAATTCAAAACCATGTTAAACAAGAAGTTCCTTCCCGCAAACTTCGAGGCAGATGTGCAGAAGGAATGGAATGAGGTAAAGCAGAAGGCCAGCGAGAGTGTGTCAACATACCTTAATAATTTTTCAGCCATCCCATTGAAATTTACCTCTTATACTTCCGTCAATGGATTGCAACCAAAGCTTATGCAAGAAATTTATATGGCGGGACCTAAAACTTTGGAAGAAGCACAAGGTAAAGCATTGCAAGCAGAAGCTCTACATATGCCTTGGATGGTGGGCAAAGCAAAGAACGAGAACCAAGATTCGTCCCAAAAGAAGAGGTTCAAAGGAGGATCTCAAGCAAGGAACGAGCCACAAGAAAAGAAGAACAAGAATGAGGATAAACCTCCACTTTACCAAAAGAAGCTATCCCGCAAGCAACTTGAAGAGTATGTTAAAGAGGGTAAATGTTTCCAATGTGGGAAGAAGGGACATATGGCCACAAAATGTCCTGATAGACCAAATCAAGAAGCCAAACCACCCCAAAATAATGCATTGCCCAAGGAACTTCAACATTAGGATGATACACCACCAGAGAAAAGGCCACTCTTCAAAGCTTGGGGCAAAGTGGCAACCAACCCGTGCTTATCCATTTCGACAGTGGTGCTACCCACCACTACATTCATCCTCGAGTGGTTGAAGCCATGAACCTCCCTCCGGATAGATTTGAAACTCCTATTACTGCAGGTGCTGTCTTTGAGAGAATGTCAGCCGAGGTGACTCCTATCTTGGGAAAGCTTTGCTCACAGATTGGAGACTGTGTTCTGAGAACTTTGTTGTTGGCAAAGTTGGACATTGTGATGTAATTTTGGGTATGCCCTGACATAAGAAGTAGACTAGTAGTCGCCCTCCTTCATGAGTCTCTTTTGGCTGTATTTTCTGCACTTTTTCCTTCCCAACTCCATATCCAGGCTTGCTAGTGTGTTTTCCAAGCTTCCAAGAGTGTTTCCAGGTGGCATTCACTCTCCTACACACTCCCAATGACTGAAATTCAGAAAAACAGCTCTTATATTTTCTGTAATTTCTGGTCTTTTGGTTGAAAACCCTGATTCCAGCCTTCCTTTCTCAAGTTGAATCATAGGGGAAGCTTTCCCAAGGTTCCCTTCATCCTCTTGAAGATGGTGTCACGAAGGATCGCGATAGATTGAAGGTTTCAACACTTCAGACGCTTCCATCGTGAAGACTTTCGCTGGCATCGACTCTATTTGTAATTAGTAAGCTTTAATTCTCAATTATGGAAGCAAGTAGTAAGAGGGAGAAGCAAGACTCCATGTTCACATACCTTGTATAGTGTTCTCTTGTCGTACGTGCTCTCTTGCATATTGTCTCTACCAAGTGTTGTTGGAACGATAGAGAACAGATGGTAGGGAACATGGGCACTTGAGAGGGTGGTGTGACTTGCAAATCTTTCCCGACAGCCATATTGTTTACAATATCGTATTCATATGCATTGGTATGGAAATCTGGTTCAGAAATTCCCATGACACTATATACTTGATTATGGGAGGGGCTCAATCCGTACCTAATGTTATCGTCACATGCAGGGCATGTGGAGATGCTTAATCCCCAGTTTTGGCTATGATTAGGAACCTTTACAGGCCTTGGACAGCTAGGGTTTATGCTAGGAATTTTACCCAAGGTAGTCAAAAGGAGTTGGAGGGTATGTTCAGGCAGTTTGGCAGTTTATGCACATTCAGGCTTGTACAGTCGGGTGGTTGTAGGGGTAATTCCATGAGACTATAAATAGCAAGGCCTACTACAAGCGTTAGTCATTTGATCCCAGGTTTGTGCGACAGGTCATAGGCTTAGGTGTCTCCTTTTGGAGGCCATGTTGGCTAGGATCTATGTACATATTGATACATATATACAGAAAACATGGCTATTGCAGCATCCCTCTCTCTTCTTTCTGTTCATCTCTGTGTTTTTGCACAGTTCTTAGTAAAGGTAGTTCTTTCTACTTTTCTTAGCGCATCAATGTGCCACTTCTCTCCTGCACGCCACCCATCTCTTGTGCAATCTCATCATGCAGACTCCCTCTACGTGAGCATCATCTGTCCGTTCCCTCTCTTTTTTTTTTTCTGGGAAAAAGATCCTTCAATTAGTCAAAGAAGAAAACAGCCACAAAGGGCTAAGTACAACCACGACGGGCTAGATACAAACTCGCTCTCATATAAGAGCGGGAAACAAGTGATCATAAGGGGAAGAGATGCTTCTCCTCCGGCTGGCCTTTCTTTGAGCAGAAGGCTATCTCATACAAGGGGGGGGGGAACAACCACACAGGTGGTCTGTAGTGCCAAATGGGGTCACCGCCTCTATCTGTGAGGGAAGGGCCATACCTTCAAAGTCTCAAGAAGGCTTCCCGCCGCTTCCGTATGCGGTCAGAACCTCCCTGTAGCTTTCCTCACTGTGTGAATAATATCAAGTCATATGCTCCCGATGGTCTCAGCCGGTGGAGTGTGGGACTTGGGTACCCTCGATGGCCTCTCTGCATCTAGCTCACCAAATGTGCTAGGCTGTGATGCTACTGCAAATCTCCCACCTCTGGCATGAGCCTGGCTGCTAGTCACCTATAGGAGGGGTTGTGATTGGTACTGTTGCAATATGATGGTGAGAGACCTGAAGGCCTATCCCTCCCCCATCCTTCTCATAAGCCCTAATCGCTCTTGCCTTTGTGGCCCAAGCAACAGTGCCCCAAGTGATGATCTGGGTCGATGCCCTGTCCATAGCAAAAATGTGGAGAATCCGTTGCCAAATCTGTTGAGCCTTCGGGCAATCCCAAAGGCAATGTCGTTGAGACTCCTGATGGTGGCCGCACCGCAGACAAGCCGTTGACCGACCTCCAACTGCCAGCGAAGTACTGACCGCCAACCTCCTGTGTGCCATCAACCAAAGAAAGAGTGTGAGGTCGAAATCTGTCCCAAAGCCTCTTCTAGAAATCTGAAAGGAAACGCTGTGATAGGCCCTGTGACTACCAATGTGCTGTTGATGCCGGTGTGCCCCTCACAGCAGACGGGCTACTGTGCATCGAGAAGAGTGGACGGACTGTTCCCTTAGGGCACCGCATAGCTGCACATAGTCACCTCAAGGCTGGCTGGGGTGCCCCCTCAGCTTTTTCATCCAGAAAAAGATGACACCCATCACACATGCTTGTCTATCTCTTTGAGGCTGCCTGATCTGTGCGCTGCTCCTCTTCCCTTGGACTGGCCCAAAACAGCTCCAAAACAGGCTGCCCTGGAATTCCTCTTCTCCCATACCTGCTGGGCTGTCCTTTCACACACACAGTTTGCACAACCTGCCCCTTCTGTCACCTTCATGTGGCCGTCTTCATCTGCATGAAAGCCTACCCCCTATGCTAGTCAACCTCTGCTGAGAGGTTCCCGGTCACGGGGACGTCTTGTACACAACAGACTCTAGGCCTTCTAGCCACTACCCACTCTCTTGCGAGTTCTCGGGAACACCTTGAATCATTAGCTTTTTGTGCGTCATAAGATGGCTGTCCAGCCTGCACTTGCCATGCTTTTTCTCCTTCCTTTTCTCCTTGCACATCCATGCATGGAATCTCTCTCTTTTTTGCCTCCCTCCACATCCACGCAATTAAAGCACTTGGCTTTCTTGCGTTTATTGACTCACGGCCAATCCAGACCTCATCCTGCGACAGCGCCCTTAGCCTACGTGTGAACCCTCCTAGTTCTCACACATTGCTAAGCCTTAAACTTAATTCTAGGTGAGCACACATCCCTAGCCCAACCCTAGGCCGGTCTGGACGTAACACACGGGTATGCAGGGTCTGCACAAGCCGGGGAAGTGGAGACAAAGGAGCACTTCATGTTTAGAAGCCCATCGTATTATGAGATTCATGGGAGATTCCACTGTGTTTTTTGCAATGGTTTCGGTCCCCCCTTAACGGGTTTTGAACTATGACTCATGAGGATCAGAGGTGCTTGGTCTGTACTTACAAGAGTGTTGTTTCCATCGAGAGTTCGTGTGATAGGGAGTTAGAGCCAGTAAGATGCCTCTTAGAGCTTCATCACAGAGTTCTTTAGATTGCATCCGTCCACGATGGAGTGTGTCACCCAGCTCCCCAAAGCTAAGAGGGATTATACATGTTACTGACTACATGCCAGATCTCTTGACCCTTTGGCCCATCTCCTGTGGAGTCAGTAGAAATGAAATGAAATGAAATGTTATATTAACGTCTTCAAAAGGCCATAATGACCTATGAGACCAAAAGTTACATCATGGTGGATCTGATACAATGTCTGGATTAAAAAACCCAGAAAATGAAAAATAAAGATGATACTCCTGGCACCTAGAAAATGAAACTGGAACTGGAAGGTAAATAGAAACCCTTATAGGGTGTGAATATAGTGAGGGGGGGGTACGCTATGGAGGTGAGTGGAATATAGTGAGGGGATACAATATCATGTGAGAGATCCCTTCAGAGAGCCAGATGCCCCTGCCCCCTAGGGATTCTAACCCTCCACCTATTAGTTGTGTAGATCTAGGACTTACTCTGGCACCATGGAGAGGTTGCACCACAGGAGGGAGACGTCACATGTCTGTGCTCTATTATGGAGGAGGATGGTACTATCATTGGATGAGGCATGCATTTCTCCCACCCCACTATACACGCGCCTTGTGTTAGCCACATGGCTACATGTACTACCTTACATGTTCATAGTATAGGTAGCTATCATGGAGAGGTTGCACCACAGGAGGGAGACGTCACATGTCTGTGCTCTATTATGGAGGAGGATGGTACTATCATTGGATGAGGCATGCATTCCTCCCACCCCACTATACACGCGCCTTGTGTTAGCCACATGGCTACATGTACTACCTTACATGTTCATAGTATAGGTAGCTAGTTTCTTCTTCAGTTTTCAGTTTTCAGTTTTCTCATGGATCAGTATTTTCATGGAGTTAGTGTTACTAACTTACTTCTTGTCCTCATAGACCCTTTGGGTCTTCTGAAGACGCTAATCTCACTTGTTGGGTAATGGAAAAGGCTGTAAAAAGTTTTCAAGGATTGATATGATTGCCAATTGGAATTTGTGGGCAGGCATTCAACTGATCGAGAGATTGCAATTATGGTGCTTATGCCCTATCTTTCATACATGCTAGCTGAGGTAATCATTTATTACTTTTGTTTTTTTGATAGTTTGTGTACCAGAATGCATTTCCTGAATCAGCTCCATATTTGTTGCAAGTTTTCAGAATAACACACATTACTTTGTGCAGTTGCTTGAATTGAGCGGTATTCTCACAGTGTTCTTTTGCGGTATTGTGATGTCCCACTACACTTGGCATAATGTGACAGAGAGTTCAAGGATCACCACAAGGTAATCCTGAGTTTCCATAACCAATTACTTGTGGAATCCGCAGATGCGTGAAATAGAGAGAGTCATGCATGCAACACAAAGTTGGATGCACAAACTGATGGGACACCTCCACAACCATGCACAGACACACATGCATGCAAGATGCACAAATGCACTGTATTAAACAGGTCAGATAGAGAAAGTTTGTATTTCTGTGCAGGCATACGTTTGCAACCATGTCCTTCATTGCTGAAACTTTCATATTTTTGTACGTCGGTATGGATGCTTTCGACAAAGACAAGTGGAAGATGACAAGGGTGGGGTAAGTCGTTCTGTTTGTTAGGTCTCATGTTATTATCATATAGATATGAGCTTCTATAAGAATGTCATGACTCAGGTTGATTGATTTTTTGGATACAGTATTACTATCTCGTGAGACATTGTCCTACTTATTTAACTCTTTCTGTAATTCATGCAGTCCTGCCACTTCTCTGTCTCTCTCAGGGGCACTTCTTTTCTCTGTCATTTTGGGGAGGGCAGCCTTCGTGTTTCCCCTCTCTGCTTTTTCAAATTTTGTACGACGGACTCCAGGTACAAGGATCAGCTTCCGTCATCAGGTATGGCCAATTTTTAAGGTTCAATGATAGTGTGTAGCCTTGCTACCAATAGGAACATTGTTTTATGTTGAGTAAACTACTACTCTTTTTGGCAGGTGATTATCTGGTGGGCAGGCCTGATGAGGGGTGCAGTTTCCATTGCACTTGCGTATAATCAAGTATGCCTTTAGTTCATGTGTTTGTATCATTTCTTACATTTCTTGAACCTCACATGTATTGAGATTCTGCTGAAATGTTGTAGAGCATCCAATTACTTTTTTTCCCCCCTTGAAAAAGATCCTTTTTTAGGAGAAAAAAGGCATCCCTGCAACACTCTCAAGAAGTAATTGATACTATATGTAGAAAAAAGAGGGAGGCTCTCTCCATGGCTGGCTGCTCTCACAGAGAGCTACATCAGGAGGGGGAGGGGGGGGGGGGGTGGGGTGGCACAGGGCGAAGCCACATGGGGGTCCTGTAATGTAAAACTACACCAAGTCCCCTGGACTGAGGAAGGGACCAGGGTTCCAAGTGCATAAGAAGGCAACCCGACGCTGCTGCATCCACTCCAAGTCACCTGTCATGATGCTTCCTGTGAGCGGACGGTCTCTGTCACGGCGAGGTGATGATGCCTTCAATGACTCACTGCACCTCGCTGGTCGGTGTGGGTAAGGGGGTGCATGGGGTCGTGGTGGCTGTGGTGGTGAAGTTCCAAAATGGATGAGCTGAAGCGTAGTGCGGGGCCTGGCTGTGTGGCCCACACGATGGTCCCCCTTAAAGTGATGATCTGGCTGGTGTGGGGAAGAATCCGTCACCAAACCTACTGCATCTTCGGGCAATAAAGCATTAAATGACTTGCTACATTTGTTTGCAGCTAATGTTTCCTTCTTGATTATGCAGTTTACAGTGTCAGGGACAACGAGGAATCCCATCCATGCTTTGGTGATCACTAGTACTGTCATTGTCGTGCTCTTTAGCACAGTGGTATGTATTCTGTTAAATTTACTTTTGCATGCTGCATGAGCGCGCATGAGTGAGTGTTTGTGCGTGCGTGTGTGTGTGGGGGTGCGTGCATGCGTGTGTGTGTGTGTGTGTGTGTGTGTGTGAGAGAGAGAGAGAGAAGAGAGAGAGAGAGAGAGAGCAAAAAGAATGACGGAACTTAGGTAGGGGTTCATAGGGACCTTAGCCCAAGGTGTTTCATAAGAGGCAGAGTGTGTGTGTATAGCTACATCATCACTAGGGTTTACAGTTTTGCCACTGGCAGGTATTTGGGATGTTAACAAAGCCTCTTGTGGAGTGGGTACTACCTCATCATCTGAGGTCAACCTGTGATAGCTCCACCCCATCTTCTCCCAAAGATTTCTTCGACAATGTCGCTCGGCTCCAGGATTCCCTTCTGGGACATGATACCTTAAATGACAACAATTTTTCGACAAGATCTAGCAGCTTACAAATGCTCCTAAGGGCTCCAACCTCGACTGTACATTATTTTTGGCGGAAGTTTGACGATGCTTACATGCGCCCCATGTTTGGTGGTAGGTGTGTGGAAGATGCTTTGGAGTAAGAGATTCTCTAACAGACGATTTGCCTTGATGTGGTGGGAAGCTTTTTTTGTCTGCCTTTTTTTGTTCTCGGGCCTCACTTTGCACCAGTGTTTTGAGTGTGAAGATGTTATCATCATGTGTGCATTCTTATGGGTTACAGCAGCTTGTAACGTCTTTATGACGCATTGTAAGGTCCCCCTCGTGATCTTATATAAATCGAAGTTGTAATACTTGTCTTAGGTCGGATACTTCAATGAATGTAATGGTTCAAGGAGGGTGTAAGTTGATGCTCTCGAGTGTGTGAAATGCTGGATTTATCAAGATCTTTAGTCTTATAAATTTACCCCAATGCAATTGAGAGAAAGAGAGACTCCCTCGAAAGCCAAAATGGTGTGACCCAAATACATAAATGATCATTATAAAGGTCTTGTGCTAAATTTGTGACTCGAAAAAAAAACGAAACAAAAATAAAAGAGAACTATGCTATTAGAAGATGCCACATTTACAACAATATGAGAAAGTGCAAATAACTATGTCGGACATGTGTTTGAATCCTATGTCCAAACCTCCAAAGCTAGTGGATGCAATGTATTCCACACTTTTTAAAGTAGTGCTCTAGCCTATAATCTATGCCACGTGGTGACATTTTTTGCATGGCTGGGCCACCTCTCCATGAACGGCCACGGGGCCACCTCTGCAGTAGATGCTCTCCATGCAGTCGTAGGTCCATCTCTCCTCTGCAGTTGCAGGGCCACCTCTCCATGCAGTCGCAGGTTCGCAGGTTGCAGAGCCGCCTTCGTCAATGTGGCCAGGTAAATTTGAATCCATGTAGCCTTCATCTCTTCCATTTCGAGCGAGCTCCTCTCCTGAGTCCTGTGTTCCCTGCTGGTGAGCCATCACTCTCTCTCTCTCTCTTTCTGTTTCTATTCTCATGTTGTGTTTATTGTTGTGCAGGCTATTGCAGACGTCCTCTCAACTCGACGTGCTGCCCTCCTCAGTCTGCTGTTTGGCCCTCTCTATATTATCGGTTGGCCCTCCCTATATTACTGGTTGGCCCTCCCTCTCTCTCTGGTCGTGCCATGCTCAATGCTCATGCCGACACCTTTCTTCCCACATGGGCATTGGGCACGTTAATTTGTGGTAATTGTAATCGTAGCGGCCTTCTCTCTCTCTCTCTCTCTCTCTCTCTCTCTCTGTTTTGGCAGGTTGTTTGTAAGCCGTCCCCCACAGGTAGCAGCTGTTTCTTTGTCGTCCGTCTCGCTCTCTCCGAAGTGTGTGCCTACAGTGGTGCAATCGTTTTCGTTTATGGATGATGGTGTCTGTATGAACAAGAGCCGCATGCATACAAGCTTTTCATTTATGGATGATGGTATGTGTATGAACAAGAGCCGCATGCACAGCTCTACGCATGCATATAAGTTTTCGTTTATGGATGTGTGTATGGACAAGAGCCGCATGCACACACAAAGCTTTGTGTCTGCTAGAGAGAGGAGAGAGGATAGGAGGTGTGCGCTGTCAAGGGAGAGAGAGAGGACCGGCCTAAAGAACGTCTACAGCCCCATGTGTGTGTGTGTGTGAGAGAGAGAGAGAGAGAGAGAGAGAGGGAGAGACCGGCCTAAAGAACGTTTATAGCGCTCAGAGAACCACGACAGCCACCACCTCTGTCCCTCTCTCTATCCACGACTGCGACTCCGGTTGCTTTAAGGTGTTTAAGATGGTGTGTGAGCACGTGTGCCAACAGCATCATCGACGGCTCCAGTGCTTATGCATTTCCATTAGCTATGGCTACATGCCCGTCAGTTGGGAGGACGCCTAGATATAGTAAGAAGGTTGTATGCAGAGAAGGCCGGGAATTGCTTTAAGGTGTTTGGGGGGGGGGCGGGGGGGGGGTTGCCCTAGAAATTGGTTCAAGCAAGCTTGGAAAGCAATTGTCATTTACAAAGGAGTTTATTTCTCTTTAGCATTGGAAAATAAAGTGCTCACCAATGTTTCTTAGTCTGATGCATAATAAGAGTTTAAGGAGTCTATGAAAGGACTTCATGAAAGAATTTATTTATTTATTTTTCTTTTTTGTAAGAACTATGAACTTCAATGTTGCACATTATGTACAACTCTATGCAACCTTATAACATGTTGATTTGTGTTCCCCTCCTCCCCTCTATATGTATGTATAAATACTTTGTTGAATGTATAAAAAAGGCCTCAGACACATGGCCCTCTAAATCAAGTAAGGTTATGAATCAAGTAAGGTTATGTTGGGTTGTGATTTGCATCGCATGTATATTTTACAGTTGTATGTACAACGGGTTTCCAAGAATCTAGTAAAGGCAAAATATAGGCGCGCGCACACACACACACACATATTGATACACGTAACACAGAGATCACACATGGATGCACATGGATATGTTGGGTTCTAATTTGAATTGCATGTATATTTATTTGAAATAGAGAGGATAGCTGCTATAATGATTTTGTGTTTTTTAAAATAGTTTCATTAACAAGCTTAAGAGGGGTTTGCACCTTGTGATCCTATTCTCATCTAGATGACTAGAGCAAGAGGTTTGATAGCATTTATTTCCAAGGCATAAAATTGTTGTTTGAGAAAATTCGCACTTTTGTACCAAAAATTTTCATGCATGACATATAAACTTAGCAGCACATGCGTAGATTGATGCTAATAAGCACTCTTTCATTATTTATTGGCATCTTAAGTATCTTCACACTAATGATTGTTTTTTATTTTCCATGTACAGGCTACACGATATGAGATTATAGTTTGTTTGATTTCAAAGTGTGAAAAAAAAAGAAAAAGAAAAATTTGACTTAGAACATAGATGATAATTTTGCATGTGAACTAGCTCTTACACTTCCAAGTAAAGATAATTCTCAAGACAAGAGCTTAACTCATAATGCATCCCTTACTATAACATGATATGTATGTATGTATGTATGCATATATATATATATGTATGTATGTAGTTGATCCAGTCGCACCTTCCGGTATGGCTACCTTGTTATGACTTCACTCCAATCACTGGCCATGCCTTAGGCATCCCCCTCCTTGCGGTTAAGATGACTTCGGGCATTGAGAACTCTCATAGTGTGACGGGCGGTGTGTTTTCCTAGTCGTAGGATGCACCATCCAATGTGAGTGAGGAGCAAACAATATCCTATAAGAGTATATGTATGTATATATGTGTGTGTGCACACGCAAGGCAAGCAAAAACACGTTTATTTGGCACACGTATGTACACACACACACACACATATATGTGTGTATGTATATGTACGTATGTATGTATGTGTGTGTGTGTGTGTGTATACATACATATATGTATATATACACACACACACACTTATGTACATATGTATATATACATACATACCAATAACACAGAGAGAGTAGACTTTGGTGTGTGTGTGTGTGTTGTGAATAGAAGGTGAGAGAGAGAGAGAGATAAACTCATTACATGTGTGGATAATCAACACTCTTAAAAAAGAACAATTTAACTTTGAACATAGATCAAAATTCTGCATGTGAGCTAGCTCTTACACTTCTAGTACTTTAATCATAAATACCTCTTACTAAAAAGACAATTCTCAAGACGAGCTTAACTCATAATGCATCCCTTACTAAAAGATTATATGTATGTATGTATGTGTATCTACACATACATACCACTAACATAGAGAGAGCAGACTTTGATGTATTAGTGTGCGTGTTTTGTGAAGAGGATGAGAGAGAAAAAATGGTTACAACATTCATTCATATACTTATATATGTGTGGTGTGTCAATGTGTATCTTTGTGTGTGTGTGTAAATTAGTAAGTGTGTGTGACAAGACTTGGATGTATTTGTGTGTGTGTGAGACAAAGAGAGGGTGAGAGAGACATAGAGATAAAAAATGTTTACAGCATTTATTCATATACTTATGTCTGTGGTTTGTCAATGTGTAAGTAAATGTGTGTGTAGGTATAGGTATGCTATGTATGTACTTACGTATGTCTAGAGAGGGATGTTTTCCATATGTATAGGTAGTCTATGTGAGCACCATGTACACATAGACTCTTTATCAGCAAAGATGCATGTTTTTTATGTATAGATTCTTTAATTTTTCATTTAAATTTTTTTTTTGTAATTAGATGTGTTTGTTTATATATCATATATGTCATACATCTACTTACCTATGTTAACGTCTTACATGATGGCGGGTTGAAGCTGTTGGTGGATGGGATGATGTTTTTAAAATAATTATATGTAAAGGCCTAGAAAAATTAGATAAAAATATAGCTTTCATATTTAATGAAGAAAATCTAAGCTTGATAGATTTTTATGAAATAGACTATAGGGTCTTTGGTGACAAAAATCAAGTACGACAGGTATTTGATAAAGTTATTAAATGTATTTCGAAGCATAAGTTCATTAGAAATTAAACATGGGTGTCTTTTTTTTGTGACCATTGGTTCTAAAAGGTTTCTTTATAGGTATTTAAATAATTTATAATTTATAATTTTAATATATATATATATATATATATATATATATATATTGTCTTTGTCTCTAACTCTTTTTCTTTCTCTCTCTTCCTATCATTCACTAAAGAGAGAGCTCACGATTGTTATTTAATGTATAGTTTGTTTATCATTTATGCAGAGATATGTCACCAGACATTTCAAAGTTGATCTACGAAAATAGTAAATTGTTAGATAATTTTTTTTAAAACGAGATCACAATTGGGCATTTTGGATATTATGGATACTAGTCCAGTCCAAAATGAGAAATTCATGAATTTGATAGATAGTATGATGCTAATCTATGATATATTTATATGATGTCGGTTAGATGACAAGCTCAAGCTCTTCTTAATCAAAGAGACATTAAGATTACTAGATGACTTTTATATTGTGGATTGCAATGTAGAAGCTCTAAGAAAAAGCATTTCATTTTTAGAAAAATATTGAAGTGCATATTTCGATAAGCAAATTGATAAAGATGATGTAATAACCTTTGAGATTATTAATAGATGTCTCTTATTTTTCTCTCCACATTCTCTCTCTCTCTCTCTCTCTCTCTCTCTCTCTCTCTCTTACACACACATGTAACACAAAAATAGTTGCTCTTGTCTTGTGTGTTTAGTGTGGAACGTAGTTGGTACATCGAGAGAAATAGAGGGAGAGAAAGAGGGAGATCATTAGGTTTTTGTTGTTTTGGTTTCTGTGTAATTGTGTAGAGGCAAGACACAAGGTTAATAGCTTGCAAAGTTGGTGGTTTCGAATATTATTCTCTTCAGCTTCAGGTTAGTATTATTGCTGTCTTTTCTCTCTCTATCTATTTGTGTGTTTGTATTAATATGTGATGCATAGATAAAGAGATTTATATATGTTGATATTTTTGGTTAGCAGAGAGAGAGAGAGAGAGAGAGAGAGAGAGAGAGAGAGAGAGAGAGAGAGAGAGAGATATTTATAAGCCTTTTTATCTCATTGAATGTCTAAATATTGATAATTGGTATGATAAATGTGAATGTTATAATAATGTTTACTTTTTCAATACTTTAGTGTGTGCACATAAATAGAGTTTATTATATTAATATGTAAGGCTGGCTAAGTTAGAAACTTTTCATTTATTAAAATGTTGCCTTTGATTGTAGAGAGTTATATAGAGAGAATATATATTAAATTATTTCAGTACCTTTACTAAGATGTTGCCTTTGATTGTAGACAGTTATATAGAGAGAATATATATTAAATTATTTCAGTACCTTTACTAAGATTGTATTAATATGTAAGGCTGGCTAAGTTAGAAACTTTTCATTTATTAAAATGTTGCCTTTGATTGTAGAGAGAGTTATATAGAGAGAATATATATTAAATTATTTCAGTACTTTTACTAAGATTGTATTAACCTTAAAGCAGTAGAGAAATGCGCTTAAAAAGTAAAGAACTTTCTTTATGGTTGCTAATATTATACTTTGAGGGACAATTATGAGGGACAATTATATGGCTTGCTAAGAGTACACATTGTTTGTTGGGTTATTAGAGTTATGTTACATGTTGACTTATATATAAAGAGATGTCTGGAGATCCTTAAGATATTCATTTTGGATTTCAATAAATAGAGATCCAGAATGATAACAACAGCTCAAATGCCGTAGTGGTTGTGTATGACGTTTCTTCCAGTTATGAAGTAGCTTTGTCTATCCCGTTTGATTGCACAAATGTTTGAGCTGCGAAACACCTTGCTTGGTCAAGGTCTCCATTTGGACAACCAAGCTCTAAACATTTACAAACTATCACAGATATATGTGAGCGCATCGAGAAAAATCAGGTTTCTTGCAAGGAGTACTTAAATGCTCTTTTAGATGAGATACGTGGAGGTGGCACCCAAAGAGGAGATATGCTACAAGATGAGTTGACATCATCTTCATTGCATTCTTGATAATAGTGGTCGTATGGGGGTCAACTAGCTACACAAGATTTTCTTTATGAAAAAATTGAATGTTGAAATTGGGGAACGACTAGACGGATGCACTAGAGAATGTAAAAAACAAGCTAATTCTCTAAAAGAGCAAGTACGTACATGAAGCTCAGAGGTTTTGAGTTTAAAGATCGGGATTAATCGACTCAATGCTATTATGAAAAAAATGAACGGTATGTTGGAAACCATGGTAGTTACCTAAAGATTTTGTGAGAGTAATGATGTTTTTATTCAAGGAAAAAAATTGTATTGCAACTTTCCAGATATGGCTCTCTATGGTGATATGTGTGAATTCTCTATTTTCTCAATCTTTCTCTTTTTATTTTATTTTCTTGCTTTTTTTTAAATGTCCGTCAACATGTTTTATATTTTCTATGTTTTTGTGAGATGGAGATTATCACTTATTTGTGTCATACATAGAAATTAGAGACTTAAAGGATTGTATTTGTTAGATATACTTTTTTATTATACATTTCTCTAATAATTACATCATGTTTGCTACTGTATGGAGTCTACCCTTGAGAGTAGGGTCACATGTAATATACACGTCCAAGATCATATGTGAGGATAATGGCACTCGAAGTAGAATAAATGTGATAAGATAATATTTTGTTGTCTGTTTGAAGTTAAGAATGTTTGTAAAAAGAAAATTAGTATTTGTCTTCTTGTTTTTTGAAGGAGGTTGAAGATGGTTGGGAGTTGTATATACCCAAGTTTGAACCAATTTTGCCAGGTTCAAATTTTGGATGCAACATGTGTATCTTGTCGTAATTGCTCGTGAAGAAGGGCTTACATTTGAAAATAAATTGATGCTAATTTAACGGAGTACTTTAATGTAAATGAAATTGACACATTTCGAAGGGGGTTGAAGATGAGGAGCATAAAGAATTCTATGTTAGAATCCACTTAGATTCGGGTAACAGCGTAACTCGTACTACTACGGTTCTTCAAGAATATATCAATGAAGATCAAAATATTCAGGCACATAGAGATATGGCATGAGGTCCTGTTTCTTTTGATTTAAATGAGCTACCTATTGATGAGATTGGTCATTATCAACCTATTTGTTATGTTGTTTGTGGTGATGTGAAAGGTATTAAATATGAATGTTATTCTATAAGGTGTATATCCATTTCTTCAGAATGTTAAGCACCCAACAACATGGTGTTATGTTCTAGAGATTGTCCTCTTCACTCTTTAGGGACCCTTGCTTATAAGTGCCATTTTTGTGGTGTACTAATTTGAAAATGTGAGACATAAAGAAATCTTGGATAATATGTGGACAAACAATGCTGTGGCAAGTGGGAACATCTTTTTACTACCTTTGAAAAATCTTTCTCCTAAATTGGTTGATATGTTACTTGGTAATAATAATGCAAGTAAAGAATACAGGAAGAATATACACTCTTATAACAATGCCTTAGCATTTGTTTCACTGGGTGCTCACTTAGATGTATAATTTGCGAATCCATGGTGGTACAACCTATGATATTGTTGGTTCTATAATACCTAATGAAACACGAGATACGGCTCTTCAATTTGCCCAATTATATGTGTATGATACAGAGTATGAATTGGAGAATAGACTTCATGCGATGCTTTCTTTAAATTATAACATGCTTGAAAGGTTACAAACAATGATATATGAACACAATCCGTACGCATGTGCATTTCGTACAATGAGAGAAATGTTGCAGTCTCTAGTCCATATGAAAATTTGAGAATGGTGATGAGACTGAAGCTCGATCAACCTCAAAGAAATACTTGGTTCCTACAGGTAGTGAGGTAGTTGTTATCATGCCGGGTCAAGGGGATGATTTTCATGTAGGTGATAGAGATATTCAAATAATATCTTGTTGCACAGGTGCTATAAAAAGAATGTCTAACTTGCATCGTTCATATATATGTCTATTATATGTTCTTATGTTTCCTCAAAGGAGACGATGGTTGACATGTTGGAATTGCACTTTGTGGTAAAAATAGACAATATTAAAATGAGGAGACAAATATTGTAACTCAATAGCAACATTATGCATATAGATTACAAATAAGGGAAGATCTAAATTTTTTCTTTCCACGCAGTGGTCAACTTTTGCAATAGTAAATTGTTGATGCATATGGCAGCATGGAAGAATCAAGAATGGTATATGGATACGTAATAACCAAAAAGCATTGCATGCTAAAATATACCAAGGGCTTGTAGATATGGTTAATACAAGTGATAGGGTCAATAGACATAGGATAGTTCTATCATATACATATACTGGGAGGTCTCGATATATGCATTAATTGTATCAAGATTCATTGAAAATTTGTTTAAGAATATGGGTAAACCTAACCTCTTCATCACCTTTACTTGCAATTCTAAGTGGGATGAAATACTGCCAGGTCAGGCTATCCAAGATGACATGACGACATGGGTCTTCTATGAGAAGCATAAGGATATGATGCACTTAATGTGAAAAAGAATTATTTGGAAGGGTAGTGGGATTTGTTTCTGTTATTGAGTTTCAAAAAAGAGGCTTGTCACATGCACATATAGTATTGATATTAGAAAGTAGAGATGTAAATCTAGTGAGATTGCTCACTAGGATAAGTTGATATGTACTCAACTTCTAGATAAGGTGATGTTTCATGAGTTGCATAATATAATCTGTTATTGTAATGTCCATGGATCATGTGGGGAATTAAATATGCGCTCCCCTTACATGGTTAATGAGAGTTGCAAGCGTCGTTAACCTCAAAAATTTTCTGAGACTACTATCGTTAATGACAATGGGTATCCAACTTACATGCAGCGAGAAGATGGTAGTCTCATATAGGTAAAGAATCATAGGGTGGATAGTATGCTCTACCATTACAACATTGAAGTATTTATATAAGTATATATACAAAGGACATGATAGAGCTACTATATAGTTGCAAGATACACATGGGGTGATTAATGAACACATGGGATTATTGATGAGGTTAGTCAATATCTGGATGTACGGTAGGTATCTATGTTAGAGGCAAGTTGATGCTTATACTAATATGATTTTCATGATGAAAAGCATGATATACAAAAGTTTCATGTTTATCTTTTGATGCTAAATAATGATATATTCAACGACCATGATGATTTGCGTGATGCAATTAGTCATGATAGAAACCAAAGAACTACTCTCACTGAATGGTTCAGAGCTAATCAATTACATGTAGATGCAAATAGCTTGCTATATGTTGATTTGCGTGATGTAATTAGTCGTGATAGAAACCAAAGAACTACTCTCACCGAATGGCTCTGAGCTAATCAATTACATGAAGATGCAAATAGCTTGCTATATGTTGATTTTCCTTGCAAGTGGGTGTTGGAATTAGGGTTAGGGTTGCAACAATGCACACACACACGATAGAGAAGCTTGAGAGCACACAAACCCACTAGATTAGAAGAATGAACAAATGTGTGCCAGATACAAAAGATAAGTACACACCCCAAAATGAGTAGATAAGAGGGTGTATATATGCACGGGAAAAAAAACCTCCTAGTGAGGAAAAAAGTGCCGCGACGGTCCTAAGTGTGTTTACACACATCACTACCATATAATGCTACAAATCTCCCCTAGAGTGATGATGTGAACATGTACAGGGTATGGCCGATCGATCCTGAAAAGGCAGTAAGTCTAAGCTTTACAAAAAGCTTCAAACTTTTCACGAGGAAGAGTCTTCATGAATAAATCTGCCATGTTGTCATGTGTAGGCACATAAACCAAGCTGATCTTTGCTCTGTAAAGAGTCTTTCCCTGATATAGTGGTAATGCACCTCAATGTGCTTAGTGCGAGCATGAAACACTGGGTTCCACAACAACTGCTTATGCACTCCGGCTCTATCAATGAAAATCGGAGTGCTAGATGACTCACCTAAATCAGCCACCATAAGACATCTGAGCCACACACACTCAATTGTAGTTGTAAAAGTTGCCATGTACTCAGCTTCACAATCGGAAGTGGCCATTGTAGGCTACTTCTTTTGCTGAGCCATGATATACATGAATCACCGAGGCGAAAGCAAAACTCGCTGTGTCATAATATCCAGTCCAATCTGAATCACTAAAAGCATGCAGATGTGACTCACCCCCTTTTGGATAAAACAATCCAAAATACCGAGTGTCCTATAAATAGTGGAAAACCCACTTAACAAACTGCCAATGCTTCGTACCTAGGCTACGTATAAATCTGTTCAATTGTCAGACCGCATATACTGTATATCTGGCCTCATGTTGCATACATAAAGAAGGGATCAAACAGCCTATTTGCTGATACAAACTAGCATTAAAAGAGTCTCCTACATCTTGAAGACTAAGTCGAGTACCTGTCTCCATAGGTGTAGCCACAGGTTTACAGTCTTCAAGATTAAACCTCTTCAATAGCTTCTGTATATATTTAGACTGCAACATAATAATGCCATCATTGCGCTGCATAAATGAATCCCCAAATAGTAATGCAACGGCCCCAAATTTGACATCTCAAACAATGACTGCAAATCAACCTTAAAGGCTAAAATCTGATCTATATCGGGTCACGTGATGAGCAGCATGTCATCAACGTATAGAACGATGATCAAAAATGTGTCCTTACTCCTCTTCACATAGAGGGTACTCTCTGTTGGATTGTTGCAAAAATCATTTGCAACCAAGTATGTATGAATCTTCTCATACCATGCTCTAGGAGCCTGTGTAAGGCCATAAAGAGCCTTTTTCAACACCTACATACTTTAGACTCTTCTCCTTTCACAACAAAACCAGGAGGCTATGATACATACACCTCCTCATGTAAATCACCATTCAAGAATGTAGTCTGAATGTCCAACTGTTGTACATTCCACCCATGATGTGTTACCAAAGCAATGAGACACCTAATGGTAGTCATGCGAGATGTAGGTACAAAGGTCTCATCATAATCAATGCCCTTTTGTTGGGCATACCCCTTTGCAAAACAATTCTAGCCTTGTAGCGATCAATGCTACCATCTACTTTGTGTTTTAACTTGTAAACCCACTTAGTACCAATGGCCTTCTTACCATAAGGTAGATCTGTCAAATACCAGGTGTTATTCTCTTGAGTATAGAGTTATACTCATCGTGCATAGCATGCATCTAATTGTGCTTCCTCAAAAAGAAAACAGGTTTCTCCTCATTACATAAAATAGAAATGAGAACATGATCCACATGAGAATAATCTTCATGATGAGAATCTGCATGAGATCTGCTAGGTAAAGGAGATGCCAACTTGCCTATCCCTCAATGTCTGCACAAGCCATTTTGGCATACGCCTAGATTCTTCTATGGCTGCTCTCTCCTCATCCACCTCATCAAAAGGTTGATTTGCAGGCTGATTTTGCACCTATAAAGGTTGAATTTCAGCACTTGGTTGAGCATTCAATTGCTCTACATATGGTTGTCCTCCATTAAACAAACGTAGGAGCGAATCAAACGTCTTGTGAGCATACATTCTGTTTTTTTTTGCATGAAAGCATGGGATGAATTGAGTTTTCGACAAAAACAATATCTCTACTTATCAAAATCCACTTTGAGGCCGGATTGTATAGTCTATATCCCTTGCTTTCTGAATTGTATCACACAAATATGCATTTAACTGCCTTCCTCAAAATCTTTGATCTTGGTCACGAAGAAGTCCATTGAGTCTTCCTCATTCATGTGCTCAGACTCTAACCGTTTACGCAGATATGCAACATGTGCTTCATTGCGCACCTGGTATAATGCAGCAAGTGCATCCAATGCCTGTTTTGAAGTCTTACATGATCGAATATAAGGAATAATGCTTTGCTTCTTCACAGAAAGTGCAAGCAATGCATGTGCCTGTGCATCTCTTCCATCCCCTCTCGTTTGAGTAATAGTGGGAGAGGTATTGGTGGTGGATGTGGAGGAGCCATGTTTGTATTAGATTCTACTTCAGATGTACGTGCAACACCTGGTTGCACAGGTAATTGTGAAATAAGATGAGTTTCACTATCACTGACCACATTCCAAGGCCTTTAGCAACCAGTACATGCCTCATCATATAGGACCACAATGGGTAGTTCGTCCCATCAAGTTTGTTCTCAATAGACAACATGTTGATTACATCACTACTGCTAGTTATGACTTTCTACCAAATGCAAAATCTTTTAACACACTGCAATTCAAACCTAGATAGCTGTCAATTGACTGAATTACCTCTACAAAGCATATGAAAAATAACACAGAGTAGAGAATAGAGTGTTACTGGGGCAGAAGTATGATGGCCGATGTTGTTGAAGACACTGTAGATGCTACTGCACACCAAATCTTTGACGCTACACAGTCCAAACACCCAAAATTGAGTAGAATCAATCCGAAATGACGCCTCTCCAAAATGTCTACCGAAACCTTACGGTGCCCGAAACGCGCCCAAATCACATCCCGCAAACTGAAATTTTTTGTATACAGCATAGTATAGTATATACCTTCTTCTCCTAAGAGGGTATCTCAATTGGAGACAGAAAAATAGATTCGTGAGACTACTAGATCAAGTGTCAAGGAAGCTAGCTCTGATATACCAATTGTTAGAATTAGAGTTAGGGTTACAACAATGCACACACACAAGATAGAGAAGCTTGAGAGCACACAAACAAACTAGATTAGAATGAACAAATGTGTGCCATATATAAAAGATAAGTACACACCCCAAAATGAGTAGATAAGAGGGTGTACATATGTACGGGAAAAAAAACCTCCTAGTGAGTGAAAAAGTACCCCGGAGGTCCTAAGTGTGTTCACACACATCATTACCATATAATGCTACAGTGGGTGTGGAATACAACTCTTGGATATCATGGACTAAAAGAAAAAGGATAAATATGATTGGATATATGTATAATGCTAGCCCGAGTGCAGGTGAACAATACTACCTACGCATGTTACAATGTGTAAAGGTTGTAAATCTTTTGAGGATATACGAACAATGAATGGACATTTTGTTGAAATATACAAGTGAATAGGGTGTGTGCGGGAACAAGCCCTTGGTTAGAGGCTGTAAAAGAGAATCTGTAAATGTGAGAGAACCTGTGAAAAGGTGAGAAGAATCTACTGGGAGAGAATAAAGGGTAACATGAGAAGATTTAGGAAGTGTGGAGATATTCTGGGAGAGGTGGAGAGAATCAAGCAAAAGAGGTGGAGTGAATCAAGGAGAAATCAGTGGGATTAGATACTTGGATGTAAACTCTATAAATTGAGGCATTGGCCTAATGAGAACTTGCTGGGTTAGGGGAGCGAGGGGGCTCCATCGGCATTCTCGTTGGCACCTCATTTTCAGATCATTCGCCAGTTATCTTGACATTGGAGGAGAGGACACGGGAGCCCTGCTTGCAGTTGAGGATCCCAGAGAGGGTACTTATAGATCCCAGTCTCGCTGAGGACATTGAGAGGATCTGGCATGATAGTCAGTGCTCTGACCAGGATGGAGCACGCCAGTGTGCCCAAGGTCTCATCGAGCTTAGCTCTTTTTTGCACGCTGCAGCTTTGACACGGCTGAGACGTAGCCTTGCTTTGCTACAGTGCCTTCAGGAGGAGTAGCCTGCATGTGAGTGGGTGGCGTCACAGCTGAGCTAGGCACACCAGGAGGTTAGAGAGGCAGAGGAACAGAGACATGAGTTTTACTATCGTCGTCAGGCCTCTCAGTGGACGCAGCTTGGTGATAGAGTGACTGGGGAGTTTTTTGAGATCACTGGACCCCGCCATGCTTGAGCAGGAGTCCGTCAGCTTGGTAGACGGGATGGATCGGTAGCTACTGAGCCCGGGAGATAAGAGCCATTGCCACCGCATTCTATAGAGACTTGCTTTCAGCGGAGCCAGCCACACTGAGGATCAAGATGCATGCATACAGACTGTGTGGGCCCATGTGCAGAGGAGGGTCACAAATCGTATGCGTACAGTTCTTAGTGCGCCTCTTTCAGAGATTGAGCTTGCCGAGGCCTTGAGGGTCTTGCCGCGACATAGTTGCCCAGGGGAGGACGGGCTGATGCGGGCCTTTTTTATGCGCTATTGGGACCTTTTGGGGCCAGGCCTTCGCAGGGGCTTTCAGCATGTTTTGGACACTGGGGTGATGCCATAGAGCTTTTCAGAGGGCTTGATCTTTCTTATCCCCAAGGGGGAGGGAGTATCAGATGATATTCGGCATTGGAGGCCTATTACGATCCTCAATACTGTCTACAAGGTCTTAGCAAAGGCCTTGAGTTTGAGGATCCAGCCCTTCCTGGGGGAGTTGATTCATGCTACCTAGACAGGATTCGTCAAGGAGCGCAGTATCCTTGACAACATCTTTACTTTCTGGGGGAGGCGACGGCTCGAGCTAGATTTCTTGGCGAGGACTTGGTCGTGATGCTTCTTGATTTTGAGAAGGCATACGATAGAGTTGATTTGGGTTTCTTAGAGGGCACTATTCTTCGCCTGGGCTTTGAGCCAGGATGGATCAGAGGGGTGGCAGCTCTGTATTCCACAGCTCGTAGCCAGGTGTTGATTGCAGGAGGACGGGGGCCAAGTTTTGAGCTGACCAGATTAGTCCGTCCAGGGGTGTCCCCTCGCCCCTTTTCTTTTTCTCTTCTTTGCGGAGGCTATGAGCATGTATTTGACGGCAGAGGAGGTTGGTTTGAGAGGACTACAACTCCCAGTTCGGGGGGAGGACCTGCTCGATGCTGAGTTTGCAGACGACACGGGCTTATTTTTGCATGGCCAAGAGGCCAATCTTCTTCGGGCAGAGCAGTCACTCTAGGTTTTTAGTGCAGCTTCGGGAGCATTGATCAATTGGCACAAGACAGTGGCCTTTTGGATCAGTAGTGCTCCCACTCCGGCATGGAGCCCGGACCCCGGTTTTAGATGGATTCCTCCTGGCACAGCAGTGCGGTATTTGGGATGCCAGATTGGACTAGATTTATCACCAGAACAGCAGATTGCCCCGCTTCTTCTGAGCATTTGGAAGAAGCTTTTGTATTGGAGTACAGCTCGACTATCCTTTCGCTGGGAGGGTGGTGGTGGCAGGTGCTGTTAAGCGACCATGTGGTACATTACGTCTTGCTGGATCTTCTCAAGCTCTTGCATCAGCCAAGTACAAAGGCTAATCAGGAACTTTCTTTGGTCTGGGCGGGACGGTCAGCCAGCCCGGGCAAAGGTTGCATGGGCAATTATTACACTTCCGCTGGCTCAGGGAGGTTTGGGCATTATAGATCTAGTCGATCAGAGTAGAGCCTTATTGGGGAAGCTTATTGTTCGAGGGCTGCTTCCAAGCGCTGAGCCTTGGAAAGAGCTTCTCTTGCAGTGGCTGCAAGCTCGGGCTCCCCCACAGCAGGGGGCACTTGGGCACCAGAGATTCGTTGGATCTTCATAGAGATGAGGAGGACACAGGCCTCAGTAGAGGATGGGAGGACAGATTTGCTTTGAGCATCTTGAGAGCTTGGGAGCTGCTGAGACCGGGGCTCTCTCAGCAACCTCCTTCTTGTGTTGAGGAGTGGGCCAGATAGCCGCTCATCTGGAGCCCAGCGGTTTGCACAGAGCAGGGTCATATGCTGGGTTCTCGGCCTCGCCTAGCCTGGGGACCTTTAGTGGCAGGCCCAGCAAGTAGCTTTGGAGACTGGCAGGCCTTTTGCAGTCTTCCAGAGGAGATCCAGGTGGAGAGGCTGAGTCACTTCAGAGGGGGGTTGATTATGAGGGATGATATTCAGGAGGCACTCACAGAGGAGTGGTTCACGCCCTTCGAGCCAGCGGTCCCATGGTGGATGGGAGCCTTTACACAGTTGGAGATCCTGATTGCTATCAGAGCTTGCACTGAGGATGGCAGATGCCTTTACTATGAGATTCAGGATGAGGGCAGACTTCAGAGAGTGGAGGTGGAGTCGCCTTTGGTTGCAGAGTGCACCTTTCAGAGGATATGGGTAGTGGGGTCGCCGCTTCTTTGAAGTGGCATATTGACCCCGACCCTGCAGATGTGCTCCCGGATTGGCGCATATGGGCATATGTAGAGCGCCCCTTGGCCCGGCTACAGTGGGACCCGGCGGGGGAATACGAGTGGCATGATCCTTATGCATCCCTTGAGGCCACAGAGATCACCTTTTTCCAGTATACAGTTCGGCTGGGGCGGCATATTTTGACGGCGAGGAGGATGGTCTCTACAGCTGCAGCAGCGGGGCATTGGCGGCGGCTACAGGGACTCAGGTGGAGGATTTTTGGGCTCGGCTCTGGGCTAGTCGATAGTCCCATAGGATCTCGACTTTCCAGTGGGCTGGTCGTCCCACAGGGGCTTAGCAATTGGCACCTGGCTTGTTTACAGCGGTCTTCCGGCGGCCTGCGTCCGATGCGGCCACCCTATGGAGACACAGAGACATTGCCTTTGGGATTGCCCTCAGGCGCAGCAGATTTGGCTACGGATGCTGCATATTCTGGCCCCCCTCTCTCCAGAGGGTATGTTTACGTGGGGTGCCGCTGCTTGGTCGACTTCGTTAGGGCCTGCTACTATGGGCTATGAGATGGAGCAGGACAGTCAGGCCATCAGATTCATTAGGGGCCAGCCTCGCCTGGTTTCGGCACCGGATTTCTCGTCCGCCAGCTGGACACAGGAGCAGGATTTACGATGGGAGCTCATCAGCAGCCTCACCATCTGGTTCACCTAGAGAGCCCGGTGTTTCACGGCCTTTGAGAGGAGACTGGAGCCACCAGCAGAGTAGAGACTGTACGGGGGATTTGGCAGGAGTTGATCCACACCCTGCGAGGACAGTATGACTGCATCCCGCGACTCGGATGAGGCGATCTTGCGGCGCCAGGCCTTTCACACCACCTGGCGCAGCGGCCCCTTCTACAACTTACACACGGGATCCCCCCGTTGGCATTACAGGCCACCTGTTTGGCTTCCCCCCCCTATTGTATGATTTAGCCTCTCAGTCCTTTGTACTGATGCTTGTATTTTGCAGCACCTAGGGAGAGTCTCCCGAGATGCCTTGCTGTATTCACTGCTCTGTTTCTCTTATGAGCAGGAGAGGTCTTTTGTAGCCCTACGGGCATTTTTATATAACTAATGAAAGGATCTTTTCTCGGAAAAAAAAATCTGTTAATACAATTCTACAAATTGGATATGAAGGAAAGTGAACCTTTAATCACACACTTGAACAGATGTAAAAGCATTAAGCAACAACTGGCAGCTATTGGCAAAAAGGTAGAAGATGATGAGGCACTAGCAGTACTTCTGAAGAGTGTGGATAAAGGTGAATATGAAAATATTGTAGCAACACTAAAGAATGTACCTGAATTGAAGCTACACACGAGATAGAAGGAGCTCTACTAGAGCAAGAGAGCAGAGGCAAAGAGAAGAAATGGCTCGACTCAAGGAGAAGAAAAAGCATTCTTCACTCACCCGAGGAGGATTCTCTCGAGGACGAGGACGAGGAGGAGGCAGAGTAGGAGAAAGGACCTTCACTTGCCACAACTGTGGAAAGCCAGGACACATGGCAAGAGACTGCTACAGCAAACGCAGTGGAGAAGGAACGACATCAGTAAACTTCATGGAGGCTCCTAAGGAAGAGGATTCGGATCATCTTTTCTGAGAGAGAGAGAGAGAGAGAGAGAGAGAGAGAGAGAGAGAGAGAGAGAGAGAGAGAGAGAGAGAGAGAGAGACCCCACAACCCAATGTAACCTGCCCCAACAGAGTAAAACCACCTCTGAGCCACCGCCGATGATGTAGGCCATAGTATGCTCTCATAGCTTTCCCCCTGACTAACCTTCTCAAAAAGAATACCCCCCTTTGAGGTAGTAACTGATGCAAGTGGTTTTGCCCTGGGAGAGGTGCACTCATGCAGGAAGGTCATGCAGTGTCCTATGAATCCCGAAAGCTCAGAACGCATGAGAGGAATTATGCTGTTCACGATCTGGAATTACTTTCAGTAGTCTATGCCTTAAAGTTGTGGAGACATTACCTACTGGGAAAAAGATTCACTTTGATGATAGACCATCAGAGTTTAAAGTGAATCTTCACTTAGAAGGACCTTAACATGCACCAAAGAAGGTGGATGCAGACCTTACAGGAGTTTGATTTTGAAATCAAGTACCGCCCAGGCAAAGAAAATGTAGTAGCAGATACCCTGAGCAGAAAAGCCTCCTTGCTTGCAATTATTGTAGTATCAAATCCTTTGATTATGGAAGCAAGAGAGAAGATCATGCAGGATAGATTCTTTGGCCCTATTGCTACCCTACTTATGCAGGAAAGCAAAACTCCACAAGAGTTGAACAGAGTTCAAGGGTACATCCTGGATGATGGCATTATGTATTATAATCGCAGGCTATGCATTCCTAATGATGAGGGAACCAAGGGTCAAATTTTGAATGAAGCCCATGATTGACAGCCTTATAGCAGGACATCCAGGTTTCATCAAAACCTACATGTCTGTAAAGAAAAGCTTCTTTTGGCCTGGTCTGAAGAAGGATGTACTGAATCATGTACATCAATGTCTGACATGCCAGAAAGTCAAAGCTGAAAGCGTAAAAATGCCTGGGAAGTTACATCCATTGGACATCCCCTAGATGAAGTGGGAATGTATCAGTATGGACTTTATTACTGGATTACCTTCAGTGCAATTAGGTTACAACTCCATTTTTGTGATAGTTGATAGACTAACCAAAGTTGCCCATCTGATCCCAATAAAAGAAACCTACACTGCAGTGGATGTGGCCAGAGTGTTCCTCAAAGAAATCTTCAAATTGCATGGCCTACCCAGGAGAATAGTGAGTGATCGAGATCCCAAGTTTACTTCAAGGTTCTGGACTGCATTTTTCGAAGCAGTGGGAACTTTCTTGGATCTCAGCATAGCTTATCACCCTGAGATCAATGGTCAAACTGAAAGGGTAAACCACGTAATCGAAGATATACTTCGGTCATACTGTGCAGGGAACCCAAGATGTGGCTAAGCTATCTGCACCTAGTCGAGTTCGCCTACAATGCTTCTTATCACCGAAGTATCGGGATGAGCCCTTTTAAAGCTCTGTATGGACAAGATTGCTTAACTCCATTAACTTGGTCCGACCCATTGATTAGGGTCGAGATGTTCAGACAGATGCTTGACCACATGGAGCAACAGATGCAGTCAATTCATAAAGATATTAAAGCTGCCCAGGATCGACAGAAGCAGTATGCAAATAAGAAAAGGACAGACAGAAAGTTTGAAGAAGCGGATATGGTCTTCATTAGAGTACGATCCAAAAGAAGTTCTCTATCTCTTAGGAAGTACAAGAAGTTATCCCCTAGATATTGTGGGCCATATCTGATTACAAAGAAGGTAGGTGACTTAGCCTACGAGCTTCTTCTATCTCCTCATCTCAAAGTTCATAATGTATTTCATGTAAGCCTTCTAAAGAAATATGTACCAAGCCCAAATCATGTACTTGATGAAATCCTAACCTCTTCAACCCAAGGGTAGATGGAACTCCAACCTGAAGAAATTCTTGATGTTCGAGAAAAGATTCTCACGAGGAACAGAATTCTCAGAGAATTATTGGTAAAATGGAAGTTCTATCCTTTTGAAAATGCCACCTAGGAGAATGAAGCTGATCTATTTGCAGGATTACCACCAGTTTGCGAGATGAGGGCATCTCGCGTTTTTCAAGTGGGAGAGAATGTAAGATTTCTTCCCAGCCTCTCAAGATGTCTAGCATCTTCCCCTGTAATCAAATCCCTCTTCAGAAATATAAAAGATCTTATTTCTACCAGTTTTGGCCTAGAGAGAGAATATTCAGTTTTTAAATATTTTTGGATAGAAAAATACCTCATCTTATTAAAATAAGTTCCCCTGAAACAACAGAAGTTCAAAAAGATTTTCAGAAGGTGCATTAGAAATTAAGTATAATCTGTTCAAGAGGCATTATCTTGGGAGTCAAGATTTTTTTGAAATTTTAAATTAAGGTTTCTATAGACCAACATCCAAATGTAGGGAGGAGATAAATAGAAGAATAAAAGAAAAATCTCCCAAAAATGAGTAAATACTCACATAAGATGAAGAGTTGACTAAGGACAAGGTTAATAGTTAAAAAAGAGAGATATTTAGGTGAAATGATACATTTTTGACACTTCAGTATGGGGGAATTTCCCTCATGAAGGAGGTACCTATTTCACATGTGGGAGAGTTTTAAACTCCCAAATAATGAGATATTTTTATCTCTCCTCTCTCCTGTTTCAACTAGATCCAAAAAGTGGACTAAACTGACCCAAAAATGGTCAAAAATTGACCAAACTGATCTGGAAAATTCTAGAATCATTTGGCTTGGTTAGAAGCTCACTTTTCCCTATAAATAAAAGCCTTCCCCTTTGTTGAAACTCAATAGTATTTTGTACTATTACCTTGTCTCTCCCAAGTGCCAAAAATTATGAATTTTACTCATAATTCATTAGTTTTTGACCTTCCCTCTTCTAAAAGATTGGTGGTCACTCTTGTTTCAAACAAGAGTAGAACCCTCAAACCATCAAGCCAAAGGAAAGCTCTCAAATTATCCATGTAAGTTGGAGATTCTTCTCTTTTCTATTTCTTTTATGATTTTTTATGATTTTTGTCTTCTCTAAAATGAAATGATGTTATGCCTCATTGGAAAAAGGCATTCCCCCCTCTTTTTTAGTAAATCCAACCATTCTTTATCCTAGATGATTGATTATTGGATAAAAATCAAGTTTTTCATAATGTTTACACTAGAATGATTTAAATACTCTTGGTAAACTTCTGATTAATTTTAGTGAGTTAAAAATTAAAAAATGGTTAGTCCTACAAAGGAGGTTATGGCAAATTTTTTAAAAAATTTGTGAAATAAATTTCATCTTTTATTAATAAAAAAGAGTAATCCCCATCATTAGAGTATTCTAAAAGTGTCATTTTCATTCATGCATAGAAAGATGCATATTGATTAATTTTTATAAAAGAATGATTTTCAATAGAATTAAATTCTATGAAAGATACTTATTGATAATTTTTTTATTATGAAAGTGTTACTTTCTTCATTATGGATTTTTATGCAAAAAATAATGCATAAAAGTATATATTTTTTATTACAAAAGAGTTACTTTCATCATATTGATTTTTATGCATAAAAGTATGTATAAAAGAATATTTTTTTATTATAAAAGTGTTACTTTTATCATTATTGATTTTTATGCATAAAAGCATGCATAAAAGAATATTTTTTTAATTATAAAAGTGATACTTTTATCATTATTGATTTTATGCATAAAAAATATATTTTTTATATTATAAAAGTGTTACTTTTATCATTATTAATTTTTATGCATAAAAGAATATTTTTTTAATTATAAAAGTGTTACTTTTATCATTATTGATTTTTATGCCTAAAAGTATGCATAAAAGAATAATTTTTTTATTATAAAAGTGTTACTTTTATCATTATTGATTTCTATGCATAAAAGTATGCATAAAAGAATATTTTTTTATTATAAAAGTGTTACTTTTATCATTATTGATTTTTATGCATAAAAGAATAAAATTTTTATTATAAAAGTGTTACTTTTATCATTATTGATTTCTATGTATAAAAGAATAATTTTTTAATTATAAGAGTGTTACTTTTATCATTATTGATTTCTATGCATAAAAGTATGCATAAAAGTATATTTTTTAATTATAAAATTGTTACTTTTATCATAAATGATTTTTATGCATAAAAGATATTTTTATATATATTAAAAGTGTGATTCTCATCATAAATGATTTTTATGCATAAACATGTGCATAAAAGATATTTTTTAAATATTAAAAGTGTGATTTTCAACAGTGCTTTGATACCAGCTGTGAGATCTCTCTGCCCCCTCCGTGCACTGGATCCCCGGTTGTTTTACTGGTGGTCATTCCGAAACTGAAATCGGAAAAATTTTCCTTACCTGAAAAACGGGGACGATTCCACCTTTTTGATTTTCTTAACGAATTTTCTAACGGGTTTAAGAGATTAAACTATCTTTCACCTGATTAAACCAGATAAAAGGAAAACTATCACTGACTTAATTTGAAGAAATCAACGTTTTTTTCCTAACCGAAATCAGGCACAGCCGTTGATCTAATCATTGGAGAAAATCAATGCTTTTTTTCTAGCCAAATTCAGACACATCCATTAATCTACTCATTTGAGAAATTCTTGAGGTTTTTATTTAACTACTCAAATTCTAAGCGTATTCATGTTATTTCAATTTAATTATTAAAACTCCACTGATTCCAGCTATCCAGCCCATGGGTTATTAGCCACCACCCAACCACCACTGGAATCGGTAGAACCAGACAATTACTCACCCATCCATAATTGAATGCCTTTCTTAACTTTTGCCTTCTTCGAATACAGATACACACCCACCCATAATTGAATGCCTTTCTTAACTTTTGCTTTCGAATACAAATACACACGCACTTCTCTTTGAAATTTTAACATATAAAATAATCCATTGACAAACAGTTATTGGTTACAGATGTCATAACTCAAAAAACAGTATCACTCTCTAGACTCTCCATTGAGACCATCTAGTCCCTTATTTCTCAAAAAACAGTATCACTCTCTAGACTCTCCGTTGAGACCAACTAGTCAGCAAACAAGATCCAGTAACAGATTACAATAATCATTTCATCCATCATATATATCTTCCACGACATACTTATGGGTGTCCTAGGCACCGTGATCGTCTGGTCAAAACCCTCCAGCATCCTCCTTAGGTGTCCTAGCACTTCACTCAGGGACCGCTTTGTCGGCCCTCGCCCATCGTACCAGAAGCGCACCATTTTTCAACCATACCAAGGCTGGTCAAGACCTGGGCCAGCTTTGCCACGTGAGCCATCCTTTGAACACTCCCTACCAGTTGTTGCAACCAAACTTTCCTTAGAAAAAACATATACCAAATGCTCCCTCCCAGCATTCTAGCGTAAGACAGTCCTTTAAGAAAACAAGGTTTCTATGCAAGTTTTTAGTTTGATTTTCTTTTGAATACAAGGAGTATTTCTTGAATCAGTATCCCCAAAACTTCTTGATCGGCATTTTGAATTTCATACCAGAATTCCTCGAATTCTATAACCTTAATCCATAGATCAATTCGAAGGGTCTCAAACTTAGTTTCAGATTTGGCGGGAGTTTCGAGTGTATTTTTCTAAACTAGTCATCTTCTTTCCTCGAAATTGACAAAAGAGTTTGGTCTTGGTCATAGTCCGATTCAAGGTTCGAGTCGGATAAGATTTTTCCTAAACTATCTTTCTCGAAAAGGTTTGATAATTCAGTTACTATTTTACTGAATTTCTTTCTTTGTATATTCACTTAACTAATTTCTGAATTCCAATGAGGAATAAATTAATCATTTATCTGAATATTTTGATATCGATAGATTTCTTGAATTTTCTTTTTACAATCCGTGTGAATATAAAACGATAAAAATTTCTCTCTTAGAGTATTTAATTATTAATTTATCAAATACTCATAGAATTTAAACATAGAATTTAAGAGATTTCTAATTTTGATATAAAAATTCTTTATGCATCTATTTATGCATAAAAATCAACTTCAATGGGAATAACACTTTTATATTAAAAAATTCTTTTATGCATCTATTTATGCATATAATTAAATTTAATAGGAATAACACTTTTAAAATAAAAAGAATTTCTTTATGCATCTATTTATGCATAAAAATTAATTTTTATAAGAATAGTATATTTAAAAAATAAAAAAATTCCTTTATGCATCTTTCTATGCATAAAAAAATAATTTTAATAAGAATAACACTTTTGTAATAAAAAAGATTATTTTATGCATCTTTCTATGTATAAAAATCAAATTTAATAAGAATAATACTTTTGTAATAAAAAATTTACTTTATGTATCTTTTTATGCATAGAAATCAAATTTAATAAGAATAACACTTTTGTTATAAAAAAATTTCCTTTATGCATCTTTCTATGCATAGAAATCAAATTTAATAAGAATAATAATTTTGTAATAAAAAAATTCCTTTATGCATCTTTCTATGCATAGAAATAAAATTTAATAAGAATAACACTTTTGTAATAAAAAAATTTCTTTATGCATCTTTCTATGCATAGAAATAAAATTTAATAAGAATAACAATTTTATAATAAAAAAATTTACTTTATGCATCTTTCTATGCATAGAAATCAAATTTAATAAGAATAATACTTTTATAATAAGAAAATTTCTTTGTGCATCTTTCTATGCATAGAAATCAAATTTAATAAGAATAACACTTTTACAATTAAAAAAATTCCTTTATGCATCTTTTTATGCATAGAAATCAAATTTAATTTTATAATAAAAAAATTCCTTTATGCATCTTTCTATGCATAGAAATCAAATTCACTAAGAATAACACTTTTATAATAAAAATATTTCTTTTATGCATCTTTCTATGCATGGAAATGAAATTTAATAAGAATAACACTTTTATAATAAAAAAAATTCCTTTATGCATCTTTCTATGCATAGAAAGAAAATTTAATAATTAATATTAGTGATATCCATGCATATTCATAGGTGAATATGTACATGGAGTAATTAGAACATTTCTTTTAGATGCAAAAATGGTGAGAATTACTCTTTTGGAATAACATAAAAACAAACTTTCTTTTTCACAAAATTCTCAAAAAATGTTGCCATAACCTCCTTTGTATGGCTGACCATTTCTCCTTTTTATCTATCTTTACTTAACTTAATTAGCCCAATTTACAATTATAAAACTCTAATCTACATAATTTTTTAAATTCGAGAGAGTAAAGAATAAGAAGAGTTTAATTAATCACTTAGGTAATCTTTCTAGGATTAAGAAAGGTTGGAATGTAAAGAAGAGAAGGGGGTGGCCTTTTCATCAAAGGAATAGCATTTGAATTTCATTCAATCATTTGTAAAACATAAAAATTAAGAAAACCATAGATTTTTCATTAAAATTTGTAAACAAAGTAAGAAAATTAGCTTACATGGAGCTTGTAAGCTCTCCTTTGGCTTGAGGGATTGAGGAATCTACTCTTGTTTGAGGGATTAGGAATCTACATGGGGCTTGTAAGATCTCCTTTGGCTTGAGGGATTGAGGAATCTACTCTTGTTTGAGAAATCTACTCTTATTTGAAGCAAGAGTGGCCACCAATTCACTTTGGAGAGGATTAAGCTAAAAACAATTGAATTATTAAAAAATTCAATATATTTGGCTCTAGGAAGGAGTAGAGTAATAGTGCATAAACACCATTAAGCTTTTACAAAGGGGGAGGCTTCTATTTATAGGAAAAAGTGAGCCTTAAACCAAGCAAACTGATTCTAGAATTTTCCAGATCAGTTTGGTCGATTTTTGACCATTTTTGGATCAGATTAGCTTACTTTTTGGATCTAGTTTTGAAACAAGAAAGAGGAGAGATGAAAATATCTCATTTTATTGATTAAAAATTGGGGGTAATGAAGATAAAAGGGCACCTACTTCATGAGGGGAGATTCCCACTCTAAGGTATCAAAATTCAAATTTTTTAATTCTTTTCTTTGGTCCTTAGTCCACTCTTCATCTTATGTAAGCATTTACTCATTTTTGGGAGGTTTTTCTTTTATTCTTCAATTTATCTCCTTCTTACATTTGGATTAATCTTATTGGTCCATAGGAACCTTAATTGGACCATAATCTAAAATTTTGAGAAAATCTTGACTCTTAGGCTAAGGTGTTTTGTGCACATTATAATTTATTTCTAATGCAAACTTCTGTTTTGCGAGAATTTATTTTAATAAGATGGGATATTTTTCCATCTAAAGATATCTAAAAACTGAATTATCTCTCTCTAGAATATTTTCTCTCTCTAGGCAAAAACAGGTAAAAACAAGATCTTTTATTATTCTAAAAAGGGGATTGATTACAGGGGAAGAAACTGGACATCTTGAGGGGCTGGGGAGCAATCTTACATCCTCTCCCACTTGAAAAATGTGAGATGTCCTCATCTCGCAAACTGGGGATAATCTTGCATCAATTCGGCTTCTTTCTCTCCTAGGTGGCGTCTTCAAAAGGATAGAGCTTCCATTTGACTAATAATTCTCTTAGAATTCTGTTCCTGAGAACCTTCTCTCAAACAACAAGGATTTCTTCAGGTTGGAGTTCCATCTACCCTTGGGTTAAATAAGTTAAGAGTTCATCATTAAGCACATGATTCAGGCGCTCGGTACATACTTCTTAAGTAGGCTGACATACTTCTTAAGTAGGCTGACATGAAATACATTATGTACTTTGAGATGAGGAGGCAGAAGAAATTCATAGGCTAAGTCACCTACTTTCTTTGTAATCAGATATGGTCCAGAGTATCTGGGGGATAACTTCTTGTACTTCCCAAGAGATAGAGAACTTCTTTTGGGGTGTACTCAAATGAAGACCATATCTGCTTATTTGAATTTTTTGCTTGACCTCTTTTTATTTGCATACTGCTTCTATCTATCCTGGGTAGCTTTTATATCCTTGCGGATTGATTGCATCTACTGCTGTCGACAAGCATCTACTTGGACATCTCGACCCTAATCAATGGGTCGGACCAAGTTAATGGTGTTAGGCAGTCTTGTCCATACAGAGCTTTGAAAGGGCTCATCCCAATACTTCGGTGATAAGAAGCATTGTAGGCGAATTCGACTAGGTGCAAATAGCTTAGCTACTTCTTGGGTTCCCTGCCACAGTATGACCGAAGTATATCTTCGATTACTTGGTTCACCCTTTCTGTTTGACCATCGGTCTCGGGCTGGTAAGCTGTGCTGAGATCCAAGAAAGTTCCTACTGCTTTGAAGAATGCAGTCTAGAATCTTGACATGAATTTGGGATCTTGATCACTTACTATTCTTGTGGGGGTAGGCCATGCAAGCTGAAGATTTCCTTGAGGAACACTATGGCCACATCCACTGTAGTGTAGGTTTCTTTTACTGGAACCAGATGAGAAACTTTGGCTAGTCTATCAACTACCACGAAGATGGAGTTGTAACCTGATTGCACCGAAGGTAGTCTAGTAATAAAATCCATACTGATACATTCCCACTTCATTTGGGGGATGTCTAATGGATGTAACTTCTAACTGGCCTTCCTACTCTCTAGTCCAACGCACTAAATACCCACTAAAACAGTGAATGCGTCCTAAATAACAACCACACACAGCCTAAATCCTAGAAACACACACCGAAAAAACATCTTTTTGTATGAAATAATTTACAATGTTTTATTTACACACACCCACACAGACACACAAATGGAAAAGAACAAACTACTACGACCCAAGAGATCATCAAGACACAACTTCACCATTCTAAACTGAATAAAGAAATTTAATGTCAAAATGGTTTTGTGTAAATTGTTTCCAAGAATTTAATGAAAAAGAACCGATATTTCCAACACTTCCACGTTTCAGTCAATCTGCAATAGCATCACTGCATTCAACATTTGGCTAATCTTCACTTCACTCCACTCTTCACTCTCTCTCTTTTACACTTCAAAACTCTTTCTTTCTTTCTTCTCTTTCTCTACTCATTATTCTCGTGAACTCTCTTCTTCTTTTTCTTTCTTCCTCCTCCTCCTCCTCCTCCTCCTCCTCCTCCTCGTGTTCTTCACGCCAGCTAGAGAAAGAAACGTTTTCTCTCTCTCTCTCTCTTCTATTCTCTCAAGAGAGTACCATGATGACAAATGCTGAGAATGATGATACTTGGTATATGGACTCTGGAACATCAAACCATATGACTTGTCATGGTGAATGGTTTGAGCATATAAAGCCTATGGAAGTGAAAGGCTATGTGGAAATAGGAGATGATACTCAGCATGCCATTACACATGTTGGAAGTGTACCATTGGTTATGCACAATGGTCAAACAAAATCTATGTCAGATTATTGTATGTGCCTTCTATCACAAAAAGCTTGGCCTCACTTGGTCAAATGGTGGAACAGGGATTACAGGTTTGTTTCAAACAACGAGCATGGTTGCTTCGTTGAGGATTTCAAACATGGATGTAGAGTCATTGCTAAAGGCAAGAAAGAAGGCAGGTTGTTTAAGCTGGATGCTGGGATTCCTGAGAGCTAAAATCAGCCATGTTCTCTAAATGCAGAAATGTGGTACAGGACATTGATATGTGGCATAAGAGGATTGGACATGTCAATATACAAAGATTGAAGAACATGCAGGCAAAAGGCATCAGTGGATTGCCTAGATTCAAGTATGATGGGCATATGCATGTTTGTGAAGCCTGTCAGTTTGGAAAGCAGGCAAGGTTGCGGTTTCCTAGAGATGGAAATATGAGTAGCAGGCCACTTGAGATAGTACATAGTGATGTATGGGGTCCTGCACAAAACCGATCTATCAAAGGCAGTTTATATTATGTGACATTCATAGATGATTTCAGCAGGATGACATGGATATACTTTCTCAGAGAGAAGAGTGAAGTGTTGGAAAAGTTTATGGATTTCAAAGCTTTTGCAGAAAAGCAATATGGCTCATGGATTAAGTGTTTGAGGATAGATGGAGGTGGTGAATACACCTCAAAGGCTTTTGAGCATTTCTTGAGAAAGCATGGAATAAGAAGACAATTGACTTGCAGGTATACACCTCAGCAAAATGGTATGGCTGAGAGAAAGAATAGAGTCATATGTGAAGTGGCCAGGGCAATGCTCAATGAAAAGAGCATGCCAGATTATTATTGGGCAGAAGCTTGTGCTACTGCAGTGTATATACTGAACAAAACACCTACAACACCCATACATGGAAGTACGCCAGAGATGCGGCTTATAGGTTATAGGCCAGACATTGGACACCTCAAAGTTTTTGGATGCATAGCTTATGTACATGTGCCTGATGAAAGAAGAAGGAAGTTGGATCCTAAGGCAGAAAAATGTGTATTTGTTGGATATGCACAGGATCGTAAGGCATACAAATGTTACAATCCACAAACTAGACAAGTGGTCATCTCACAAGATGTGGTGTTTGATGAGCTTGCTAGTTGGTACAAAGCAAAGGATGGGGGTGTCATTGAGTCACTTGAAGTAGATGTGCATGTGAACTTGCCACCACAAGCAAGTTCTAGTTCTACTTCTATGTCTGGGCTAGCAGAGCAGAGGCTGACAGTAGTACTGTACGTCAGACGTTTGAGACATGAGAGTGTGAGCACTAGGAGTAGTGCTGTGGATAAAGGAAAGAAGAAGGTTGAATGCATTGGAAATACAGGTTATGAGTCATCTAGTTCAAAGAGTTTGGATGAGGAGCTTGGCATACCTGTTTTACGCACACCTGGTGCTAGGCAGGATAGATATGTACCACCACATGCTAGAGCGACTGGTGTTCAGAGTGATCCGCATGCATTGCGGAGATCCCAAAGGGTCAGATATCTCGTTGACAGGTTGACATATTGAGATTTTGCTATGCATTATGCATATATGACATCTATGGTGAAGCATGTGGAACCTACATGCTATACAAAAGCTGTTGGAAAGCATGTATGGGAGAAAGCAATGGATGTTGAGATGGGCGCATTGGTTCATAATGATACATGGGATTTGGTTGCATTACCACAGGATAAAAATGTCATTGGTTGTAAATGGGTTTACAGAGTAAAGTGCAAGTCTGATGGTTCCATTAAGCGACATAAAGCTAGATTGGTAGCAAAGGGTTATGCACAAACCCAAGGTTTGGACTATGATAAAACATTCAATCCAGTGGCAAAGATGGGAACAGTGAGAGCAATCATTGCTATGGCTACAGCTAATGGTTGGGAAATGCATCAAATGGATGTCAAAAATGCATTTCTAAATGGTGATCTATAAGAGGAAGTGTATATGGCATAGCCAGAAGGTTATGTACACCCCAAGGTATCCCACTCATGTATGCTGATTGAAAAAGGCATTATATGGTTTGAAACAAGCACCTTGTGCTTGGAGTGATAAGATGAGCAGATATCTTATCTCTCTTGGTTTTCAGATTTCTACAGCAGATTCTTCACTCTATGTGAAGAAAACCGAACATGGGATTGTTTTACTCGTCATCTATGTGGATGACTTGATTATCTCACAGGTGATCATGGTGCAGATGTGATGCATGTCAAGAAAGAATTGAGTGGGCAATTTGACATGAAAGACCTTGGTGAGTTGAGATACTTTCTTGGAATTGAAGTGATCAAAGACCATGCAGGTACATGGTTAGTGCAATGCCAATATGCATTGGATATGTTGGCAAAATATGGCATGACAGGGTGTAAGCCTATGAGTACACCTTTGGAGCAGAATGTGAAGTTGCGGGCTGATTATGGTGAGGAGTTGGATGATCCATCTATGTACAGAAATATGGTTGGTAGTCTCATTTACATGACTATCACACGCCCGGATTTGAGTTATGCTGTGGGGCTAGTAAGCCAATCCATGCAAAGCCCCAGAAAACCACATTTGGATGCAGTGAGACGCATCATGCGATACATAAAGACCACTGCACATTATATGGTCTACTTTATGAGAGTGGTAAAGGCTTGGATATACATGGCTACACAGATGCTGATTGGGCAGGTAGCTCATATGACAGGAGGTCTACTAGTGGTTATGCTTTTACACTTGGAAGTGCCGTGGTGAGTTGGAGTAGCAAGAAGCAACCTACAGTTGCTTTATCTAGTACTACAGAGGATGAATACAGAGGTGCAGCCATTGCTACTTGTGAAGATGTATGGTTAAAGAATCTCTTGGCAGATTTGGGTGAGCCTATTGATGGCAAAGTTGTCATTCATTGTGACAACATGAGCAGTATACAGTTGGCCAAGAATCCAGTGTTTCATGCGAGGACCAAACACATAGAGGTCCATTATCACTTTGTCAGAGAGAAGGCGCTGGATGGTACAGTTGATCTACAGTATGTGAAGACTGAAGAGCAGGTGGCAGACATCTTTACAAAGCCACTTAGCAGGGAGAAGTTTAAGTACTTCCGTACTATGTTGGGAGTACATGGGATGAGCTTGAGGGGGAGTGTTGAGAGTCTTGATATCCCAAGCTCATCTACATCTTCATCGGCAGTATATCATGAGCTTGAGAGGGGCTGTTGAGATTCAAGCTCCATGTCAGTGTGAGCCAGCTATGCTATGTGCTGGCATGTTAGGTAGGAACATATGTGAGACATAAATGACCGCGTGTCCAGCTGGTCATAGTGTGTGGACATTAGCTAGGGTTAGATGTGTGTGGATATAACTCATAGAGTGTGGTGTGTATTATGGATTATGGCTTTATGCATTGTGTGTGAAGGGAGATGGCTTCCCTCTATGGTTAGGGTTTGCAATATACATTAGGTTTTTCTCCTGTGTGTGTGTGTCTCCTCCCCCTCTACCGTTCTTTCAAGAGAGGGGTGCCAGTATTTGATAGCCTAGAATTCAACGTTTGGAATGGACCGAGTCCAACACTAGTTGACGGACCCATGCCCGTAGATTGTGCTTCTTCATCATGAGATGACTAGTTTAGAGATAAAAAAATCCCCGGGTGATATCAATGATCCCACTGTGGACTTGGTTGTTGGGGAGTGTGGTTTATCTCCTTCCCCAAACCCAACTTATCTTAGCCCTTCTTCCATGGATCCTTCACTACTGGTTTCTGCAGTGGTCAGGTTTCTCAAAATACTAAAGTGTGTGCTTGCGAAATGTCCTGATCCCACACTTCTTTGGTAGGAAGTTCCTGGATGATTTAATGCACTATCATCAGGCGTAAGATCATCTCCGATGAGTTTTCCAGATCTTAAGTGCATGTATATATAATTTGATAAGCTATTAATTAACCCAATTTAATTCAATTTTTGATTCTATCGCTCTGTTCATCTCAGGAGGCGTGAATTAGCAAAGAATGTTTCACGTTGTCAAAAAGCAGGAAAATGGTTCACGTCGTGAATCATTTTCCTACACTTTCACGTGCTCAACAATTTCCCTCCTTAAGATTAAATTCCTTCGTTCAGTTAAAATCCCTTCTTTAGCCGACCCTCACAGCCTTAGTTTTGTCAATCTGTCGGTTTTGGTCTTCACGTGAAATAGCAAGATTTCTTTCATGTCGTGAAACAAAAAGTGTTTCACACCGTAAACTGCTTTGAAAACGGTTCACATCATGAAAGTCTACTGCACTTTTACGTGCTCCAATTTTGGCGGGTTGTACCGTGTGTCAGAGGTGTCAGGATACGGGTTTCTATTTTTTGGAATGTAGTCCCATGATTTTCGGCAAAAATCCCAACACTGATTTTGTGAGCGACTTGCAGTGTGAAATTGCAGGAAAATGGTTCACATCGTGAACAACTTCGTGCACTTTCACATGGAGTTTTTGCATCGGCAATTTGTAGTCTTGGATGCATAATACTTATCCAAATGATGAAAATTAGATTGTACCAATGGTAGGGAATGAAATGGAAGTTCCTGTCTCAATCAATGGTCCCTTATGTTTTTTATTTTTTTTGAATTTTTTGAAAAAAGAAGAAAACAACACTCAACCTGCTTCTTCACATTGGTGTTGTTTGTGGTGCTAACATCAAACTTATCAAGAGTAACCAATGAATCCTTTCCTAAACTACTTTCCACAACATTCACAGCATCAAAACTATAATTTTTTTCTCAACCACACACACCTTATCCTTCCATTTTCCACACAATGCATTACTAAAATGCAAAGGCAACGACAAATACTATGCAATGGGAGCTAAAACTCAAGGAGTATGGAAGAAACAAAGGTGTTTCCCTGTCAGTGGTGCCAAAAATGTGGTGGTTTGCTTCACCTCCAAGAGAGAACTCTATACATTCATCTGATGGATAAGCAATAAAACACAACCATCGTGGGGTACTTACCAATGCTTCGATCTTGAGTCCCTTGAGGCCTCCAAGCTCGCTTTTGTAAAGCTCCAAACTCTAAGCTCCACCTCCACTCTGTTACCGTGGAGTCGCTCTCACACCATCACATAGACCAATCACACTCTCTCATACAAGCATAAAGACACAAGCATGAAAGAGGCACAATGCTAGAATGCTTTCACTCCTCACTCTCTCACAAGCACAAGGGGAGAGCTCTCAATAGCACAAAGGGGATTGCGTCTTTTCCATTATGAGAAAATACCTTATATACAATTGGCCTTTGTTCACACTTGGGCACCCAAAACTTACTAACTAGGCCTTGGGTGGCCAATATCTCATAATGTACAACCTTTATAGTGCCTTTCCATGACACTTATTAATGTTATTAATGAAGGATCATGGTGTTAATACGAATGGGATTAACACACATGAATGAAAGAGACTCAATGGATAACTTCTTGACCAAGATCAAAGATTTTAAGGAGTAGTTGGCTAGTGTGGATGAGATATATCCTGATAGTACATTGGTGCCCCCACAGTTCTCAATGCATTGCCGGATTCTTATCAGAGTTTTGTCTCTACCCTTAGACTCATGGATGAAGGGAAATCCAAATGCGCTTACATTTGATGAGCTGGTCTCAGTACTCTTGCAAAGAAGAGCAGTCTAGGCAAAATAGATCTATTATGCGAGTTGGTGAGACCAAGCTTTTGTTGCCAATCAGAAAGGCAAAGGTAAAGCTTCTTCGCATGGTGGCTATAAGCCAAAATCAGAATCCTTAGGTAAGGATGCAAAGAAAGAAGGTGATAAGCCTAAAAAGAAGGGCAAGTGTCACTATTGCAGGAAACTAGGGCACTACATAAATGAGTGCAAGAAAAGACTAGAGAAGGAGAAAAAGAAAGAATTGGGCATGGTTGTGGCTGATGCATTTTCACCAAGTGCAGAGAAGAAGGAATTTGTAAGTTTTTCTCAAGATGATTGGGCATGGACTGTACATTGCAGTTATGACTCTTCTATTCATGATATATGCATGTCAGTGGAAGAATCGAATGCTTGGTACTTTGACAGTGGTGCTAGTAAGCATATTACTTCATTAAAAAATTGTTCTCATCTCTGGAATCTGTCCCAAGTGTAGGAACCATCACATGTGCAAATGGTTCCTCATATCCCATCAAAGGAGTTGGTAGATTTATGCTCATTGCTGTAAATGGAGACGCATTTACTCTTTCTAAAGTTCTATATGTGCCAGGCATTAAGAAGAACTTGCTATCAGTTTTAGCCTTAGCCTTGGCAGACTTGATGGTGAAATTTATGTACAGTTCATGATAGAAATGATGGTTATTCTATCATTGCCTCAGATAGAAATGATGGTTATTCTATCATTGCCTCAGATACCTTGTTTCATGGCCTATACAAGATGGATGTACAGTTCATGATAGAAATGATGGTTATTCTATCATTGCCTCAGATACCTTGTTTCATGGCCTATACAAGATGGATGTATTTAATGCAGCATGATGCTTGCTCAATCTTTATGATTGATGTTTCATATATTTGAGAAGTTGCAGCATGATGCTTGCTCAGTCTCTATAACTCGTGCTATGAGTAATGCAAAATTATGGCATGCATGATTTGGCCATCTAAATATTGGCAGATTGTTACACCTTCAAAGGCATGATATGGTGTCTGAGTTGCCAACTCTTGAGACCCTTGCTAGACATGCATGTAAGGGGTGTATTCTTGGTAAAATGCATTGGGCATCATTTCCAAAGGATGGATCTGTGAGAGCTGTTAAGAAATTAGAGTTTATACATAGTGATGTATGTGGTCCTATGAGGACACCATCTATTAGGGGATATCTCTTATTGATGATTACTCCAGATATAGCTAGGTGTATCTTTTAAAGAAGAAGTCAGATGTTTTTATGTATTTTAGGCACTTTGTATCCATGGTTGAAAATGCATGTGAATGTAAATTTGGCACCCTTCGTTCAGATCGAGAGGGGGAGTATATGTCCAAGGAATTTCATGCATATATGGCTGAAGAAGGCATAAGGCATAAATGTATAGTGCCATACACTCCTCGACAAAATGGTGTGGCTGAAAGGAAGAACATGTCTCTCATGGACATAGCACAACATATGGTGAAAGCCCAAGATTTACCTCATGGTTTTTGGTCAGAGACAACTATGTGCACAAACTATGTGTTGGAACAAATGCCCTACCAAGGCCTTGTAGTCTAAAACTCCTTATAAAGCTTGGCATGGCAGGAAGCCTTCTGTGGCTCATTTGCATTTTTTTGGTTGTCTTACTTATGTTCTTGTGCCTGAGCAACAACGCAGTAAGATTTTGGCATGGCAGGAAGCCTTCTGTGGCTCATTTGCATTTTTTTGGTTGTCTTACTTATGTTCTTGTGCCTGAGCAACAACGCAGTAAGATTGATGATAAGGTAGTTAAATGTATATTTGTCATATATAGTTCAGAAAGCAAGGGCTTTACCATCCGCCTCAAAGCAAATTTTGGTAAGTAGAGATGTTTTTGTCAAAAACTCAGTTCAGCCTATGCTTTCATGTAAAAAATAGCAGAATGTATGCTCACACAACATGTTTGATTTGCTCCTACCTTTGTTTAATGGAGGGCAGCCATATGTAGAGCAATTGAATGCTTAACCAAGTGCTAAAATTCAGCCATATGTAGAGCAATTGAATGCTCAACCAAGTGCTAAAATTCAGCCTTTGCATGTGCAAAATCAGCCTGCAAATCAGCCTTTTGATGAGGCAATTATTGAGGATGTAGTGGATGAAGAGACAGTAGCCATAGAAGAATCTAGGCGTATGCCAAAATGTCTTGTGCAGACATTGTGAGGGATAGCAAGTTGGCAGCTCCTTTACCTACTAGTAGAACTCGTGCTGGTTCTCATCATGCAGATTATTCTCATGTGGATCATGTTCTCATTTCTACTTTATGTAATGCGGAGGAACCTATTTCCTTTGAGGAAGCACATGATGATGATCATTGGATGCATGCTATGCAGGATGAGTATAAGTTTATACTCATCAAGAATGACACCTGGTATTTGACAGATCTACCTCATGGCAAGAAGGCAGTTGGTACTACGTGAGTTTACAAGTTAAAACGCAAAGCAAATGGTAGCATTGATTGCTACAAGTCCAGACTTGTTGCAAAGGGGTATGCCCAGCCAAAGGGCATTGATTATGATGAGACCTTTGCACCCACATCTCGTATGACTACCATTAGGTATCTCATTGCTTTGGCAACACATCATGGGTGGAATGTACATCAATTGGACATTAAGACTGCATTGTTGAGTGGTGATTTACATGAGGAGGTGTATGTATCGCAACCTCCTGGTTTTGTTGTGAAAGGAGAAGAGTCTAAAGTATGCAAGTTGAAAAAGGCTCTTTATGGCCTTAAGCAGGCTCCTAGAGCATAGTATGAGAAGATTCATGCATACTTGGTTGCAAATTATTTTTTCAACAGTCCAACGGAGAGTACCCTCTATGTGCAGAGGAGTAAGGACACATTTTTGGTCATCATTCTATACGTTGATGACATGCTGCTCACGGGACTCGATATAGATCAGATTTTAGCCTTTAAAACTGATTTATAGTCATCGTTTGAGATGTCAGATTTGGGGCCCTTGTATTACTATTTGGGGATTCAGTTTATGCAACGCAATGATGGCATTGTTATGCTGCAGTCTAAATCTATATAGAAGCTATTTAAGAGGTTTAATCTTGAAGACTGTAAACCTCTGGTGGTTGCACCTATGGAGACAGGTACTCGACTTAGTCTTCAAGATGTAGGAGACTCTTTTGATGCAACGCAATGATGGCATTGTTATGCTGCAGTCTAAATCTATACAGAAGCTATTTAAGAGGTTTAATCTTGAAGACTGTAAACCTTTGGTGGCTGCACCTATGGAGACAAGTACTCGACTTAGTCTTCAAGATGTAGGAGACTTTGATGCTAGTTTGTATCAGCAGGCTGTTGGATCCCTTCTTTATGTGTGCAACATGAGGCTAGATATACGGTATGTGGTCTCACAGTTGAGCAAATTTATGCATAGCCCAGGTATGAAGAATTGGCAGGATATTAAGTGGGTTTTTCGCTATTTATAGGGCACTTAGTATTTTGGATTATTTTATAAAAAGGGAGGTGAGTCACAGCTGCATGCTTTCAGTGATTTAGATTGGGCTGAATGTTCCACTAGTGGGTTTTGCTTTCGCCTTGGTGATTCATGTATATCATGGCTCAGCACAACAAGAAGTAGCCTATAGTGGCCACTTCCAGTTGTTGTAAAGCTGAGTACAGGGTAGCTTTTACAGCTATAGTTGAGTGTGTGTGGCTCAGATGTCTTATGGTTGATTTGGGTGTTGGATAGTCATCTAGCACTACGATTTTCAGTGACAGCTAGAGTGCATTAGCAATTGCGAGGAACCCAGTGTTTCATGCTCGCACTAAGCAGATTGAGGTGCATTACCACTATGTCAGGGAAAGACTCTCTGTAGAGCAGCAGAGATCAACTTGGTCTATGTGCCTACACATGACAACATGATATATTTATTCACGAAGGCTCCTCCTCGTGAAAAGTTTGAAGCTTTTCCTAAAGCTTTGGGCTTACTGCATTTTCAGGATTAATCGGCCATACCCTGCACATGTTCACATCATCACTCCAGGGGGGATTTGTAGCAGTATGTGGTAGTGATGTGGTGGTAGTGATGTGTGTGAACACACTTAGGACCGTCGGGGGCACTTTTTCCCTCACTAGGAGGTTTTTCCCCATGCGTATGTACACCCTCTTATCTACTCATTTTGGGGTGTGTACTTATCTTTTGTATCTAGCATGCATTTGTTAATTATAATCTAGTGAGTTTGTGTTTTCTCAAGCTTCTCTATCTTGTGTGTGTGCATTATTGCAACCCTAACCCTAATTCCAACACCTAAGGCAGTTTCTTGCTCCATGGAATCTTCAAATCTAAGTTTTTGTGCAAAATGCATCTTTATAAATCAATATTCCTTCTCTTTCTCCGTGTCAAATGCATCTTCACATATTACTAGTACCTTCTCTTTCTCCGTGTCAAATGCATCTTCACATATTACTAGTACCTTCTCTTTCTCTGTGCAAAGTGTATCTTCATATATTACTAGTCCTTCTCTTTCTCTGTGCAAAGTGTATCTTCATAGATCAATAGTCCATTTGCTAGAGTTGAGGCTATGGTTTCTCTCTCTCACTATCCCTAAATATGAAGAATATCTAACTTAATCTATTCACAATACAACTCTAAATTAAGGTTAATCCTACTCTATTGAGAAAACAACAAGGCTAAGACTCTTAATAGAATTGTGCAAATCCTAATTTCTTGTAACCTCACTCTAATACTACCTTGAGAATTGGATCTAGGACAAATCAAGGCCACACTTAAAATCCATTTTTTTATTAAAAAGATGATACTTTCCTATGTAACCTAGGATTTCTTATATATATATATATATAATTAAAAAATGACATCACAATGAATTATAATTTAATAGACTCAATGACATAAATCAATCATAAACTACACTCTGTATTCATTAGATTGGAGCTCTTTAAATAACCAATATATGAAGAAATTATTCACATTCCACCTTGAAGTTTTACTTTAGGAAAACTTTCAAGTTAACATCTAATATTCCTATGTGAAAATTATTAGGGAAATAAAGAGAGAGAAAGAAAATCCTCAATTTTAGCATGGAGTGGAGAAAAAGAAGTGATCTATGAAGATGTATTTTGCATAACAACTCATATTTAACGATCTCATCTTCAATGTAGCTCACACTCAGCTCACCATTGATGAGCTTACATTGAGCTCCTGAGCAGCAAGAAACTTTCCTAGGCCACAAAATAATGGTGGCTATAGTCACCTTGCATATTTAACGATCTCATCTTCAATGTAGCTCACACTCAGCTCACCATTGAGCTTACATTGAGCTCCTGAGCAGCAAGAAACTTTCCTAGGCCACAAAATAATGGTGGCTATAGTCACCTTGCATACTAAGCAATAACAGTGGGGAAGACTCTTTTTTCAGCTTTACTACTGCAATCAAATATAGGGGCGCAAAAGAAGTAACAATGGATAAACCTCTTTTTTAAATCTACTATTGTACCTTAAATTCTTAAATTTAGGAGTAAAAAAGAAAACCCATCATCTACATTATCATTTGTCATAAAGCTCCTACAAGCTCCTGAGGGTAGAATTTAAAACTTAAGATTTTCCTTGCAGGGATCTTGCAACCAAAAATGAGGTCACCAAATGTAATTACACACCTCATTAGTACCGCTCTAGGAGTTTCCAAAAAAAAAGTTTATTTTGCCACTCAACCAAGTTCAGAGGAAGTGAACTATAAAACAACACAGTAGCATCAATTTTATATTCAATAGTGTAGCTAATGCAAAGCAAAGTTGTATCTAGCTCAGTAATATCGTAATAATAACCTTGGAATTCTTTGCTCCTTTTGCAATGCAATTATCACTTTTTGCATATGGTTTAAAAACCTGAAGTGTAAAAGAAAACTTTAGGGACTATAAAGGTGCACTATAAAGATACTTAAAAATAAGGGTTGTGTTCATATGGACCGCACACATGCATGCGCGTACTCTCTCTCTCTCTCTCTCTCTCTCTCTCTCTCTCTCTCTCTCTCTCACGTGCACACGCACGCATGCGCACACACACACACACTCACTCTTAAGGAGGCATGTCACATTTTTTTTGAAATTGAATATTTTATTAACATTAGGCATGTGTAATATCATTGATGGGATGGCCCCACCAATGTTGTGATTGATGTTAGCTTCTACAACCATAAATGTATTATTATCTGATGAAATTCATGATACCCTTGCTAACCATAATTACATAGATTAACTTAATCTAATCCTATGGAGGATGAAGCCTAATTACAAATATAATGATGAGCTAATTGAGCTAATCAAGCTTCACTCAAGTTTAATTAGGTTACAAGATGGAAACCTGTACTCATAAAAAAACTTGAGAGCAGCTTATATTCATTGCTTTATATTGACCCCTTTTATATGAGGGAGGTACACCTCTTATAAATGTGCTCATGTGGGATAATGTCCAAGTGTGATGTGGTTGGTTTCTCCTGATCCTCATCCTCCACTCATGCCTTTCCCTTTACCCTATGCTCAATGGCACCAAAAATCTCAACACCCCTTTTATATGAGGGAGGTACACCTCTTATAAATGTGCTCATGTGGGATAATGTCCAAGTGTGATGTGGTTGGTTTCTCCTGATCCTCATCCTCCACTCATGCCTTTCCCTTTACCCTATGCTCAATGGCACCAAAAATATCAACACCCCCCCTTGGTGCCATGATGTATAGGTTACTGCAAGATGTTGGATGTGAGTTACAATAGATCCATCACCCCCTTTAGTGCAACATGCTACTTAAGGTGGTCAAGTATGGTATTACAATAGATTATCACCCCCCTGGGTACTACATAAGTTACTACCCTCAAGTGGTCAGGTGTGATAAAAAACAAAAGACTAGATCTGCTCATTTGGTGACCTTTTACAACCATAGGCTAAGGTGGTGAGGCTTATCGATGTAGCTTTGGTTTTAGAAGAGATGTTTATTGGGGTTCTTCTCTTTGCTTGATAAAGACTCCACGTAGTTGTCTGCTTGGTTCTTCAATCTACATTACTCTTTTTTGTGCTTGAGTTTGTTACAATGTCCACATTTTGGCTTGTGTTTGAGTCTGCACTCGCTTTTGAAGTGTCCTTTCCATCTATAGTGGTAGCATTCTTTTGTGTCCTTGTTGTAGAGTGATTGTTCCCTTGTGGTTCCTTGTGTTCCATTCTTTACGTGCTTCTCTTCAAGTAGGGAAGAAATACAACCCTTAAATTTTGGTTCAGGTAAATTCTTTAGAGCGGTCACTAGTGCACCATATCCCTTAGGCATGCTTTTTAGAAGTATCGCAAACAAGTGCATCTTTTTCACCTATCTTTACATCAATGCCATCTAGCTGGGTCATGATGCTTTTCATTTTGCTTATGAATTGTGCTAATGACTTATGAAATTTTATTGCTAAGCCATAAAATTCTATTTTCAAATGGATTTCGTGATTCTTGGCCTTGGAACCAAATATTAAATTTAACTCATTACATGCTTGTTTTGCCATGGTTTTGGAATCAATGTGATAAATAAGGTTGGTGCCCAATTGCAATCCAATTAATGATAGTGCTTGTTTATCATTTTCATTCCAATCCTCGGTTGTATTAGTGGTGGGTGCATTCTCTTTAATTAATTTCCATAGCTTCTTGTGCATGAGAATATAATTCATTTTTGTGGCCCAAGTGTGAAACCCTTCCCCAAAGAGCTTCTCAACATTTGTGGTAGTGCCTGACACCATTGCAAAGGTCTTATTGGAATTTGACTCTCTCGGTAGTGTCTAATTGCTTACAAATTGGCAATGCAATGAACTTTTAAGTGCAAAAACACATAATGATGTGATTTGAATGCTCAACCAAGGCTAATGTAACCAAGAATTTTAATTTTAACCTTTAATTGGACCACTTTGTGCTAATGACCTCCTTAATTATAGTGGTTAGTGTTGAAAATAATGATTAGCAAAAGCAACAAAATTTGGAGGCCAAAATTGGGCAAATGGGAGAGGTTTTTGGTTGGGATTTTTGGGTGACCCTCTTGCTCTAGATGAGTGAAGAGGCCTAAGCAAAAAATGGTAACTTTAAACCTTGAAAATCGAGAAAATCTAAGCTGGAATAGATGACTATTATCTTAGTTGTTGTGGCTCAACTAGCCCATAAAATGGCTTTAAATTTGATAAGTAAGCTTCTTAATACATTGGCTAACTGCTCCTAAAATATTGGTCTCAATTTGACGTATGGAAGGAGAATGGTGCATTTTATCCCAATGGCAGTTTATAGCACATAGTTCGGTTGAAAATGGGCAAAATTAGCGAAGGTCTTCAGTGAAGTGGGTCATCTCTAGAAGTGGGTAAGATCCTCCTAAAGTTTGAGAGCCAATGGTGGCTTGTGCAACGAGAAATGAGCTTGACAAGTTTGATCCACAAAGGGGATGAGAGGATAAGATTAGGATTAGTGCCCTAATGGTGTGATAAGTGCAAATGATGCTAGACAAGTACTAATGAGAAGCTCAAGGAGAAAGGGAAGGCTCTCTCATACCATGAGAAAATTCATGATACCCTAATCAATGGCTATGGAAGCTTTCTAACCCTATTTATATTGATTAACTTAATCTAATCCTATGGAAGATGAAGTCTAATTATATACATAAGGATGAGCTAATTAAACTAATTAAGCTTGACTCAAGTTTAGTTAGGTTACAAGATGTGTGAGACCCCTCTGCCCCCTCCGCACAGCATCAGACTCCCGGTTGTTAGCAGCGGAACTAGCTTCCTCTTGTGCAGGGCAGGGTTTCCCACTCGGGGCCTTGCCCTCAAATGTCAGGACACGAGACTAAACTAGTGGTCATTCCGAAACCGAAACTGGGAAAATTTCCCTTGCCCGAAAAATGGAGACGATTTCACTTTTTTTATTTTTTTACGAATTTTCTAACGGGTTCAAGAGATTAAACTATCCTTCACCTGATTAAACCAGATAGAAGGAAAACTATCACTCACTTAATTTGAAGAAATCAACGCTTTTTTCTTAACCAAAATCAAGCACAGCCGTTGATCTAATCATTTGAGAAAATCAATGCTTTTTTCCTAACCAAAGTCAGACATAGCCATTGATCTACTCATTTGAGAAATTCTTCAGGTTTTTATTTAACTACTTGAATTCTAAGAATATTCTTATTATTTCAATTTAATTATTAAAACTCCATTGATTCCAGCCTCGGCCCATGGGTTAGCCCCACCACCCAACCACCCACTGGAATCGGTAGAACCAGACAATTACTCACCCACCCATAATTGAATACCTTTCTTGACTTTTGCTTTCGAGTACAAATACGCACACAGTCCTCTTTAAAACTTTAACATATAAAATAATCCATTGATAAACATTTATTGGTTACGGATGTCATAACTCAAAAATTCCATCCAAACCCTTGTTTCTCAAAAAATAGTATCACTCTGGACTCTCTGTTGAGACTAACTGGTTAGCAACAACGAGATCCAGTAACAGATTACAATAATCATTTCGTCTATCATACATATCTTCCACGACATATACATGGGTGTCCTAGGCACCGCGAGCCCGTGCATCGCCTAGTCAAAACCCTCCCAGGATCCTCCTTAGGTGTCTTGGCACTTCACTCAGGGACCGCTTCGTCGGCCCTCGCCCATCGTATCGGCGGAAGTGCACCATTTTTCAACCATACCGAGGCTGGTTAGGCTTTGCCGTGTGAGCCGTCCTTCGGTGCCAGCTGTTGCAACCGAACTTCCCTTAGAAAAAACATATACCAAATGCCCCCTCCACCATTCTGGCGTAAGATAGTCCTTTAAGAAAACAGGGTTTCTATGCAAGTTTTCAGTTTGATTTTCTTTTGAATACAAGGAGTATTTCTTGAATCAGTATCCCCAAAACTTCTTGATCGGCATTTTGAATTTCATACAAGAATTCCTTGAATTCTATAACCTTGATCCACAGATCAATTCGAAGGGTCTCAAACTTAGTTTCAGATTTGGCGAGAGTTTCGAGTGTATTTTTCTAAACTGGTCACACCTTCTTTCCTCGAAACTGACAAAAGAGTTTGGTCTTGGTCATAGTCTCATTCAAGGTTCGAGTCGGATAAGATTTTTCCTGAACTATCTTTCTCCAAAAGGTTTGATAATTCAGTTACTATTTTACTGAATTTCTTTCTTTGAATATTCACTTAACTGATTTCTAAATTAGTTACGAATTCCAATGAGGAATAAATTAATCATTTATTTGAATATTTTGATCTCGATAGATTTCTTGAATTTTCTTTTTACAATCCGTGTGAATATAAAACGATAGAAATTTCTCTCTTAGAGTATTTAATTATTCATTTATCAAATACTCATAGAATTTAAACATAGAATTTAAGAGAATTCTAATTTTGATAATATAAAAATTCTTTATACATAAAATTCAACTTCAACGATGGGAATAACATTATATATATATATATATAAATCCTTTTATGCATCTATTTATGCATAAAATTAAATTTAATAGGAATAACACTTTTAAAATAAAAAAGAATTTCTTTGTGCATCTATTTATGCATAAAAATCAATTTTTATAAGAATAACGCTTTTATAATAAAAAAATATATTTCTTTATGCATCTTTCTATGCATTAAAAATAAAATTTAATAAGAATAACACTTTTGTAATAAAAAATTTCATTTATGCATTTTTCTATGCATAAAAAAATTAATTTTAATAAGAATAACACTTTTTTATTAAAAAATTCCTTTATGCATCTTTCTATGCATAGAAATCAAATTTATTAAGAATAACACTTTTGTAATAAAAAAATTTCTTTTTGCATCTTTGTGTGCATAGAAATCAAATTTAATAAGAATAACACTTTCGTAATAAAAAAATTTCCTTTATGCATCTTTTTGTGCATAGAAATCAAATTTAATAAGAATAACACTTTTATAATAAAAAAATTCCTTTATGCATCTTTCTATGCATAGAAATCAAATTTAATAAGAATAACACTTTTATAATAAAAAATTTCTTTATGCATCTTTCTATGCATAGAAATCAAATTTAATAAGAATAACACTTTTATAATAAAAAAATTTCCTTTATGCATCTTTCTATGCATAGAAATCAAATTTAATAAGAATAACACTTTTATAATAATTTTTTTCTTTATGCATCTTTCTATGCATAGAAATCAAATTTAATAATTAATATCAGTGATATCCATGCATATTCATAGGTGAATATGTACATGGAGTGATTAGATTATTTCTTTTAGATGCAAAAATGGTGGGAATTACTCTTTTGGAATAACATAAAAATAAACTTTCTTTTTCACAAAATTCTGGAAAAAATTTACCATAACCTCCTTTGTATGGCTGACCATTTCTCATTTTTATCTATCTTTACTTAACTTAATTAACCCAATTTAGAATGATAGAACTCTAATCTACACAATTTTCTAAATTCAAGAGAGTAAAGAATAAGAAGAGTTTAATTAATCACTTAGTTAATCTTTCTAGGATTCAGAAAGGTTGGAATGTAAAGAAGAGAAGGGGGTGGCCTTTTCATCAAAGGCATAGCATTTGAATTTAATTCAATCATTTGCAAAACATAAAAATCAAGAAAACCATAGATTTTTTATTAAAATTTGTAAGTAAGAAAATTAGCTTACATGGAGCTTGTAAGCTCTCCTTTGGCTTGAGGGATTGAGGGTTCTTCTCTTGTTTGAAGCAAGAGTGGCCACCAATTCACTTTGGAGAGGATTAGGCCAAAAACAATTGAAATATTAAAAAATTCAATGTAGATGGCTTAGGACAGGAGTAGAGTAATAGTGCATAAACACCATTAAAGCTTTTACAAAGGGAAAGGCTTCTATTTATAGAAAAAAGTGAGCCTCAAACCATGCAAACTGATTCTAGAATTTTCCAGATCAGTTTGGTCAAATTTTGACCATTTTTGGATCAGTTTAGCTTACTTTTTTGGATCTAGTTTTGAAACAGGAGAGATGAAAATATCTCATTTTAGAGAGGAGAGATGAAAATATCTCATTTTATTGATTAAAAATTGGGGGTAATGATGAGAAAAAGGTGCCTACTTCATGAGGGGAGATCCCCACTATGAGGTTTGATAATTCAGTTACTATTTTAATGAATTTCTTTATTTGAATATTCACTTAACTGATTTCTAAATTAGTTACGAATTCCAATGAGGAATAAATTAATCATTTATCTGAATATTTTGATCTCGATAGATTTCTTAAATTTTCTTTTTACAATCTGTGTGAATATAAAACGATAAAAATTTCTCTCTTAAAGTATTTAATTATTCATTTATCAAATACTCATAGAATTTAAACATAGAATTTAAGAGAATTCTAATTTTGATATAAAAATTCTTTATGCATCTATTTATGCATAAAATTCAACTGCAATGATGGAAATAACACTTTTATATATATAAAAAAATCATTTTATGCATCTATTTATGCATAAAATCAAATTTAATAGGAATAACACTTAAAAAAAAGAATTTCTTTATGCATGTATTCATGCATAAAAATCAATTTTTATAAGAGTAACGCTTTTATAATATATATTCCTTTATGCATCTTTCTATATGCATTAAAAATCAAATTTAATAAGAATAACACTTTTGTAATAAAAAAATTTATTTATGCATCTTTCTATGCATAAAAATTTAATTTTAATAAGAATAACACTTTTGTAATAAAAAAATTCCTTTATGCATCTTTCTATGCATAGAAATCAAATTTAATAAGAATAACACTTTTATAATAAAATAAACTCCTTTATGCATCTTTCTGTGCATAGAAATTAAATTTAATAAGAATGAAGGATCCTAGAGGGTGCTGAACTGCGAAGGATCCTAGAGGGTGCTGACCATACGGTACTCAGACTTTGGGTCGCCGAAGATACCCACATGTGCATCGAGGAAGATATTGGAACAAGGAGTAAGAGTTGTTTTCTGAAACCGGGCATGGATCTGGTTGATTGACCTTGCTAGTCCTCAACGGACGAGTCCGTGGCTCTTTTATATGGATCTGCTAGTTTATCTTTATGATCTTCAACGGAGATTCCATTTTGATTTTTATAAAGTGAATATATTGCCGGGTACTATGAGCTAGGAATTATCAAAAAGGCCCCTGAGTGGACAGGTGGTGAGCGTTCTGGTTGCCAATGATGCCATAGGTACACCGATGAAGAAAAAATTAGAAATTAGGATTCAACCGGATATTTTGGAGGATTATGATCAGTAATACTATAGTGCATAGAAATCAAATTTAATAAGAATAACACTTTTATAATAAAAAAATTCCTTTATGCATCTTTTTGTGCATAGAAATCAAATTTACTAAGAATAACACTTTTATAATAAAAAATTTTCTTTATGCATCTTTTTGTGCATAGAAATCAAATTTAATAAAGAATAACACTTTTATAATTAAAAAAATCCTTTATGCATCTTTCTATGCATAGAAATCAAATTTAATAAGAATAACACTTTTATAATGAAAAAATTCCTTTATGCATCTTTTTATGCATAGAAATTAAATTTAATAAGAATAACACTTTTATAATAAAAAAAATCCTTTATGCATCTTTCTATGCATAGAAATCAAATTTAATACGAATAACACTTTTATAATAAAAAAATTTCCTTTATGCATCTTTCTATACATAGAAATTAAATTTAATAAGAATAACACTTTTATAATAAAAAAAATTTCCTTTATGCATCTTTCTATGCATAGAAATCAAATTTAATAGTTAATATTAGTGATATCCATGCATATTCATAGGTGAATATGTACATGGAGTAATTATAATATTTCTTTTAGATGCAAAAATGGTGGGAATTACTCTTTTGGAATAACATAAAAACAAACTTTCTTTTCACAAAATTTTGGAAATTTTTTGCCATAACCTCCTTTATATGGCTGACCATTTCTCATTTTCATCTATCTTTACTTAACTTAATTAACCCAATTTAGAATGATAGAACTCTAATCTATACAATTTTCTAAATTAAAGAGAGTAAAGAATAAGAAGAGTTTAATTAATCACTTAGTTAATCTTTCTAGGATTAAGAAAGGTTGGAATGTAAAGAAGAGAAGGGGGTGGCCTTTTCTTCCTTGAGGAACACTCTGGCCACATCCACTGCAGTGTAGGTTTCTTTTACTGGAATCAGATGGGCAACTTTGGTTAGTCTGTCAACTACCACGAAGATGGAGTTGTAACCTGATTGCACTGAAGGTAGTCCAGTAATAAAATCTATACTGATACATTCCCACTTCATCTGGGGGGGATGTCTAATGGATGTAACTTCCCAGGCATTTTTACTCTCTCGGCTTTGACTTTCTGACATATTAGGCATTGACGTACATGATTAAGTACATTCTTTTTTAGTCCAGGTGAAAAGAAGCTTTTCTTTACAGTCATGTAGGTCTTGATGAAACCTGGATGTCTTTCTATAAGGCTATCATGGGCTTCATTCAGAATTTGACCCTTAGTTCCCTCATCATTGGGAATGCATAGCGTGCTTTTATAATACATAATTCCTTCATCTAGGCTGTATCCTTGAACTCGGTTCAACTCCTGAGGAGTTTTGCTTTCCTACATAAGTAGGGTAGCAATAGGGCCAAGAAATCTATCCTGCATGATCTTCTCTTTTGCTTCATTAATTAATGGATTTGACACCAATGTGATTGCAAGCAAGGAGGCTTTTTTGTTGAGGGCATCTGCTACCACATTTTCTTTGCCTGGGCGGTATTTGATTTCAAAATCAAATTCCTGCAGGGTCTGCAATCCACCTTCTTTGGCGCATGTTGAGATCCTTTTGAGTGAAGATCCACTTTAAGCTCTGATGATCTGTCATCAAAGTGAATCTTTGATCCAGTAGGTAATGTCTCCACAACTTCAAGGCATTGACTACTGAAAGTAGCTCCAGGTCGTGGACAACATAATTTCTCTCATGCATTCTGAGTTTTCGGGATTCATAGGCCACTGCATGACCTTGCATGAGCGCACCTCCGAGGGCAAAACCACTAGCATCAGTTACTACCTCAAAGGGTAGAGAGAAATTTGGCAACTTTTAGGACGGGATTGGTTACAACTTACCAAGGCGATCTTCAGCTTATCAAAAGCGCTCTGACACCTGGCAGACCATTGAAATGGGGTATTCTTCTTGAGAATATTAGTCAGGGGGGAAGCTATGAGAGCATACTTAGGTATAAAAATTCTATACCAACCAGTTAATCCCAAGAATCCCCTGACTTCTTTCACTGTCTTTGGTTCAGGCCAATCTATGACTGCTTAGACTTTTGCAGAATCTAGAGAAATTCTATCTTTGGATACCAGAAAGCCCAAGTATTCAACATGGTCGACAGAGAAAGTGCATTTTCTCTTTTTTGCAAAGAGTTGGTGCTTCCTTAGAATCTCAAGAACTTTACGGACGTGAGCTTCATGGTCAGCTGCATTCTTTGAGTAAATCAGAATATCATCAAAGAAAACAAGAACAAAATCATCCAAGTATTCTCTGAGAATGTCGTGCATTAGGTGATTGAATGTAGCTGGGCAATTTGTCAATCCAAATAGCATGATAGTAAATTCATAGTTGCCATAGAGAGTATTGATGGCTGTCTTTGGGATATCTTGATCATTAATCCTCATCTGGTAATACCTTGATTTGAGATCTACCTTTGTGAAGATCTGGGCTCCATTTAGCCTGTCCAAAAGCTCATCAATTCTGGGGATACAATACTTATTCTTAACTGTCACAAGCTGATTGAGACCTCTATAATCCACACACACTCTTAACATTCCATCCTTCTTTCTCTGAAAGAGAACTGGGACTCTTCAAGGTGAAACACTGGGTCTTACAAACCCTTGTTCTAACAGCTGCCTAAGCTGTTCCTTGAGTTCAATGGCTTCAAGGACTGGCATTTTGTACGTGTGCTGGGCTATTGGCTGAGCTCCGGGGGTCAATTCTATCTCATGATCTACTTCCCGAATCGGAGACATCTCAATTAGCTCTGTTGGAAATAAATCATCATATTCACTTAACCATTTTGGTTCTTTAGCCTTTAACTTTGTGTCTACCGGATTCATTTTGACAACATAAATGAGCTGCTTCTTTCTAAGTCCTTTCAGTAACCTAGAAGCTTTTACTAATTGTAGATATGGGGATCCAAAAATTCCAGTTCCTTGAACTTTGTTCCCGTGAAGGTCACAGAAGGAAATGGTTCCATTGTGACAGTGAATGTCAGCTTGATTTTTGTGGAGCCAATCCATTCCAAGGATTCTGAGGTAAGACTTTGAACTGGCAGTCAGTTACATTCCCATCTAGATTAAACTGAATACGATCTGTCTCATGGTGAGTGAAAAGAATCTTCCCACTGGCCAATTCAACTTGCATAGGTTTCCTTGATTTCTGTTCTAAGACAAGCTTACGCAAGCATCCTAGGGAAATAAATGAATGAGTACTGCCTGAATCAATCAAAAGCTTAAATGGTTTACCCTTATACTCAGCTGGAGCATGGATGACAGAAAATTGACGATTTGGCCCTTGGTTTTCAATTGCAGCATAAATCCGACCTCTTTCCTCTTCCACTACTTCTGCTATCGTAACTGCTCTGGCTACTGCAGATTGGGGCGGAACTCTTTCTCTTTGGTTACCCCAGTTCTGGGAGGGAGTTCTGAGATTACTCTGAACAGAGGTAGATGGTTGAGTTGGAGTCCTCTTGGGATTGCCCTGATTTTGGTGAGACGAGACGGACACTGATTTGACTGATATGAAGGGGCTGGTCTCTGCACTCTGGGTCCTTGACTTCCCTATCCTCTTGACATGGTAGGAGTTGGGTAATCTTTAAGCTGGTGACCAAAACTCTGACACCCAAAACACATGTTCTCACTTCTAAGCTCATCCCTTTGAATCCTTGAAAGAGATGGGGCTCTTGAGAAAGTGTTCTGAGGGAAGGGTCTTCCTTCACTTCTGAATTTCCCAGCATCTTGATTCTAATTAGGGCCTTGCTGCCTCTTTGAGGGTGGAAAGTTTGAAGCACTTCCCGGGGTTTGGAACCTTTTAAAGTTTGAGGGTGCAGGCTTCGATAGGACCTTAACAACAAATGCTTTGGCAAAGTCCTTTGCCATTCTGATAGCTTCTGCCATTGAGACTGGTTTGGCATTTTTTCACTAAAGTGTCCAATGGCTCGTTCATCCCTCGAACGAATCTGGCCATCAGTTGCTCTTCGTCCAAAAGTGGAGAATATTTGAGGAGAAGGGCAAATTTCTGATGGTATTCTTTAACCGTTTGGCTATCCTGCTTCAGTTCCAAGAACTCATTCATTTTGGTTTCCAGGAAGCCCAGAGGACAGAACCTCTTCCTGAGGTAAGCTTTAAGATCTGACCAGGTCTGGGTATTTCGCTCGAGATGGTTTGTCTCGCAATGGTTACTCCATGCGACCCTGGCCGTTTCCACAATTTTCAATCTAGTAAGAGCCATCTTGCTCTTCTTGTTATAACCGGTTACATCAAAATACTCTTCCATTGCCGTGATCCATTTTTCCACTACTTCTCTTAACTGTTCCCCTTCACCCTTGAAGGGACCAGGTTGGGATCGGTGCAGGGCTTTACGAACGTCCGGATCTAATTCTTCATCATTGCTAAGAGGATCTGGCTGCCTACCCCACGGGTCGTGCGCCTCATGATTCTGACAAAACGATATTTTTGTCAACTTAACTTTGTCATCAAATTTATGACTATTTAATTTTTGAGATTTATTTCGTAAACAAATAAATATTCCATCATAATTCTTGAAAACAAGATTCACTCTGATAATTTTATTAACCAATATTCACAAACCATGAAAACAATTTGGAATCTTTTGCAAAACATCATTTATTATCAAAAGTTTTTGATATATACATAGAGCATCTCGGCTCCAAAAGTCACCGCCTCAATCATGTACGCATAAAAAGGCAATACTGTGATGGAGACATGCTATGATATACACGATTCATCACTGATAATGGTGTTGTAATTATTCTCCTAAGAAATTGTAAAATTTCGAGGTGAATGATTATAGAGTTGTATATAATAAACAACTCCTAGCCTTATCATGGCTAGCGAGATATTTTATCTAAGTCTCTGTCATTGATTGGTATTGACGCGAATACTTTGCCCTCCAGAGAACCACATAAGCTGACGTCGCTCTACTGGATCAAGAAAGTATAGATCCTCAAAGTGACGAGCGAGTCTCACTCTGCTTTCTCGGGTTGTAGCAGAGTTGATGAGATTTTTGAAGGCAAAGGCGATCATATCCTGACCCTGGGAGAGTCCAGGAATGCTAGACAGATCTAGGGTATCCATCTAAAAATATAGTTCAATTTATGAGTTTTCAATTTATGAAGTTCATTTCAAACTTAATCTTAACAAGTGAAAACATTATTTCCCAGGTTTACTTTAAAATTTTAGGCAATTTCTGCTACTGTTTCGTAAGTTTACTGATACCAGCTGTGAGATCCCTCTGCCCCCTTTTTGCACCGGCGGATTCCTAGCATGCGGAAGTATCTTCCTCTTGCGCGGGGCAAGGTTTCCCACTCGAGGCCTCGCCCTTGAATGTCTGGACACGAGACTAAACTGGTGGTCATTATGAAATCGAAACCGAGAAAATTTCTCTTGCCTGGAAAATGGGGACGATTCCACCTTTTTGATTTTCTTAATGAATTTTCTAGTGGGTTCAAGAGATTAAACTATCCTTCACCCTTTTAAACCAGATATAGAAGGAAAACTTTCATTGACTTAATTTGAAGAAATCAACACTTTTTTTCTAACCGAAATCAGGCACAGCCGTTGATCTAATCATTTGAGAAAATCAACACTTTTTTCCTAGCCGAAGTCAGACATAGCAGACACAGCCATTGATCTACTCATTTGATAAATTCTTCAAGTTTTTATTTAACTACTTAAATTCTAAGCGTATTCCTATTATTTTAATTTAATTATTAAAACTCTAGTGATTCCATAGGTTAGCCAGCACCCAACCACTGGAATCGGTAGAACCAGACAATTACTCACCCACCCATAATTGAATGCCTTTCTTAACTTTTTCTTTCGAATACAGATACACACACACTCCTCTTTAAAACTTTAACATATAAAATAATCCATTGACAAACAGTTATTGGTTACAGATGTCATAACTCAAAAATTCCATCCAATCCCTTGTTTCTCAAAAAACAATATCACTCTAGACTCTCCGTTGAGACCAATTGGTCAGCAAAACGAGATTCAGTAATAGATTACAATAATCATTTCTTCCATCATACATATCTTCCATGACATACGCATGGGTGTCCTAGGCACCGCGAGCCCGTGCATCGTCTGGTCAAAACCCTCCAGCATCCTCCTTAGGTGTCCTGGCACTTCACTCAAGGACCGCTTCGTTGGCCCTCGTCCATCGTACTGGAAGCGCACCATTTTTCAACCAAACCGAGGCTGGTCAAGACCTGGGCAGGCTTTGCCACGTGAGCCGTCTTTTGAACACTCCCTGTCAGCTGTTGCAACCAAACTTTCCTTAGAAAAAACATATACCAAATGCTCCCTCTAGCATTCTAGCGTAAGAAAGTCCTTTAAGAAAACATGATTTCTATGCAAGTTTTCAGTTTGATTTTCTTTTGAATACAAGGAGTATTTCTTGAATCAGTATCCCCAAAACTTCTTGATCGGCATTTCGAATTTCATATAAGAATTCCTCGAATTCTATAACCTTGATCCACAGATCAATTCGAAGGGTCTCAAACTTAGTTTCAGATTTGGCGGGAGTTTTGAGTGTATTTTTCTAAACTGGTCACACCTTCTTTTCTCGAAACTGACGAAAGAGTTTGGTCTTGGTCATAGTTTGATTCAAGGTTCGAGTCGGATAAGATTTTTCCTGAACTATCTTTCTCGAAAAGGTTTGATAATTCATTTACTATTTTACTGAATTTCTTTCTTTGAATATTCACTTAACTGATTTCTAAATTAGTTACAAATTCCTAATCATTTATCTGAATATTTCAATCTCGATAGATTTCTTGAATTTAAATTTTACAATCCCTGTGAATATAAAACGATAGAAATTTCTCTCTTAGAGTATTTAATTATTCATTTATCAAATACTCATAGAATTTAAACATACAATTTAAGAGATTTCTAATTTTGATATAAAAATTCTTTATGCATCTATTTATGCATAAAAATCAACTTCAATGGAAATAACACTTTTATATAAAAAAAATCCTTTTATGCATCTATTTATGCATAAAATCAAATTTAATAGGAATAACACTTTTAAAATAAAAAGAATTTCTTTATGCATCTATTTATGCATAAAAATCAATTTTTATAAGAATAATTCATTTATAATATAAAAAAATTCCTCTATGCATCTTTCTATGCATAAAAAATCAAATTTGATAAGAATAACACTTTTGTAATAAAAAAATTACTTTATGCATCTTTCTATGCATAAAAAATCAATTTTAATAAGAATAACACTTTTGTAATAAAAAAGATTCCTTTATGCATCTTTCTATGCATAAAAATCAAATTTAATAAGAATAACACTTTTGTAATAAAAAAATTACTTTATGCATCTTTCTATGCATAGAAATCAAATTTAATAAGAATAACACTTTTATAATTAAAAAAATCCTTTATGCATCTTTATATGCATATAAATCAAATTTAATAAGAATAACCTTTTATAATAAAAAAATTCCTTTATGCATCTTTTGAGCTGCAGTTATACCCTCGGTATATACGGGTAGTCACAGTCCTCGGAACTTTAAGGTAAATACCATCATGTCTAGGCCTCAAGCAAGTCAGGGATTCCATACAATTGCAATACTTCCATCTGAAAACCCAATTATCAAATTAAGAATTTCATTTTGAATATCGATTTGTATGAGTTTCATCATACAATTCCAACCTTTTACTGCTACTTCATAACTTTATGACATTTTTGGCTTCTCGGTTGATCCACTTTAGCCAATTCGCTCTGATACCAGCTGTGAGATCCTTGTCCCCACCGCACAACAAATTCAGGGGTGCTAGCAGCGGAAGTAACACTTCTTGCATAGGGCCGGGTCCCACACTTGAAGCCTCGCCCACCCCACGGATATCCGGACAAGAGACTAATCCATCGGTTCATCCAAAACCAAACTCAGAAAAACTTCCCTTGCCCGAAAAGCAAGGGCGATGCCTCCAGGATAACTTTTCTCTAGCGTAGTCAAAAGCCTTATCTAACAGAACTGATCTGACCGAACCCGTAAGTCCCATAGTCAGATCAAGGAAAAGATTGCACTTTTCGAAGCGCTGGATGCTGAACGGATGATCAGAGAAATAGCCGTTTCTATAGAGCTCAGCAGCACTGATATCTGCATGCAAGAATTGGCCCACCAACTGGCTACATAAAAAGGAGTCAAAGGCCGGAGCCCACAGATGACTTATGTAGCCTCCTTGAGTGCGCCTCAGAATTGGAACAATTGCCAGGAACCCCTCTGGCCCCTTCTCAAACTCTTACCTTGATTTTGTCTACACTAACACTCTCATTACTTCAATATGACATTAACTTAGTTGAAGATATAGATTTAGGAGAATTAACCCTTGTTACATAAAATACTGATGTGAGCAAGATGCTGACCCAACCATCATTATGGGAATTTTGAGGGGGGATCTGATATTAACTAACCCATAAGATATCTTCTTTTATCCTTTGCTTCCAATTTCCTCAACCTCCGTAGCTGGTGTCATGTCTTACAAAATTCAGAAATTCTAGAACAAGGTCGACAAACTCGACCTGTTTGTTCCCAGATGACATACCAGCAACACCAGCCAACTACGAGGTTGTGGCTAATACTTATCAATGGGTAATCAATCACGGGTGGTTAGAAGTATATAATACTCACCAATATTTAAATCTTTGTGAGTCTACCTTATATCACCCAGTGGTGGGCATCCTTAAGCTATATACTAATATCCATAAGCATTTAGAAGCTATGCTTACCAACGTAAGCAATAATTTTGATGCAACTCACATAAATTACCCAGATGTGGATAACGAAGAAATCCATGAAATTCAAACCTTTTTCCAAGCTCATAAACCTAGCCATCGACCCCCTAGTTCGAGTCACGGTGAGGATGAGGGTCTATCTTCTTTTTTCAAAAACACCTACCCTGTGTATACTAATATCGTCTCAGTAGGCTTCTTGATCCCTATCCAAGCACGCCTCTTACTACTTCTTCACAAGCTAACATAAAATCATTTATGATGAAAATCACACTTTTAATATATTAAAAATATCTTTTATGCATACAAATCATTTGTGATGAAAATCACTCTTTTAATATAAAAGAATTTCTTTTATACATTCATTTATGCATAAAAATCATTTATGATAAAAATCACACTTTTAATATATATAAAAAATCTTTTATGCATATATTTATGCATATAAATCATTTGTGATGAAAATCACTCTTTTAATATAAAAGAATTTCTTTTATACATTCATTTATGCATAAAAATAATTTATGATGAAAATAACACTTTTAATAGATAAAAAAATCTTTTATGCATATATTTATGCATACAAATCATTTGTGAGATGAATATAAAATAATTTCTTTTATGCATACATTTATGCATAAAAATCATTTATGATAAAAATCACTCTTTTATGATCAAAATAAAAATTTCAATATGCTTCCTTCTATGTATAGAATTTAATTCTAAAGAAAGTAACACTTTTTTTTAATAAAATATTTTTAGTAAGCATTTTTCTATACCTAGGATGAAAAATAACACTTTAAGAATACATATACAATGAGAATTACTCTTTTTGAATTAAAAAAAGTAAAACTTATTTTTCACAATTTTAGAAAATTTTGCCATAACCTCCTTTGTATGGCTGACCGATTTTTAATTTTTAACTCTCTAAAATTAGTTAGAAGTTCATCAAGAGTATTTTAAATCATTCTAATGTAAACATTTTCTACTTATTAAAGAGAAACATTATGAAAAACTTTATTTTATACATTAATCATTCATCTAGGATAAAGAATGGTTGGATTTACTAAAGAAGAGAGGGGAATGCCTTTTTCAATGAGGCATAACATCATATTCATTTTAGAGAAGACAAAAATCATAAAAAACCATAAAATGAATAGAAAAGAGAAGAATCTCCAACTAACACGGAGAATTTGAGAGTTTTCCTTTGGCTTGATGGCTTGAGGGATCTACTCTTATTTGAAACAAGAGTGGCCACCAATCTTTAGAAGAGGGAAGGTCAAAAACTAATGAATATTATGAGTAAATTCACAGTTTTTGGCTCTTGGGAGAAGTAGGGTAACAGTGCAAAAACACTATTAAGATGCAACAAAGGGGAAGGCTTCTATTTATAGGAAAAAGTGAGCTTCTAACCAAGCCAACTGATTCTAGAATTTTCCAGATCAGTTTGGTCAATTTTTGACCATTTTTGGGTCAGTTTAGTCCACTTTTTGGATCTAGTTGAAACAGGAGAGATAAAAATATCTCATTAGTTGAAACAGGAGAGAGGAGAGATAAAAATATCTCATTAGTTGGATCTAGTTGAAACAGGAGAGTTTAAAATATCTCATCTAGTTGAAACAGGAGAGATAAAAATATCTCATCCAGTTGAAACAGGAGAGATAAAAGTATCTCATCCAGTTGAAACAGGAGAGATAATAATATCTCATCTAGTTGAAACAGGAGAGATAAAAATATCTCATTAGTTGAAAAAGGAGAGAGGAGAGATAAAAATATCTCATTAGTTGGGAGTTTAAAACTCTCCCACACATGTGAAATAGGTACCTCCTTTATGAGCGGAATTCCCGCATACTGAGGTATCAAAAATGCATCATTTCTTCTAAATATCTCTCTTTTTTAACTATTAACCTTGTCCTTAGTCAACTCTTCATCTTATGTGAGTATTTACTCATTTTTGGGGGATTTTCCTTTTATTCTTCCATTTATCTCCTCCCTACATTTGGATGAATCTTATTGGTCCATAGGAATCTTAATTTAAAATTTTTCAAAAATCTCGATCCCTAGGATAAGGCCTCTTGGACAGATTATACTTGATTTCTAATGCACCTTCTGAAAATCTTTTTGAACTTCTGTTTCAGGGGAACTTATTTTAATAAGAAGATATAGTTTTCCATCCAAAAATATTTAAAAGTTGAATTACCACTCTCTAGAAGATTTTCTCTCTCTAGGCCAAAACTGGTGTAGAAACAAGATCTTTTATATTTTTGAAGAGGGATTTGATTACAGGGGAAGATGCTGGACATCTTGAGAGGTTGGGGAGGAATCTTACATTCTCTCCCACTTGAAAAATACAAGATGCCCTCATCTCATAAACTGGGGGTAATCCTGTAATAGATCGGCTTCATTCTCCCATGTGGCATCTTCAAAAGGATAGAACTTCCATTTTACCAATAATTCTTTGAGAATTCTGTTCTTGAAAATCTTTTCTCGAACATCAAGAATTTCTTCAGGTTGGAGTTCCATGTGCCCTTGGGTTGAAGAGGTTAGGATTTCATCATCAAGCACATGATTTGGGCTTGGCACATATTTCTTTAGAAGGGTTACATGAAATACATTATAAACTTTGAGATGAGGAGGTAGATAAAGTTTGTAGGCTAAGTCACCTACTTTCTTTGTAATCAGATATGGCCCACAATATCTGGGAGATAACTTCTTGTACTTCCCAAGAGATAGAGAACTTCTTTTGGGCCGTACTCTAATGATGAAGACCATATCTGCTTCTTCAAACTTTCTATCTGTCCTCTTCTTATTTGCATACTGCTTCTGTCGATCCTGGGCAGCTTTAATATCTTTACAAATTGATTGCATCTGCTGCTCCATGTCGTCAAGCATTTGTCTGGACATCTCGGCCCTAATCAATGGGTCAGGGACCAAGTTAATGAAGTTAAGCAATCTTGTCCATACAGAGCTTTAAAAGGGCTCATCCCGATACTTCGGTGATAAGAAGCATTGTAGGGCAAACTCGACTAGGTGCAGATAGCTTAGCCATTTCTTGGGTTCCCTGCCACACAGCATGACCGAAGTATATCTTCGATTACTTGGTTTACCCTTTCAGTTTGACCATCGATCTCACGGTGATAAGCTGTGCTGAGATCCAAGAAAGTTCCCACGGCTTCGAAAAATGCAGTCCAGAACCTTGAAGTAAACTTGGGATCTCGATCACTTACTATTCTCCTGGGTAGGCCATGTAATCTGAAGATTTCTTTGAGGAACACTTTGGCCACACCAGTGCAGTGTAGTTTTCTTTTACTAGAATCAGATGGGCAACTTTGGTTAGTCTGTCAACTACCACAAAAATGGAGTTGTAACCTGATTGCATTGAAGGTAATCCAGTAATAAAATCCATACTCATACATTCCCACTTCATCTAGGGGATGTCCAATGGATGTAACTTCCCAGGCATTTTTACTCTTTCAGCTTTGACTTTCTGGCATGTCAGACATTGACGTACATGATTCAGCACATCTTTTTTCAGACCAGGCCACATGTAGGTTTTGATGAAACCTGGATGTCCTGGATGAAACCTGGATGTCCTGCTATAAGGCTGTCATGGGCTTCATTCAGAATTCGATCCTTGGTTCCCTCATCATTGGAAATCCATAGCCTGCGATTATAATACATAATGCCATCATCCAGGCTGTACCCTTGAACTCTATTCAACTCCTATGGAGTTTTGCTTTCCTGCATAAGTAGGGTAGCAATAGGGCCAAAGAATCTATCCTGCATGATCTTCTCTCTTGCTTCAATAATCAAAGGATTTGATACTATAGTAATTGCAAGCAAGGAGGCTTTTCTGCTGAGGGCATGTGCTACCACATTTTCTTTGCCTGGGAGGTACTTGATTTCAAAATCAAATTCCTACAGAGTCTGCATCCACCTTCTTTGGCGCATGTTGAGATCCTTCTGAGTGAAAATCCACTTTAAGCTCTGATGATCTGTTATCAAAGTGAATCTTTGTCCCAGTAGGTAATGTCTCTACAACTTCAGGGCATATACTATTGAAAGTAGTTCCAGGTCATGGATAGCATAATTTCTCTCATGCGTTTCGAGTTTTCGGGATTCATAGGCCACTGCATGACCTTCCTGCATAAGTGCACCTCCCAGGGCAAAACCGCTGGCAGCATCAGTTACTACCTCAAAGGGTAGAGAGAAATCCGGCAGCTTCAGAAAACGGGATTGGTTACCAAGGCGGTCTTCAGCTTATCAAAAGCACTCTAGCACCTGGCAGACCAAACGGGATATTCTTCTTGAGAAGATTAGTCAGGGGGGAAGCTATGAGAGCATACTTTGGTATAAAAATTCTATACCAACCAGTCAATCCCAAGAATCCTCTAACTTCTTTCACTATCTTTGGTTTAGGTCAATCTATGAGACTGCTTGGACTTTTGTGGAATCTGGAGAAATTCCATCTTTGGATACCAGAAAGCCCAAGTATTCAACGTGGTCGGCAGAGAAAGTGCATTTGCTCTTTTTGGCAAAGAGTTGGTGCTTCCTTAGAATCTCAAGAACTTTTCTGACATGAGCTTCATGGTCAGCTGTATTCTTTGAGTAAATTAGAATATCATCAAAGAAAACAAGAACAAAATCATCCAAGTATTCTCTGAGAATGTCTTGCATTAAGCGATTGAATGTAGCTGGGGCATTAAGCGATTGAATGTAGCTGGGGCATTAATGTTGAAATTTGAGCAAAATGATGAGCTATGGTGGATCAAACACTAGAATCAGCATAATTAACAAAGTGATTAGCAAGTGATTAAGATGTAATTAGTGAATAATTAGCACATAGATTAATGTAGGCATGGATACTCAAAAACCAGCAAATTCTCATTAGGGCTATGCCTCAATTTATAGTGTTTACATCAAGCATCAAATCCCCTTGATTTCTCCATGATTCACTCCCTGAATATCTCCACCTCTTGCCTGATTCTCTCCACCTCTTCTCTTTTCCCTGAATATCTCCCAGAATATCTCCACACTCCTAAATTCCCTCATGCTACCCATTATTCTCTCCCAGTAGATTCTCCTAACCTTTTCACAGGTTCTTTCACAATTACATCTCCTCTTTTACAGCCTCTATCCAAGAGCTTGTTCCCACACACACCCTATTCACTTGTATATTTCAACACCTCCCCTCAAGTGAATAATCCTAACACACCTGGACCCTGTATCAAGTTTCCCTCTTACTTGATAGCCCGCGACCAGTGCTCAAGTCCCTAAACTCCATAGTCCTTGACACTCTCTCTCTCTATGTGTCCAAGGCTACTATAAGTGCCCGCGACCTTGACTAAAGTGCTCACACATACATCTACCACTTGGCCTACATCATCGGTGGCTCATAGGTGGTTTTACTTTATTGGGGTAGGTTACATTGGGTTGTGGGGTCTCTCTCTCTCTCTCTCTCAGAGATTTTCACATGGCTCCTCACTCTTTGGAGCCTCACATCTTCTCTTGTCTTCAGTCTTCTTGTCGTGGCAGCATCTCTTCTCGTGGCAGCTTCTCTTCTCGTATCCATGTCTTCCTTTAGATCTTCTTCTCGGTGTGGATCCTCTTCTTGGGAAGGAATATTCTTCTTCTTTCATGGCTGGGGCCATGAGCTCGTCCGTCAGGTCATTTTGCTCCATGTGAGCAACATGTTTCAATGTTTTGCTGACAGTTCCTTTGGGCTTTTTATGTTTATTTTGTATCATTATGCAATGCAAACCCAAATTTATGTGGGAGGTCTTACCTCTTGCCTTAATCTGGACAAGGGCAGTGTCTGTTCCCATTTTTACACTGATAAAATGTGCCCAATACATAATGCGTATAGCATTCATTCTCATGCACATTCCCAAATGCAACTCTGGCTGTGAATAATCTTGAATTTGAGTGAGATTTACAGGCATTAACCAAGGGTTAAATGCAAAATGATGATTTTCACAATTTTATCAGCACAATTTTACCAGAAATTACATTAAATTAAGGGTAACCAATTTGTACGGGATGGTTGGAGTATCAAACCAACTCCGATTTGCAATCTGAAGCTTTAGGGATCTGTATCAGATACCTAATGGTTAATTTGAACCCTCAATTGCACCAAAGTACAGTGATTAGCACTGATTAATCACTGATTAGCAAATTAATGCTTTGGTTTGTGTGCAAAAAACAGAGTATGCGGGGAGCCCAGATCTGATGCCTTCCACTTCAAATGAGCTCAAATGCTTTCAAAGGCATCAATAGCAATGAGTCTAGTAGAGGATTAAGCCAAGAAACACAAGATTTGACCAAATAATGAAAGCTTAATCTCTGTTTTACCAAAGTCACCTGCAGATTTGATGAAGAGCTTGGATCTCTCTGTAGACTTGATGAAATTGATTTCTGTCTTCACCAGCTTGTAGAGCATGCTTGATTACCCCTTGGGCTAGGAGGAATTGAAGCAATTTGAACTGAGCTTGAAGAAATCTCAATTCTCCTCCAGAAAAAACGCGCCGACGAAATCACTGATTTCTGCTTCGTTTTTGCGCCGTTTGCTACGCCGTCTTGCTGAGCTTGAAGATGGAGATGTTAGCTAGCTTGAGCTAGAAGCTTGTGACCTAATGTTGAGTGTGCTAGATGCTAGAGACCCTCCACTGGCTGGGGGTGAAGGGGAAGAGTGAAAGCTTACTAAAAAATTAATTTTTTGCTAATTATTTTACTAATCCTAATTAATTCACTAATGGGCTCATAAATTTGGTTGATTCTAGGCATGGCTCTGATACCATGTTGAAATTTGAGCAAAATGATGAGCTATGGTGGATCAAACACTAGAATCAGCATAATTAACAAAGTGATTAGCAAGTGATTAAGATGTAATTAGTGAATAATTAGCACATAGATTAATGTAGGCATGGATACTCAAAAACCAGCAAATTCTCATTAGGGATATGCCTCAATTTATAGTGTTTACATCAAGCATCAAATCCCCTTGATTTCTCCATGATTCACTCCCTGAATATCTCCACCTCTTGCCTGATTCTCTCCACCTCTTCTCTTTTCCCTGAATATCTCCCAGAATATCTCCACACTCCTAAATTCCCTCATGCTACCCATTATTCTCTCCCAGTAGATTCTCCTAACCTTTTCACAGGTTCTTTCACAATTACATCTCCTCTTTTACAGCCTCTATCCAAGAGCTTGTTCCCACACACACCCTATTCACTTGTATATTTCAACAATTAAGCGATTGAATGTAGCTGGGGCATTAAGCGATTGAATGTAACTGGGGAATTTGTCAATCCAAACGGCATGACAGTGAGATGAATTCATAATTCCCATACCGAGTATTGATGGCTGTCTTCGGGATATCTTGCTCATTAATCCTGATCTGGTAATACCCTGATTTGAGATCTATCTTTGTGAAGATCTGGGCTCCATTTAGCCTGTCCATAAGCTCATCAATTCTAGGAATAGGATCCTTATTCTTAACTGTTAGCTGATTTAGACCTCTGTAGTCCACACAGAGTCTAAGCGTTCCATCTTTCTTTTTCTGAAAGAGAACTGGCGTACCCCAAGGTGAAACACTGGGTCTAACAAACCCTTGTTCTAATAGCTGCCTAAGCTATTCCTTGAGTTTGATGGCTTCAAGAACTGGCATTTTATACGTGCGCTGGGCTACTGGCCGGGGGTCAATTCTATCACATTATCTACTTCCCAAATTGGAGGCATTTCAGTTAGCTCTGCTGGGAATAGATCATCAAATTCATTTAACCATTCTGGTTCTTTAGCCTTAAGCTTTGAGTCTACTGGGTTCATTTTGACAACATAAATTTGCTACTTTTTTTTAAGTCCTTTTAGCAACCTAGAAGCTTTTACTAACTGAAGGTCTCGGGATCCAAAAACTTCAGTTCCTTGAACTTTGTTCCCGTGAAGGTCATGGAAGGAAATGGTTCCATTGTGATAGTGTATGTCAGCTTGATTTTTGTGGAGCCAATCCATTCCAAGGATCCCGTCAAAAACTCACAGAGGTAAGACTTTGAAATGATAGTCGGTCACATTACCATCTAGATTGAACTAGATAAGATCTGTCTCATGGTGAGTGAAAAGAATCTTCCCACTTGCATACAACTTGCATAGGTTTCCCTGATTTCTATTCTAAGACTAAGCATCCAAGGGAAATGAATGAATGAGAACTGCCTGAATTAATCAAAAGCTTAAAAGGCTTACTCTGATACTCCGCTGGAGTATGGATGACTGAAAACTAACGCAGTTAGGCCCTTGGTTTTCAATTGCAGCATAGATCTGCCCTCTTTCCTCTTCTACTACATCTGAAATTGTGACTGCTCTGGCTGCTGCAGTCTAAGGCGGAACTCTTTTTCTTTGGTTGCCCCAGTTCTGGGAAGGAGTTCTGAGGTTACTCTAGACAGAGGCAGATGGCTGAGCTGGAGTTCTTCTGGGGTTTCCCTGGCTTGGGCAAGACGGACCCTAATTAGACTAGTATGAAGGGGTTGGTCTCTGAACTCGGGGTCCTTGACTTCCCTGTCCCCTTGACATGGCAGGAGAGTCGGCGGGCTGTCTTTCAACTAGTGAGACCAAAACCTTGGCATCCAAAACATCGGTTTTCACTTCTGAGCTCATCCCTCTGATTTCTTGAAAGAGGTGGGGCTCCTGAGAAAGTATTCTGGGGGAAGGGTCTCCCTTCATTTCGAAATCTTCTTGCATCCTAATTCTGATTTGGGCCTTGGTGCCTCTTCGGGGGGGTGGAAAGTTTGAAGTACTTCCGTGGGTTTGGAATCTTTTAAAGTTAGAGGGTGTAGGCTTTGACGCGGGACCTTTACTACAAAGGCTTTGAATCCTTTGCCATTCTTACTGTTTTGGCCATTGAGATAGGTTTGGCATTCTTGACTAAAGTATCCAATTGCTCGTTCATTCCCCGAATGAATCTGGCCATCAGCTGCTCTTCATCCAATTGAGGAGAATATTTAAGGAGAAGGGCAAAAGCTTGATGGTACTCTTCAATTGTCTGGTTTTCCTGCTTTAGTTCCAAGAACTCATTCATCTTAGTTTCAAGAAAGCCTGGGGACAAAACCTCTTTCTGAGGTAAGCCTTGGGCTATGATTTGTGCAGGGCTTTGCAAACATCCGGATCTAACTCCTCGTTCATCAGTTAGAGGATCCGGTTGCCTTGCATGGGCTGCGCGCCTCATGACTCTGACAAAACGAGATTTTTGTCAGCTTAACTTTGACAATAGCTTTATGATTATTTAATTTTTGAACTTTATCTTTAAACATATAGTTATTACATCATACATCTTACAGCAAGATTTACCCTGATAATTTCATCAACCATTTTTACAATCATGAAAACAAAATGGAATTATTTTTGTAAAATATCATTTATTATCAAAAGTTTTTATTATATACATAGAGCATCACGCCTCCCAAAATCACTGCCTCAATCGTATTCGCATAAAGAAGCAAAACTGCAAAGGAGACATGCCATGGTACACACGATTCATCATACAAAGAGGGGCTGTAATTCTATCTCTAGGGATAAAGCGGCTAAGAAGCCTAAAAAATCGGCATGAAGTTTTGAAGTTCCTAGGTGAATGATCAAAGAGTTGAACGTGCTGAACAAGCCCTAGCCTTATCAGATTCATGGCCAAGGAAATATTTTGCCTAAGCCTCTGACGCTGACTAGTATTGACATTAATACATCGTCCTCCACAGAACCACATATACCGACGTTGCTCAAGAGGATCAGGAAAGTAAAGACTCTCAAAATGGCGTGCGAGCCTCACTCTGCTCATTCGGGTCATAGCAGAGTTGATGAGGTGATCAAATGCAAAAGCTATCATATCCTGACTCTAAGAGAGTCCAGGGATTCTAGATAGGTTCGGGGTATCCATCTTTAAATTTCCAATTCCATCTTTAAATTTTCAATTCTAGATAGGTTCGGGGTATCCATCTTTAAAATTCCAATTCCATTTATGAGTTTTTCAATTTTGAAGTTCATTCACATAGTATTAACAAGCGAAAAACATTTCTTTCTCAGATTTCTATTAAAAATTTAGGCAATTTCTGCTGATGTTACTTAAATTTACAATAGCGCTCTGATACCAGCTATGAAGTCCCTTTGTCCCCTCCGCGCACCGAACTCCCGATAGTAGCTGACACAGCGGAAGCAGCCCCCTCAAGCGCGCGGGGCAGGGTTTCTCACTCGGGGCCTCGCCCACGAGTGAGAAACCCGGGGCCTCGCCCACGAATGTCCAAGCATGAGACTAGGCTGGTGGTCACTCCGAAAACCGAAATCGAAAAAGTTTCCCATGCCCGGAAAGCGGGGACGATTCCACCTTTTTGAATTTTCTTAACGAATTTTTCTAACGAGATCAAATCTAAACTATCCTTCACCTGAATAAACTAGGTAGAAGGAAACTATCACTGATATAATTTGATTATCTGAGCAATTTCAATGCTTTTTTCCTAATCAAGATTAGGCACAGTCGTTGATCCACTCAATTGAGAAATTTATCAGGGAATTAACTAACTACTCGAATCCTAGCGTAATCCTAATATTTTTCAATTTGATTATTAAAACTCCACTGATTCCAGCCTATCCGGCCCATGGGTTAGCCACCACCCTACCACTGGAATCGGTAGAACCAAACAAGTACTCACCCACCCATAATTGAATGCCTTTCTTAACTTTAGCTTTAGAAAATAGATACGCACACACTCCTCTTTAAAACTTTAGTATAAAAATAATCCATTGACAAAATAGATATGGTCACAGATTTCATAACTCAAAAATTTCCATTTAATCCCTTGTTTCACAAAAACAGTACCACTCTGGACTCTTCGTTGGGAGACCAGCTTGTCAGCAAACCCCAACGAGATTCAGTAACAGATTACAATAATCATTCCATCAACATACGTATATATATATCTTCCACCACGACATATGCATGGGTGTCCTCAGCACCACGAGCCCATGCATCGCGTGGTCAGAACCCTCCAAGATCCTCCTTAGTACCCTGGCACTTCACTCAGGGACCGGTTCGTCGGTCCTCGCCCATCATACCGGAAGCACACCATTTTTCACTATACCTAGGCTAGTCAAGACCTGGGCAGGTCTTTGCTGTGTGAGCTGTCCCTTGAAGACTCCCCGCTAGCTGTTATAACCGAACTTCCCTTAGATAAACACTTATGCCAAATGCTCCCTCCAGCATTTTGGCGTAAGACAGTCCTTTAAGAAAACAGGGTTTCTATGCAAGTTTTTAGTTTTGATTTTGTTTGAATACGATGAATAAATCTTAAATCCATATCCCAATACTTCTAGATCCAGGTCTGAATTCCAAACAGAATTCCTCGAATTTTGTTAACTTGATCCTCAGATCAAAATCAAAAGTCTCAACTTAGTTTCAAATTCGGTGGGTGATTTGAGTGCATTTTTCTTGAACTGGGCACATCGTCATTGATTGAAACTGACGAAGGAATTAGGTCTTGGTCAATAGTCTAAATCAGAGTTTGAGTTTGGAAAGGTTCTTCCTAAACTATCTTTCTTGAAAGGTAATATTTCAATTTCTCATTTTCTAAAATTTCATTCATTGAATATTTACTTATAGATTTCTAAACTAAACATGAATTCCTATGAGGAATAAAATAATCATTTATCTCGATCTCCGACTTCGATAGTTTATATGAATTTTCTCATTACCATCTTAGTGAATATGAAACGGTAGAATTTCCTCTCACAGATTATCTACTTATTCATTTTTCCAATTTTTGCACAAATCAAACAGAGGATTAAAGAGAACCCTTATTTAAATATAAAAATTCTATATGCATTTATTTATGCATAAAATCCAATTCTGATGAAAGTCACACTTTTATCATCATACAAATCATTTATGATGAAAATCACTCTTTTAATATGAAAGAATTTCTTTTATGCATCCATTTATGCATGAAAATCATTTATGATAAAAATCACTCTTTTAATATAAACGAATTTCTTTTATGCATAAAAATTATTTATGATAAAAATCACTCTTTTAATATAAAAGAATTTCTTTTATGCATACATTTATGCACAAAAATCATTTATAATGAAAATAACACTTTTAATATATATAAAAATCTTTTATGCATATATTTATGCATACAAATCATTTGTGATGAAAATCACCCTTTTAATATAAAAGAATTTCTTTTATGCATACATTTATGCATAAAATCATTTAATATAAAAATCACACTTTTAATATATAAAAAAAATCTTTTATGCATACAAATCATTTGTGATGAAAATCGCTCTTTTAATATAAAAGAATTTCTTTTATACATTCATTTATGCATAAAAATCATTTATGATGAAAATCACACTTTTAATATAAAAAAAATCTTTTATGCATATATTTTTGCATACAAATCATTTGTGATGAAAATCACTCTTTTAATATAAAAGAATTTCTTTTATACAATCATTTATGATGAAAATCACACTTTTAATATATAAAAAAATATTTTATGAATATATTTATGCATACAAATCATTTGTGATGAAAATCAGTCTTTTAATATAAAAGAATTTCTTTTATGCATCCATTTATGCATAAAAATCATTTATGATAAAAATCACTCTTTTAATATAAAAGAATTTCTTTTATGCATACATTTATACATAAAAATCATTTATGATAAAAATCACTCTTTTATGTTCAAAATAAAAATTTCAATATGCTTCCTTCTATGCATAGAATTTAATTCTAAAGAAAGTAACACTTTTTTTTAATAAAATACTTTTAGTAAGCATTTTTCTATACCTAGGATGAAAAATAACACTTTAAGAATACATATATGATGGAAATTACTCTTTTTGAATTAAAAAAAAGTAAAACTTATTTTTCACAATTTTAAAAAATTTTGCCATAACCTCCTTTGTATGGCTGACCATTTTTCAAATTTTAACTCTCTAAAATTAATTAGAAGTTCATCAAGAGTATTTTAAATCATTCTAATGTAAACATTTTCTACTTATCAAAGAGAAAAATTATGAAAAACTTGATTTTATACATTAATCATTCATCTAGGGTAAAGAATGGTTGGATTTACTAAAGAAGAGAGGGGAATGCCTTTATTCAATGAGGCATAACATCATATTCATTGTGGAGAAGACAAAAATCATAAAAAGCCATAAAATGAATAGAGAAGAGAAGAATCTCCAACTTACACGGAGAATTTGAGAGCTTTCCTTTGGCTAGTTTGAGGGATCTACTCTTGTTTGAAACAAGAGTGGCCACCAATCTTTAGAAGAGGGAAGGTCAAAAACTAATGAATTATGATGAGTAAATTCATAGTTTTTGGCTCTTGGGAGAAGTAGGGTAACAGTGCAAAAATACTATTAAGCTTCAACAAAGGGGAAGGCTTCTATTTATAGGAAAAAGTAAGCTTCTAACCAAGCCAGCTGATTCTAGAATTTTCCAGATCAGTTTGGTCAATTTTTGACCATTTTTGGGTCACTTTAGTCCACTTTTTAGATCTAGTTGAAACAGTAGAGAGGAGAGATAAAAATATCTCATTATTTGGGAGTTTAAAACTCTCCCACACATGTGAAATAGGCGCCTCGCTTATGAGGGGAACTCCCCCATACTGAGGTGTCAAAACTGCATCATTTCTTCTAAATATCTCTCTTTTTTAACTATTAACCTTGTCCTTAGTCAACTCTTCATCTTATGTGAGTATTTACTCATTTTTGTGGGATTTTCCTTTTATTCTTCCATTTATCTCCTCCCTACATTTGGATGAATCTTATTGGTCCATAGGAACCTTAATTTAAAAATTTTCAAAAATCTGGACCCCTAGGATAAGGCCTCTTGGACAGATTATACTTGATTTCTACTAATGCACCTTTTGAAAATCTTTTTGAACTTCTGTTTCAGGGGAGCTTATTTTAATAAGAAGAGATATTTTTCCATCTAAAAATATTTAAAAACTGAATTACCACTCTCTAGAAGATTTTCTCTCTCTAGGCTAAAACTAGTAGAAACAAGATCTTTTATATTTCTGAAGAGGGATTTGATTACAGGGAAAGATGCTAGACATCTTGAGAGGCTGGGGAGGAATCTTACACTAGCAGAATAGAGACACTAAGAAAGAGTGTCAATCCTAGAACCAGACACACAATAAAGGAATAGATTAGAGGTTCTGGCATAATCCCAACCCCTATCACAAGCCTTGGTAGAGGAGATGCCTCCTCTAGAGCCAATCGAGGAGGAACCAAAGTGTGAGTGGGAAATTGCTACCCATTATGGGATACTAGAACCCAACTCAGAAAAAGAGAAAAAATACAAAGAATAGCTGGAAAAAATCCGCGAATGAACAAACCTTATCATAAAAATGACTGATAGGACATTTACAAGGGCCAAGAAAAACAGTAGGGACTATTTTTAGTCCAAGGGATATTTTAGAATCAACAAAAAGAGGAAACCACCCTTTACTTCAGAATGATTGCCAAGGTATGCATTAGGGGTCTTTGATATTGTTTTACCAAAAACTTTTTAAGGAAAAATCACCCAACTTTTTCTAGTTTTTAGTGGGGTTTAGAGACAAATTCTCCAAAAGTACACTATATACTACCATATAAGATAGAGAATTTCAAAGATTCACCAGACTTTCTAAATTTTTAGGTTTAACCTAGCTATACTTATACTATTTTACTAATGTCTTATTATTAATCTTGACAAGGAAATTGGGAGTCTTACACGCAGACTAAATTAAAAATATTTTTCGTTTTGGTATCATCACATATTTATAGTGAGAAACTTCTTGTGCCAACTCGATTCGTATGATGTCATACTTAGAAGACCTTTCATGAGGAAGGTCAGGTTGAGCATGATTGGGCCTTAGACCAAATCTATTTACAAAAAGATACCCAAGTCCTAGTGGTGGATTTGCAAACATGGAAGGCTTATCCTATGGAGGGTAACCTCTTTGATAATGAGTCACTCACTACCATGGATCATGATGTATGCATCCCTCCCTCCGTCTAGATTTTAGTGGAATCTCGGATAGTGAATCATTGCTAAAAGGGAAGAGTCTTAGAAAATTATAAAGGCGAAAGTGCTATCAGACTAAACGTAACAACGTGTTACAAAGAAAGTGGAGAGATACATACAGTGGCTAAGATACATCAAGGCTATAAAGGTGCATGAGGAGTTTTCTAAAAATTGGGCAAGGGAATACCTTTAGTAAGACACAAAAGAGGGACCCCAGGCTCTAGAAAAAGTTAAGCCATGAATTTATGGTAAAAACTTAGATGTAAGAGAAACAAAGCCTTGGAAGAAGTGAAATGAGAAGCCAAGAGGATATTGGCCCAGACCGAGGTAAAAGAAGATAATGTAATGGACTTAAGACCGGTCCCTAAGCATTATAAATCATATACAATGTGTGAACGAATAGTTGTTTACCTTAGAATCCAATGCTCTAAGGAAAGTGAAGAAGGAATTTCATGGGCTTGTTGAAGTCGAGGAGATAGACCTAGTCGAACCTGGGGAGGAGCCCAAACTAGTGTTTATCGGAGGATCTAACTCTGAATGAAAAAAAGAAATTGGTAGAACTACTATGAGAATTGAAGGATTTATTTTCCTAGTACACAGATATGAAGGGAGTGCCACCTAAGGTGGTACAACTTACAATCCCTTTCATAGAAGGATCAAGACCAATAAGACAAATACCTTATCAGATGAATCCCAAATATTTAACCATTGTGCAAGAAGAAATTGACAAGATGATTGATGTAGGATTCATTTGTGAAATTGAGTACACAGATTGGATATCACCCATTGTCAATGTGTCGAAGAAAAATGGAAATCTAGAGAGTGTGTGGATTTAAAGAAAGTCATCGGCGACGACCATGCAAAAAGACCATTACCCATTTCCGTATACTGAGCACCTTTTGGAAAGGGTACAGCTTCTTAAACGGTTTCTCTAGCTATAATCAAGTGTTCATCACATCGGGGAGGATTAGTACAAGATTGTATTTACTACTATAAGAGGAACGTTTGTCCTATCGAGTTATGCCCTTTGGACTAACCAATGCTTGCGTAACATTTCAATGGCTTCTATGCTTATCTTTCAAGGACTACTTACAAAAGTGGACTACGATTTGTCCACTTCAAGTGGAAAGACTACCTAGATTTCCTGAGAAAAGTATTTCAAAGGTGTTGATTGTATCAAATATCCTTGAACCCATTGAAATGTCAATTTGAGGTAAAGTATGGGATTATACTTGGACATATTTTTTTCTAAAAATGGTATCTCCATGGATGAAAGTAAAGTTAAATTGATTTTGGAACTACCACCACCCCACTAATTTAAAGGGAACTTAAGAAGGCCCTAGCAAGTGCACCAATCTTAAGACACGTAAATTGGTACATAATCTTCCATGTACATTCCTTTTCTTTATAATCGCCAGAACATGTTGCATTCCTTTTCTTTACAATTGCTGTGAAGTCAAACTCCAAGAGTAGAATTAACCATTGTATAATTTGACCGGTGGTGCAAGGATGAATTTACACGTGTTAGAGGATGCACACTCTAGGATTGTAGGACATTTCACTGGGGAAGTGATGGCATAGAGAGTCTAAGCATGTGACATAATTTGTCAAACGTTATAATGAGTGTCAACAATCTCCTATACCATAGTAGAGGGACACGATGTACCCCACTCTATTATAATCTAGTAGAAACGGGGATTTGATTTTGAAGGACTCATCAGTCCTTCCACACATAAAATCCAAGCCCACTACATCATAGTAATAACATATTATTTCAATAAGTGGGCAAAATCTAGGGCTACCAGTAAGGCCGATGGTCATACCATTCTAAACTCCTATACGATCAGGTGCTTTCTAGCTTTGCGTGTCCTTTGGAGATATGAGTGACCATATTTTTTCAATGAGGTGATTGATTGCCTCACAGTAGTTCATAGAAATTCATTACCTTACTATCCACAAGCTAATGGTCAAGCAGAAAGTACAAAAAAATTCCTATGTGGCATTTCAACCGTGAGAAAGACCGTTCAAGCCAATAGAATGTATTGGGAACATAAGCTTATAGCTACGTTTTGGGTAAGACTCACCAAAGAAGAAGCTACTCCTAGAATCAACAAACCAAAATAATGGACAGAAAAACAATTGTCATTAATATAGCTATGTTATCATTTATGGAGGATGATAGATATTGACATGCAAGGGTCAACATTCAAGTGTCTGTGTGTGGCTGGAAATAGCAACACGAGCATAGCTCTAATTGACACATAGGAGCAAGTCATAACCTATTTCCATATGAAACATGGGAAAACCAAATTTGGCACCAACTAATGCAAAAGCTCATAGTTTCCATACTAGTATGGTAAATATTGAAGGTTGTTTGAATATACAAATCCTTGTCAACAATAATCATGTGGTACATGTTATGCATATAGGTGTAATGAAAGAAACACATTTGCGAATGCAGTGGATAATATTTCCTAAGAATGAGAACTATTTAATTCTAAAAAAAGATTAATTTTTTTTAAAAAAACCATGATATCTAAAAGTACACTAAATTTCTATGTTTTGGGATTTATTAAAATTGATCTGAAAGTGAAAACATCCTTAAAATTACAAATATGGTTAGTATATATAAAGATTTCAAGTTGAATAAAAAATACGTACTGGGTATTGATTTTGAATATAGAACTAGATTAAAATAAATATTGGATATTGATTTTAAATATGAAACTAGATATTGAGATGTTGAAAGATTTTTTGGAAATAAATGGATATTGTGTATCTATTTTCAAGTTTTGTAACGCTTCTATATATTTAAAATTATTCACTCTGTAACATTTTATTTATTAGAGTTAAAGTATGGTTAGGTGGTACCACTTTTCTACTTTAAAGTAGAAACAAATGATTGATTTTAGGTTTCCTAATGTGCGTTGGAGTTTACTGGCAATGTTTGCCAGACAATCTAATAAGGCATTGATTTCCAAATGTGGATTTAGAGGTTCTACTAGGATATGATTTAGCCCCTTTGCCAGTAAATTTCTAATAGTCAGATCTGAAATTATATTTAGATCCCCCGTGCATACATGTGAACCAAAATCTAATAAGGCATTGATTTCCAAATGTGGATTTAGAGGTTCTACTAGGATATGATTTAGCCCCTTTGCAAGTAAATTTCTAATAGTCAGATTTGAAATTATATTTAGATCCCCTGTGCATACATGTGAACCAAAATCAATAAATTCTTTAGAAAAAGTCTTAAAATCAGAACAAAAATAGGGAGGAGTCTTTTCTTCTTGTAAAAAATCATGCTTGCAAAATAATTTCTTTAAACTCGTAGTGTACTTCCATCCAATTTTGACATTTTGTAAAACATCATGATTTCTTAAGACCAAATCAAAGGCTTCTAGTAACACCTCCTTGGGTGGTGAAGCATATTCCAAAAGTTTATTAATAAATAGGTAGCGAAAGAAATTATCTTTTTGCACTTCATCATTGGTACAAAGAGTCTGTCTCCCCAGTGGGACTTTTTGAAATCTATTAACATAAAATCAAGAATTTCAAGTCATGTAAGTTATGGATGGTGAAACCATGCCCACGCCCCTTTGAAGTAAAGGATTTAGGTTTACTTCTAGCAAAACTATAGCCAGAGTAGGGCGAGAAAAAATAAGTAAAAGTGTTGGGAGTGCGAAAGGATATGTTGAGTTTCTTTCTTATGGGGGAGGAAGAGGATTCAATATCTATGCAAGGGTTCAACAACAGAGAATTTATAAGCTTAATTCCTTTAAATTATCCATAGCTTGTAAGTGCTCTATACCTTTGAGTTCAGTGAGCACATTTAGCATAATCGGTCTAAACTATAAAAAGGAAATTTGTGTCAAAACCAAGTTCTTGGCTTGTCCACCAAGCCAAGAACATAGAAGTGAAAGATGGAAGAACATCGGCTTATCTAGAAATAGATCCTCCAAGTGATTCAAAACAAACCATATGGCATGGTCAAACCATATGATATTGGAGTCACAAGGGACATTAGTATCAAGAAATTTGTAGCCACACTTTAGATAGGGTCTATGAATATTCCAGATAGTTTTTGAGTAATAATCTACATTGGCTTTGGTAAAGGTCATAGTAGGGTCTGACTGCTAGGCCTTTGTAAGCATAGGAATCTGTAGAAGTAAGTCTGTAATGGTCTGATTGCCTTCCTCCTTATTCTTGTCTAGATTTGCCAAAACCCAAACCCACTCATTGACTGAAAGAAACTACAAGATGGACCCTAGGTAAAGGGAAATCCTTGGAATTGATGGAGGACAAAATTTTGTTCTGAGCTTCTTCATTCTTTATGTAAGCCAGAGCATGTTGGCATGCTTTTGAAGGAGTATGTTACGGGGGTATTTCAACCCCTCTGAGAAGTGGTAGTATCTATAACAAAAAAAACCCCATCAGTGTTTGAAATGGAAATGGAATGAGATTAAGACTTCCTTTAACTAGTAATAAGCAAAGCATTATTGCTGTGAGCCATAATCTCAACCTAGGTGTTAATCCACCTGCTTAAAAATTATCGGCCCTAGAGCATTATGATAGTGAGGGAAGCTAAAATCATCCGAGGTCAAAAAGTCTCAAGCCAGGGGTCATGTATATTTTTTTTTGGTGAAAAAAGGTATACACCGCAACTAGTGTGTATTTTTTAATCTACATTTAATAACATATCCACAGCCAAACAAAAAGTTTGATAACTCAAACAGCCTTGATAAATGAAGTGTTTAACATGATTACACAATAATAATATTATTTATAATAATCATGGCATGAATTAAAGGAGAGTGTGTCTTGAACAGTGAAACATGTGTCATAAAGCTTAAACTGCAAGACATTTGAGAGGGTAGATCCTATTACCTGCATCCATCCAAACAGATAAACGGATTCTTACAACTATCCTCAAACCTACAACATGTTATAGATGTCACTCAAAGAACCTTGTATTTAAGCTATAGTTGGGTCAATTAATCTATTGTCAATTTTTAGGTTACACTTTAGGAGTTAGTCCCTATGTGTCTGTCAATTTCCAAATTGATAACCAATTTTTTATCATAACTAGTAAAGATAACCTTGCCAATATATATGTAGTGATGTATTTCAACCAATCATGTATCTTGTGAACATCCTTAATAATATTCCCTAGCCTATATAGTGAGCAAATCATTGAAAGCAAATGTGTAAACCCCCAAACACCTCATAAATGGGTTTAGCAATTCAAGAGAATTATCCAAGTGCTGGGATTGAAATAGAGCTATTGAGTTTAGTCAACAAATTGTAAAAGGTGGAGATAAAGCAACTCCCTCATGGGGAAGTCATATTCAAATGGATTTCTAATGCTGCTAATTGTATCTTCACATAAATTACTTCAATCATCACTATTGTTCTTAGCTTGGTTCTTTGTGACTTTCATGTGAACTATGGGATGAAGTAGTAAGAACTTAAATATTTTTTAGCAACAACCGACTCCGGTCAAGCATCTACTCTTCCAACCTCATCCTCACCAACAAAGTTCAATGCTCAAACCTCGCAATCAACAACTATTCCTGAAGAAGTTTCCCTTGCACAACCATCTATCTCTAACAAGGAACTCAAAGGAAAAGCCCCAAAGCCTATGCCTCTTCATCAACAAACCCCACCAAAGAAGACAACCGCATGCTCAAAAGCCTCATCATCGATAACCACTCCACAAAAGATAAATTTATGAATTTTGGGAATTATTTGAGTCCCATTTCTTATAGGACTGGTTGGAAACTTGGTATTTTTATGTAGTTTGAGCTAACATCTATTTGTTGGTGCACTCTTTGTGCCATTAGATTATATCTTGACACAACTATTTGCGTATTTGTTTGTAGTTGTATAGATACATATGCAATAATATTGGAAGGACAAGGGAAACATGACACTAAACTTAATTGAGATTATACAACACCTTTCATATGAAGAAGATAATGTTAAATACTATCTCCACTTTGAGACATTGAAGTAAAAACATGGGCTTTATTTAATTTTCCAAAATAATTCTAAATATCACTTAAAAAGAAACCTTAGAAATGAGAGATCTCCAAAGGGTGTGGTGTTAGAAACAACAAAACAAAAAGTAAATCTCAATGACAGTAACAATGTGCTAAGTTTACGATTGATCCATAGATAAAAACCCATCTTAAACACTATATCAAGATTATAAATCATGATATATATGCTCAAATTTGAGGGACATTGAAGTAAAAACATGGGATAATAATGCCAAAGAACACTTGGAAAAGGAACCTTAGAATTGAGGGATCTCCAAAGAGTGTGGGTGTTTAGAAACACCAGAAGCAATCAAATTTCAATAAGATTGTTACATTCAAGTTTACAATTCATCCGAATACAAAAACCCTTTATAGACACTTTGTCAAGATAATAATTGAGTACAAATTGTATCTCAAACATAGTGTTTTCTCACGTATTGCTCCAATACATACAAAGTTTCTCTATCATAAGCTACTTCATTTACTAAAGTGTTGCAAGTATACTCCCATTTGTTCTTTGCATAAATCCAACCAAGTAACCATGCGCTGATTGTTGTCTCCAAAAAACTTTGAAGCTCCTCTATATTTTGATTCCACATCTTTGGAGAAATCAAGTAGGTTACGGGCATATTCCACATTACATTGTAGAGGGTATCATAAAAAATTAGCGTGTTATTTTCATCCAGGTCATGAAAAATTCTCCATGCTACATCCAAGTTTTTGTGGTATACAAATCGATATCCAATTAAAAGATCCGTCTTTTGACATGCTGCCTGCCCTGCTACAACCTTAAACTTTTGATGGTGCCGACGAGGAAAGTACAACTCAAGAATGCGTCGAGTCCTTTGTAGTCTATTATTACTCCAGATCCATACCTCAAACCATTGCATACAAAAATCAAGGAAAGTGAATGCATCTTTGCAAGTCAAATGCCAAACACTTGTATTCTCTTCCACAAGATGCATATGTTTGGCCCAGTCTGGACATACATCACCATGTTGCATCTCAATGGTCTTAAGTAAAACACCATTATCAATACTCTTCTTTGTTTCCTTATTGTATCTGGGGGTGGTGAAACTCTTTTGCTTCTACGTACATGAGTCACCAATGATTGGTGCCACCTCAATAGTAAGTTTTCTGTACACTTGAAATCAAAGCTATATGCTTCAACATATCTTGTTGAAAACAAAATGTATGGTTAATGGACATTCAAAATTTTAAATAAATATATTATGTGCCAACAACATAAATTCATCCATGATATGGATGGTCTTAAACCTTCATAGACAAATGCTCCAATACCTCAAAAGTTCAACCAAAAAAATAAAAGAGCGAGTATATTGTCAATGCTAAATTTCATCAAATTTATTGAATATGATGTATAAAAGATTTTCACTGTTGAGATAATTGAGTCTATCCAAATTAAATTTTAATATTCATAGCCTTACACCTTGACAAGGCAATATCTTCAATAAAAAACAAACACATCTTCATTGCAATCAAATTGCAAATATTGACAAAAGAGATAATCAAATGACAGTAAGTTTGGAGTACAATGGCATTTGATTGCTTGATACAATAGTGTAAAGATTTGGCTCGTACAATCCAAAAATTAAACCCAACTAAGCACATTGTTTTGGCCAAAGCCTAAGTCTATCTTATGGGCTTTTAGTACAAAATGGCTCCAAATATTTTGCACCCAACAAGTCTTGATATTTGTGTAGATCCCATATTTCAAACTGCATGTTTAGACCTCAGCAATGGTTTCCTTCGACCTGCACAACAACAACTAGTATGGGTTAGGTTGGAATCTGATTATACTGTCACTCAATGTTTAATGAAACTAGACATTATCCTACTTTTAAGTAAGCCTTTTGTAGCATTGATATGTATGCTTTTGCTGCAACTCCACTTATGAGATGACCATGATCATATCCCAAGCGAGTAGCATAATCAATAGCGTGTTGATCACTCAAAATCCTTGTTTTGTAACACACTTTTAACAAGCTTAGCTGGTCTTTGGATAGTAATGGTACTCCAGCTTTGGATGCCAACATTGCTAGATCCTTGCTTATGGATTCTACTTCTCTTTTTTCCCCTCTTGATTGGACATACTTTATCTTATCACCATACAATGGTAAGTGTGAAGATGCACAAGATGAGTTTTCCACTTCATTTGAATATTTGTTGAGCTCTTCTTGCAAAAATTGCCATTCTTCCAGTACATCTTGAAAATCGATAAATAAATTATGACCATGTGTGATAGGAGATCGACCTAGCCGTTTAAGCAAAATAATAGACCTAATGTCATTTGTATTATTTAGATTTAAAAGATAGGGTAGAAGGTCGTTGCACAGTATGTAGTCGTGCCCTCCTTGAAAACTTTAAGGGAAAAGATAGTTGTCTTTTGGATTAACACATCCCTTGAAAGGGCTATCATCAATAAGCAATGTATTCTTCTTATTGCAAATATCTTGGCGCACTGATTCCAAACCTTGAGTAAAGGTTTAAACATAGCCTCAACAGTAGGCTTATCTGGCCTATACACTTTTCAAAGATTATGGATATAACATTCTTCTTGTCCCCACACCATAAAGAAATGATATTTCTTATGTGCATACTGTTCAAGAGTGTTTACATAGGCACAAACATTCTTGTGTAGCATGGTGAACCAAATATCAACATGAAAGTACTGGCAAATCTCATCCAAAAATTCAAAACACCCGGGGCGAATAACATCTGTGGTGCAACCAATATTAATTCGAATACAATTTGTTTGTGGATGCCTCTTCTCTTCCTTGTTGGGTAAAACTCCATTAAGATCAAGTATAAGTGAATGTTTCTTTATGGTGATTGCACGACGAATATTTTTTACATACGATACAGAAGAATGATAACACTTTAATGTGTTTACATACTTAACAATGTTAAAACAAGTGATCCTATATTATCATCTCTCTTTATTCGTAGCATATGTAGCCTCATCAATTTCTTCAGCACCCTCTGCCCCACAGAGTCCTTCTATTTTCCCTTTATTCGTAGCATATGTAGCCTCATCAATTTGTTTGACAATCTCTTCTTGTCTCTCCTTGGTTGCAAAAGTCTCTTGAAGCTCTTCATTAACTTTATCTTTATTCTCACTAACCTCAATTAACTTGTAAATCAGGAATGTCAGTCTCTTTAGTCCTATCACTTGAAGGCCTTGAAGATGTTTGCAAAGCTGAATCATCGATGTGATCTACCTCCACCATGTTGTCTTCATTATTTCTAGCATTTGAATCATGAGAGTTGATCTCTCTAGTAGGGCTTTCATGATGATGATGTTCTAGTTGAGCAATGTTATCTTCGTCTTTCCCTTCTTTGTATATATCTATAAGATTAAAATAAAATGCTATTACTTTTAGGATTTAAATAATACACCAAGGCTAATACAATACTAGTCATTTTTATATCTACACATATACTTTGTATCCAAACTTAGATTACTCAACATTGAGTGATGTACCATAATGAATTAGGAACCATATTACCTGTCAAGACTTTCACATATGGGTCAAACTTGAGTTGGGCCTCACTTACAAGGGTAAAGTAAAGATCGCTTAACTTGAGATTGTGCCTTGTGTTGGAAGACATCCCCAAGGTTGGACATAAGTGGAGGTATGGCTCAAACTTAAGTTTGAGCCTCACCGCTACACTAGGATATGGAGTAAGTGTAATTTCTTAATAGTAAGTGTACATCATCATTTGTATTAGTAGGCTCAAACTTAATTTTGAGCCTCACTGCTACACTAGGATATGGAGAAATTTCTTAATAGTAAGTGTGCATCATCATTTGTACCAGACGTTGGCATGAAATCAAGGATAATTAGAATAGAAATATTCACTTTAATAGAAAAATGTTAAAAGTGAATCCAAAAAAGCCAATGTATTAATCAAAAGACTAATAATTATTTCAACAAATCCACACTTTGAACAAGACCTATGTTAATATTAGTTGTTGATAAGCTTCTTTCAATGATCACCATTCGTTGTACATTCATAAGCACTATCAGTTCACTTTTCTACCTTTCTTTGGTTGAGAGCTTGATGTGCTATGAGCATGGAAAGCCTTGTTGACATATATATCCCCAATCTTCTCAACGACCATAGCAATCCCAACATTTGAAGCTTCCATGGCTTTTGCAGTATCCAATATATCATCACCATTCCCACCTTCATCATCATTTTCATGCCTTCCAATATCCTCAAAATTGTCTTCCGCATCCTCATTGAATAGAGCATCATTCCCTTGGTCCTCTTCATTCCTTTGCCCTGCATCTTCAAAGTCTATAGCATCCCAACTTCTTTATCATTATCTGTGTCATTTTTGTTGTCAATATCATCACCTTCATCTTCCTGCTCTGTACTTGGCGGATCGTTAATGTGAAGATTTTAAAGGTTCTCTTTTTCTGCATCATCTAGTGTTTGCTTTTTTGTGCCGCCACGTGCACCACACCACTCTTGCAAGGACGGGTGATCGTCTAAAAGAGCAGAGCACTTTGATTCTAATGCCATCGCTTCCAAATCATCTTTGCATAAAGCAATACATCGTCTCTTCTTTAGCAAGCTCTCCTCTAGCACAACTCCACCACAATATATCTCTACAACATAGCTATGTTCAGGGACAAAGCCCTGTGATGAGACCGTCAATAAAGCCTTTGTCAATGAATTCTCTATTTTGGCCCCACTAGAGCCTGAGATGAATACATTTTTTGTGAGAACCTTATCAATGGCCTCAAGCTTGTCAATCTTGCTGATGAAAAGAATAACAGTTACAATCTCAACTGTTCCAAATGTCCAGGCATCATCTTTTTGTGTGTGGATCACGCCAAATTCATAGTGCACCTTTGTTGACTAGCTAGAAATCCCTTTGATAAGCATTCCAATGGTGATGAAATCAACAAAACACACAATAATATATTCAAAGCAAGTGCCAACTTGGAGAAAAAATTTTGACAAGAGTTGCTCCTTTGTACCATGTAGGTCCATGATTGCCAGTTGAAATGGTACATGCTCTTCACTACAGAATAATCTTTGTCATATCAAAACCCACCTCCCTAATTGTCCAAGGAATAGACTCTTGTTGAGATACAATACCCATAGATGCTCTATATAGGTGATTGAGTAAAGTTACTACACTTTTTGAAAGTGAAGGATTTTTTTTGAACAATTGAGAGAGTCCCTAAACAAAGGACTAGCTATAGCTCCTCAATTTATTATGCTCATACTCCCCTAGCTTATATGTCTCACACGCCTGTTCCCAAGTCATCTTTTCCCTTGTCAGATCAAAATAGAAGGTGGTTATTTCATCTTTGAGCACTCGATCTGTTTTTAGCTTCTAAGCCATCTCCTCCATATCCATTCTTTGATGGATTTGCTTTCCCTTCTTAAGCAATATTCTATTGTCAAGAAGTGATATTTGAATGTCCAAAACTTCACTCTTTTGAAGGCCTAAAATGCACCTAAACAACGTTGGGCCTAGCGTGACTATTCCTGGTGCCTCTGCTGAATTTGCCCACTCTTCAAAGTTGGAAGTTTGGGATTTTGATCAAGACCTTTAGTTTGAGTTTCGCCCTTTGTGTTTGGTAGCAAGCCTTTTGCATATAGCCTCATGATCTTAACCCAATTCTGCCATACATCATCATCACATAGAAGCAAGTGTAAATCATTTTTGACAAAATTCTTATGTAGTGTGTGCTCCGTGGTCTCCACAAAGGCCCTGCAAAGTTGCAAAGTAAGAAGTTAGCCCCCTTACTATAGATATCACAAAATATTAGGAGGAATCATGCATCTATGGGTTTTCAATCATTTGGAGCTTATGCTCAAACTTGAGTTTGAGCCTCACTTGCCAGTGCTAAACTAGTATATAATGGTGATGCTTGATCTTAGGTTTGAGCGTCACCTCCGTATGCAAATCTAGCACTTGTAAGTGAGGCTCCAACTTTTCGAGCCACAATTAGATATGCAAGTGCTACACCATCACAGAGAGGTGAGGCTTGAAGTTCAATTTAAACCAAACTATTAAGTTTATGCAGTTTGAGAAGAAGCCTCACATGCATCTTTCTTATGCTACTGCTACACTTGAAACTATAGATCTGTAAAAGATATTATGAAAAGTAAAGAAGAAGTAATGTATGTTTATTATTTACCAAGATATAGCAAAGAATCAAAAGAGTACCTTCCAAGGCTCGTCCATCTTGGGTTGATTGACACTAGGCAAAGGTTTACTGGACGACCGTTTGCATGCCATTGTGCTCGAGCTTGTAGAAGTTGATCGAGGAATGGCTCCTTTTGCATTGACTTTGCAATAGATAAATTTACATCCTTGGAAATGTCACGAGAAATCTTGGACGGGCAATTTACAATTATCTTTGATCTCCTGAACCTAAATTACTGACGCGCAGTTGAGGGGTCACTTTAGCCATATTTAGAGCCTACAAGCTTTTTGCAGCACTAATGGCATGTTGACCAGAGATAATCCAATATTCAACTTTATGAATATCTTCTTTTACGAGTTTATCAAGGGGTTGTTTCGTAGCACGATTACAGGGCATCAAAATTGCAAGTATCTCCTCTTGCTTTGGGTCCTCAAATAAAGTCTTGGGTCAAAATACGAACCCAATCCTTATTTAACCTTCTATACACATAGTTTGAAGGAGCAGGATAACATTTCATCACATCAATGCTGAAGACCTCATTTAGACCAAAGGGATAATATCCCTTCTTTATTTCTAATGAGATCATTGCTTTGCTGCCCTTGTTTGGAGTCTCAACCTCCATTAGCTTGTCATCGGATGCGTCTATCTCCTTTGAACCACTTGCTGGTTTTGTCCTTTGCCTCTTTGAAGAGATTTCTTGAGCCTTTGTAGAGTGCTTTGTCTTTCTCTTCTTTGCAAGTGCTTGCTCCTCTTCTTGCACCTGAGAGCCTGCCATGTCTTCAGCTGCTATTGTGCTTACATCAAGGACTTTGTTTTATCTCCCTCCTTTTTATGTTTTGAAGAAGTTGCACCAGCGTTTCTAGATGCTTCACGTGCACTCTTCACTATGGCCCTGCCTTTTTTCTCCACAATTTTCCTAACTTGAGTGGTTGTTGTCTCCTTTTTAGGTATGGACTTTTTTCGTGAATCCAAAGCCTTCTTTGCATGCCTCACTGCTTTCACCAGGTCCTCCACATTATCCACCCCTGAGTCTTCTTGATTGGAAAAGTCAATGATCTTCAATCCTAGCTTTACAATAGAATTGTCCTTTCCTAGTTTATTGCCAGTCATGTCTGTTGGGTGAAAAGTGTCCAATGATAAGCAAAACTTATTTGCTTTTGTAGTTTCTCCTTCTGGCAATACATTGCATGTGAAGCATGGGTTTTCTCTTACATCCACATCATCCTTAGCACCTACCACCACAATCCCCATATCTCCATATGATGTATCACCTTGAGACAAAAACAAATGGAGGACTCCTTTGAAGTTTGCACTAGCATTATAGCTATCCACAAACCATTTTACTCCTTCTTTGTTACTCAATTCGAAGGTTTTATCCACCTTAATTCTAGGACTAACACTTTTAGCTCGAGTTGTTGATTCAAGAGCATCCAGAGTAAAGATTGGTGCACCATGTGGTTGCGAGGTAGTGGGTGCTCTGCTAGCTTCCATTCCTATGAAAGCACAAAAAAAGTTTCAAAACCTTAGAAAAAAATGGATTTAAATGCTACATATCAAATCAAAACCTATCAAACTTAAGAAACTTAATGCATGCTATAATTATTGATGCTTCACTTAGTTTTCTTGAATAGTGGGGGCCTCACTTGCATTTACTTAATCCATACAGAAGCTTGACTTAAGCTGGAGCCTAGATCCAAGTTGTGCACTCATATGCTAGGGGTACGCTAGCATAGAGAGGCAAGGCTCAAACTCAAGTTTGAGCCTTAAGGCGAAGTTCCATGTAGATTTGTAAGATTCCTCCCCCACCCCCTTTTTGATGTCTAGTATCTTTCCCTGTAATCAATCCCTCTTCAGAAATATAAAGACCTTGTTTCTATCTGTTTTAGCCTAGAGAGAGAAAAATATTCTAGAGAGAGAATATTCAGATTTTGAATATTTTTGGATAGAAAAATATCTCTTCTAATTCAGATGAGTTCCCCTGAAACAGAAATTCAAAAAGAATTTTCCAATGTGCAATTGGAATTAATTGAAAATAGCTATAAAGAACCTTAGCCTAAGGGTCTAGATTTTCAGAAATCTTTAGACTATGATCCAATTAAGGTTCCTATGGACCAATAGCATCAATCCATGTGTAGGGAGGAGATAAACCCAACTTGTAAAAAGAAAATACCCAAAAATGAGTAAATGCTCACATGAGGTGAAGAGTTGAAAATGTACAAGATTTATTAGTAAAAAATTATGAGCAATATTAAAAGTATGACATATGTAAGGAAGAGGAGTTCTTTAAAGGAGGTGCATATTTCACCTAAGATGAAGAGTTGAAAATGTACAAGATTTATTAGTAAAAAATTATGAGCAATATTAAAAGTATGACATATGTAAGGAAGAGGAGTTCTTTAAAGGAGGTGCATATTTCACATAAGATGAAGAGTTGAAAATGTACAAGGTTTATTAATAAAAAATTATGAGCAATATTAAAAGTATGACATATGTAAGGAAGAGGAGTTCTTTAAAGGAGGTGCATATTTCACCTAAGATGAAGAGTTGAAAATGTACAAGGTTTATTAGTAAAAAATTATGAGCAATATTAAAAGTATGACATATGTAAGGAAGAGGAGTTCTTTAAAGGAGGTGCATATTTCACATAAGATGAAGAGTTGAAAATGTACAAGGTTTATTAATAAAAAATTATGAGCAATATTAAAAGTATGACATATGTAAGGAAGGGGAGTTCTTTAAAGGAGGTGCATATTTCACATAAGATGAAGAGTTGAAAATGTACAAGGTTTATTAGTAAAAAACTATGAGCAATATTTAAAAATATGACATATGTAAGGAAGGGGAGTTCTTTAAAGGAGGTGCATATTTCACATGCTTGAATGAGTTTTAAACTCATAAAAATTGAGATATTTCATCTCTCCTCTCTCCTCATTCAAGTCTAGTTCCAAAAAGTTAGCTTAACTGACCTAAAAATGGTCAAATATTGACCAAACTGATTTAGAAAATTCTAGAATCAGTTTGTTTGGTTAGGAGCTCAATTTTTCCTATAAATAGAAGCCTCACCCTTGTTGAAAAATATATAGTGTTTATGCATCGTTACTCTACTCCACCTAAGCCAAGAACTGTGAATTCATTTAATAATTCACTAGTTTTTGGAGCTTCCCTCTTTCTTCAATCCCCATTAGTGGCTCCATCAACATACTTAACCAATTGATTGGTTGGGGGCCTCTACCGTGAACAAAGAATCAAGCAAGTTGTAAGGTAATTAGTGAATATTCATCTTTCTATAATTTCTCAATGTTTCTCTCTTCTCAACCCCTCTCAAGCTTGAGAAGTTTAATTGGTATGGTTTTTAATAAATGCTATTGAAGTTAATTTTCATTTATGTTTAAATTCTAATGATTCTTATGTAAATTCTCTCTCTCACTCAAGAAATGGTCATACTCATGACCCATTCTCAATCCTAATCAAGCTTTTCATAAAGCTTTTCCTTAACCCAAGATAAAGCTATGCTTGAGGCCAAATTAATGGCTTTTTCTTATGCTTTTAGTTTATGCATATTGATGATTCAATCCATTATGGATTAAGGATCCAATTAGAGAATCATTTTAATTATTTCCTTAATGATAAGCTTTATCCCTTAGAAAAATTGAGATTTATCAGTCATAGCAGCGGAGCTATGGCAAAATTTTTATAAAAATTATGCATAAAATTTTTTTTTCATTCAAAGCATAAAAAGAGGACTTCCTACCATATTCTAGGAATCATCATCCTAGATTAATTGAAAGAATTTCATTATAATCATGGAGAAATTGAATTTTAATATTATGCATAAAGGATAAATTTTTATATCAAAAGTGTTATTTTTACCATTTTTATTTTCATGCATAGAAGTATGCATAATGGATAAATTTTTATATCAAAAGTGTTACTTTTATCATTTTTACTTTCATGCATAGAAGTATGCATAAAGGATAAATTTTTATATCAAAAGTGTTATTTTTACCATTTTTATTTTCATGCATAGAAGTATGCATAATGGATAAATTTTTATATCAAAAGTGTTACTTTTATCATTTTTATTTCATACATAAAAGTATGCATAAAAGAAAATTTTTATATCAAAAGTGTTACTTTTATCATTTTTAATTTTCATGCATAGAAGTATGCATAAAGGAAAATTTTTATATCAAAAGTGTTACTTTTATCATTTTTAATTTTCATACATATAAGTATGCATAAAGGAAAAAATTTTATATCAAAAGTGTTACTTTTATCATATTGGATTTCATGCATATAGGTATGCATAAAAGATATTCTTTTTATACTAAAAGTATGATTTTCCTCATAAATGGATTTTATGCTTAACTTAGATGCATAAGAGAAATTCTTTTATTCTAAAAGTATAATTCCCTACCAAATTGAAATCATGCATAAGAAGATGCATAAAAGATTGATTTTAATTTCGAAAGTGTTAGTCTCCTTAAATGGAATTTATGTATAAATAAATGTGTAGAGAAATCTTATATCAAATAAAAGAATTCTCTTTAAAAAAAAAAAAAAGATATGAAATGTGATAAGATGTGATAAGAGGTGTATGAGATGTGATAAGAATTGATAAGATGCGTATGGAAAGTGATAGGATGTGATAAGAGGTGTGATAAGAGGTGATAAGATGCTTATGAAATAAGTTAGGATGTGATAAGATGAATTAAGATGTGTATGGGGGGATGAGGTAAGAAGAGTATGTGATAGGATAAGATGTATATGAGTTGTGATAGGGCGAGAATGGATGTGATGTAAAAGATTAGATGTGAAAGTATATGGGGTTATATAAATGGGAATGTGAAAATGGATGTATGTATGTGGATGTGTGGATATGGAGATGGGAGTGTGGATGTATGAACATGAAAATGGATATATGCATGAAGATGTATATGCATAGATGTAAATGTGGATGTAGATGTGGATGTATGGATGTGAATGGATGTGGATGTATAGATGTGAATGGAAATGTGGATGTGGATGTATGTGAATGTGGATGTAGATGTGGATGTATAGATGTGAATGTGGAATGTGGATGTGGATGTATGTATGTATGTGGATGTAGATGTGGATGTATAGATGTGAATGGGAATGGGGATGTGGATGTATGTGAATGTCAATGTAGATGTGGATGTATGTGAATGTGAATGTAGATGTGAATGTGGAATGTGGATGTATAGATGTGGATGTATGGGAATGTGGATGTGCATGTATGTGAATGTGAATGTAGATGTGGATGTATAGATGTGAATGTGGAATGTGGATGTGGATGTATGTATGTATGTGGATGTATGGATGTGTATGTATGAATGTGGATATGGGATGTGGATGTATAAATGAGGATGTGAAAATGGAGGTAAGCATGTAGATGTGGATGCATGTATGTGAATGTGAATGTAGATGTGAATGTGGAATGTGGATGTATAGATGTGGATGTATGGGAATGTGGATGTGGATGTATGTGAATGTGAATGTAGATGTGGATGTATAGATGTGAATGTGGAATGTGGATGTGGATGTATGTATGTATGTGGATGTAGATGTGGATATATGGATGTGTATGTATGAATGTGGATATGGGATGTGGATGTATAAATGAGGATGTGAAAATGGAGATAAGCATGTAGATGTGGATGTATGGATGTGAATGTGGATGTGGATGTGGATGTATGGATGTGGATATGGATGTGAATATATGATATGTGATGTGAAGGAATCTGAAGTGAAGAGATGGAAAAGGAGGTGATTGGATGAGTACACATATACATGGAATGTGGAATAAGTAATGTGGATTAATGAGGGATAATGTGAAAAAATGAGAGTTAATATAGAAACTGTATTTGTAAACTGTTTGTAAATGCTGTTTGTAAATGGCTGTTTTATGTCAAGAATGCTGGGGAAGCATTTTGACCGTCTTGTGATTAAGATCGTGGAGACCTAACTGATAAAGTTGCAACTGCTGACGGAGAGTCAATGGAGGACGTCTCGCGTAGCAAGGTCGACCGAGGTCTTGACCAGCCTCGGTTGGATTAAAATGGTGAGCTTCCGGTACGGTGGATGAGGGACCAAGGAAGCGGCCTATGAGTGAAGCGCTAGGTCACCTGCGAAGGATCCTAGAGGGTGCTGACCATACGGTGCTCGGGCTCTGGGTCGCCTAGGATACCCACGCGTGCGTCGAGGAAGATATTGGAACAAGGAGTAAGAGTTGTTTTGTGAAACCGGGCATGGATCTGGTTGACTGACCTTGCTGGTCCTCAACGGATGAGTCCATGGCTCTTTTATATGGATCTGTTGGTTGATCTTGCTGATCTGCAACGAGAGTCCATCTTGATAAGTGATTATATTGCCGAGTATTATGGGCTAGGAACTATGGAAACGGCCTCTGTGTGGACAGGTGGTGAGCGTTCTAGTTGCCAATGATGCCATAGATACTCTGATGAAGGAATGATGGGAAATTATGAATCAACTGGATAAATTGGGAGATTGTGATCAGTGGTACTATGGTTTCATTAAAGGATTGTTTTAAAGTTAGTTGATGCTAAGAAAAAGGCAATTTTCATATTGGGTGTGTAAGTGGTGTGGCTAGTTTTATGTTTGCATGAAATTCCGGCTAGGGGGCCTTGGAACTCTTTTCCTTGGTACCCGGGACAAAACCTAACCAAATTCCAAATTGGATCCCATCACTACAGTGGTTGGGCGGTTGGCTAACCCATAGGATCGGATGGGGTTAGGCTGGACTGATGGATCCATAAATCGAGACTCAACTTTGTTTTTACGATAGATAAAGTAAATCCCGGATAGAAATTGTTCTATGGATAGGAATCAACGGCTGTGCCTCTTGATGGGGAAAAAAGCGTTGATCCCAATGATCCAAGTGCAAGTTTCTACCTTGATTTGACCAAGTACCGTTAAAGGTGCAGTCAAATCAGTTGATCCGTAATGATCTTGACTACGTTAGAGTAAAGAGTTATCCTGGTGGAATCGCCCATGCTTTCCGAGTAAAGGAAGTTTTTCCAGTTTCGGTTTTGGACAAACCGATGGATTAGTCTCTTGTCCGGATATCCGTGGGCGAGGCCCCGAGTGTGAGACCCCTACCCACGCATGATGTGCTACTTCCGCTGCTAGTACCCCGAATCCGTTGATCGGTGGGGAACAGGGATCTCACAGTTGGTATCAGAGCCAGGTTAATAAAGATCAACTGAGAAGACAAATATGTCAAAAATTTATCAAGAAACACAAAAAGGTTGTAATTGTGTGATATAAGTCATACAAATTGATATTCAAACTAAAATTCGTAATTTGGTAATTGGGTCTTCAGATAGAAGTACTGTAATTGTATAGAATCCCTGACTTGCTTGAGGCCTAGACATGATGGTATTTACCTTATAATTCCAAGGACCGTGACTACCCGTATATACCGAAAGTATACTGTAGCTCTTTACTGACAGTATATACGAGTAAATCTAAGACTTGAAATTATAAGCATTATTGCTATCCAGAGGATGATTTCGAATGTGGTTGATATGATTTTTAATTCTGTTTGAGAATTGATGAATTGATTTGGATTCTGATTGAAAAATGATGATCCCTGAAATTTGGTTGAAATGTAATAAGCTGAGCGAAACCTCAATGAGGATGAATGGGACGAGTCCCTGTGATGATATTCATAACTAGAATGATGATAATGAATTCAGCAAATCACTATATCTAAGTTAAGCATAAAATCATACTTTTAGTATAAAAAGAATATCTTTTATGCATACCTATATGCATGAAATCCAATATGATAAAAGTAACACTTTTGATATAAAAATTTTTCCTTTATGCATACTTATATGTATGAAAATTAAAAATGATAAAAGTAACACTTTTGATATAAAAATTTTCCTTTATGCATACTTCTATGCATGAAAATTAAAAATGATAAAAGTAACACTTTTGATATAAAAATTTTCTTTTATGCATACTTTTATGTATGAAATAAAAATGATAAAAGTAACACTTTTGATATAAAAATTTATCCATTATGCATACTTCTATGCATGAAAATAAAAATGGTAAAAATAACACTTTTGATATAAAAATTTATCCTTTATGCATACTTCTATGCATGAAAGTAAAAATGATAAAAGTAACACTTTTGATATAAAAATTTATCCATTATGCATACTTCTATGCATGAAAATAAAAATGGTAAAAATAACACTTTTGATATAAAAATTTATCCTTTATGCATAATATTAAAATTCAATTTCTCCATGATTATAATGAAATTCTTTCAATTAATCTAGGATGATGATTCCTAGAATATGGTAGGAAGTCCTCTTTTTATGCTTTGAATGAAAAAAAAATTTTATGCATAATTTTTATAAAAATTTTGCCATAGCTCCGCTGCTATGACTGATAAATCTCAATTTTTCTAAGGGATAAAGCTTATCATTAAGGAAATAATTAAAATGATTCTCTAATTGGATCCTTAATCCATAATGGATTGAATCATCAATATGCATAAACTAAAAGCATAAGAAAAAGCCATTAATTTGGCCTCAAGCATAGCTTTATCTTGGGTTAAGGAAAAGCTTTATGAAAAGCTTGATTAGGATTGAGAATGGGTCATGAGTATGACCATTTCTTGAGTGAGAGAGAGAATTTACATAAGAATCATTAGAATTTAAACATAAATGAAAATTAACTTCAATAGCATTTATTAAAAACCATACCAATTAAACTTCTCAAGCTTGAGAGGGGTTGAGAAGAGAGAAACATTGAGAAATTATAGAAAGATGAATATTCACTAATTACCTTACAACTTGCTTGATTCTTTGTTCACGGTAGAGGCCCCCAACCAATCAATTGGTTAAGTATGTTGATGGAGCCACTAATGGGGATTGAAGAAAGAGGGAAGCTCCAAAAACTAGTGAATTATTAAATGAATTCACAGTTCTTGGCTTAGGTGGAGTAGAGTAACGATGCATAAACACTATATATTTTTCAACAAGGGTGAGGCTTCTATTTATAGGAAAAATTGAGCTCCTAACCAAACAAACTGATTCTAGAATTTTCTAAATCAGTTTGGTCAATATTTGACCATTTTTAGGTCAGTTAAGCTAACTTTTTGGAACTAGACTTGAATGAGGAGAGAGGAGAGATGAAATATCTCAATTTTTATGAGTTTAAAACTCATTCAAGCATGTGAAATATGCACCTCCTTTAAAGAACTCCCCTTCCTTACATATGTCATATTTTTAAATATTGCTCATAGTTTTTTACTAATAAACCTTGTACATTTTCAACTCTTCATCTTATGTGAAATATGCACCTCCTTTAAAGAACTCCCCTTCCTTACATATGTCATACTTTTAATATTGCTCATAATTTTTTATTAATAAACCTTGTACATTTTCAACTCTTCATCTTATGTGAAATATGCACCTCCTTTAAAGAACTCCTCTTCCTTACATATGTCATACTTTTAATATTGCTCATAATTTTTTACTAATAAACCTTGTACATTTTCAACTCTTCATCTTAGGTGAAATATGCACCTCCTTTAAAGAACTCCTCTTCCTTACATATGTCATACTTTTAATATTGCTCATAATTTTTTATTAATAAACCTTGTACATTTTCAACTCTTCATCTTATGTGAAATATGCACCTCCTTTAAAGAACTCCTCTTCCTTACATATGTCATACTTTTAATATTGCTCATAATTTTTTACTAATAAATCTTGTACATTTTCAACTCTTCATCTTAGGTGAAATATGCACCTCCTTTAAAGAACTCCTCTTCCTTACATATGTCATACTTTTAATATTGCTCATAATTTTTTACTAATAAATCTTGTACATTTTCAACTCTTCACCTCATGTGAGCATTTACTCATTTTTGGGTATTTTCTTTTTACAAGTTGGGTTTATCTCCTCCCTACACATGGATTGATGCTATTGGTCCATAGGAACCTTAATTGGACCATAGTCTAAAGATTTCTGAAAATCTAGACCCTTAGGCTAAGGTTCTTTATAGCTATTTTCAATTAATTCCAATTGCACATTGGAAAATTCTTTTTGAATTTCTGTTTCAGGGGAACTCATCTGAATTAGAAGAGATATTTTTCTATCCAAAAATATTCAAAATCTGAATATTCTCTCTCTAGAATATTTTTCTCTCTCTAGGCTAAAACAGATAGAAACAAGGTCTTTATATTTCTGAAGAGGGATTGATTACAGGGAAAGATACTAGACATCAAAAAGGGGGTGGGGGAGGAATCTTACATTCTACCCCACTTAAAAAAATGCGAGATGTCCTCATCTCGCAAACTGGGATAATTTCGCAAGATGCACGAATATGAGACTTAGAGAAAAATTTTAATCAAGATTAACCACCAAGATAAGTCTTAAAGAGAGCAAGATTCAAAATACGAACAAGATTTAAACTTTATTCATTCTCGGAACTTATATAGTAAAGATAGAGGAACTCTTTACACTTCCATAAGCCCGTCCATCATATGGTCACAAAAGCAGTCCTCACAAGCTGCACAAGTATAAGGTAACTCATCTATGGGAATGATTCTGTGGGTTATTGCTGCGCCTATCTCAGTGGTATGAGGTGTTCTAAGAAAAGGACCTCTGAGAGGCAAGCCAAAAACGGGGTAAAGGCATATCTTCTCATGAGGAAGAAAACACGCCAGTAAGAAGACCCGCTCAGAAAACCCAGGATGCCTTGATCTCATGACGCAGTAGTATCGGGGACCCAAACCCAAAGCTTCAATAACCATGGCCAAGCGGACATTGTTACGAAAGTGCTGCTGACCCCAGGGTGTTACCCTAGTTATGTCTTGATAGGTCCGCCATTTTGTCTGCGCTACAGAAGTTCCCAAGTGAGGGAAAAGTGAGCGCTCATATTGCTCTATAAAATCTTTCTTCACAGACTCCCTTGCATCTTGAAGGTGAGAAATCATCATGGATAAAACTAATTCTTGTTGCCAAGCCATGAAGGAGATTAAGAAAGAAAGGAGATCGATGGAAGTAAGATTACTGTGAGCGACAAGTAAAAGTTACGACTTATATAAAGGAAGGAGCTAGCGTAACTTAGAAGCCAACGGTAACTTGCCACTGTGAAGTTTTACCGTTTTTCCATGATTTGGGTTTGACACATTTTTCTATAGAAGGCATTAAGAATTTTGAGATGAAGAGATAAAAGAAGCTTGTAGGCTAAGTCACCTACTTTCATTGAATTCAGATATAAGGCTCACAATATCTGGGGGATAACTTCTTAAACTCCCCAATAGATAAAGAACTTCTTTTGGGCCGTACTCGAATGAAAACCAAAACCTTGGTATCCAAAACACCGATTTTCACTTCTGAACTCATTGTTCTGAAACCTTAAAATAGGCGTGACTCCTGAGAAGTATTCTAGGAAAAGGGTCTTCCTTTTTAAATAGAAACTTTCTTTTATTTTAGAGAGGGAATAATTATAAGATCAGAAAGGGAGATTCTTACTCCTGTATACCTCGAAGGTTGGGGAGGAATCTTACATTTTACCCCACTTAAAAAGTGCGAGATGTCCTCATCTCGCAAGGTAGAGGACAGCTCTTTTTCTTAAGATCCAATTTTATTCTGGGGTTCCTTATATTCTGGTCAACCCAACAGAACACTAGGATAAATATCCCTTATATAGAACTCATCATTAAATAACAATTCATTCAGATTATATCATTCATATCTTTAACATGATAATGGTCCATTAGACCGAAAAGTTTCCTTCGGAACATTCCTCCACGGAAATTCAGTCAAGCAAGTCCTCAATTTGACATCCCTTAACTTGATCTACCGATCAAGTATTAACAGCAGCAAGATGCATAAAAGATTGATTTTAATTTCGAAAGTGTTAGTCTCCTTAAATGGAATTTATGTATAAATAAATGTGTAGAGAAATCTTATATCAAATAAAAGAATTCTCTTTTAAAAAAAAAAAGATATGAAATGTGATAAGATGTGATAAGAGGTGTATGAGATGTGATAAGAATTGATAAGATGCGTATGGAAAGTGATAGGATGTGATAAGAGGTGTGATAAGAGGTGATAAGATGCTTATGAAATAAGTTAGGATGTGATAAGATGAATTAAGATGTGTATGGGGGGATGAGGTAAGAAGAGTATGTGATAGGATAAGATGTATATGAGTTGTGATAGGGCGAGAATGGATGTGATGTAAAAGATTAGATGTGAAAGTATATGGGGTTATATAAATGGGAATGTGAAAATGGATGTATGTATGTGGATGTGTGGATATGGAGATGGGAGTGTGGATGTATGAACATGAAAATGGATATATGCATGAAGATGTATATGCATAGATGTAAATGTGGATGTAGATGTGGATGTATGGATGTGAATGGATGTGGATGTATAGATGTGAATGGAAATGTGGATGTGGATGTATGTGAATGTGGATGTAGATGTGGATGTATAGATGTGAATGTGGAATGTGGATGTGGATGTATGTATGTATGTGGATGTAGATGTGGATGTATAGATGTGAATGGGAATGGGGATGTGGATGTATGTGAATGTCAATGTAGATGTGGATGTATGTGAATGTGAATGTAGATGTGAATGTGGAATGTGGATGTATAGATGTGGATGTATGGGAATGTGGATGTGCATGTATGTGAATGTGAATGTAGATGTGGATGTATAGATGTGAATGTGGAATGTGGATGTGGATGTATGTATGTATGTGGATGTATGGATGTGTATGTATGAATGTGGATATGGGATGTGGATGTATAAATGAGGATGTGAAAATGGAGGTAAGCATGTAGATGTGGATGCATGTATGTGAATGTGAATGTAGATGTGAATGTGGAATGTGGATGTATAGATGTGGATGTATGGGAATGTGGATGTGGATGTATGTGAATGTGAATGTAGATGTGGATGTATAGATGTGAATGTGGAATGTGGATGTGGATGTATGTATGTATGTGGATGTAGATGTGGATATATGGATGTGTATGTATGAATGTGGATATGGGATGTGGATGTATAAATGAGGATGTGAAAATGGAGATAAGCATGTAGATGTGGATGTATGGATGTGAATGTGGATGTGGATGTGGATGTATGGATGTGGATATGGATGTGAATATATGATATGTGATGTGAAGGAATCTGAAGTGAAGAGATGGAAAAGGAGGTGATTGGATGAGTACACATATACATGGAATGTGGAATAAGTAATGTGGATTAATGAGGGATAATGTGAAAAAATGAGAGTTAATATAGAAACTGTATTTGTAAACTGTTTGTAAATGCTGTTTGTAAATGGCTGTTTTATGTCAAGAATGCTGGGGAAGCATTTTGACCGTCTTGTGATTAAGATCGTGGAGACCTAACTGATAAAGTTGCAACTGCTGACGGAGAGTCAATGGAGGACGTCTCGCGTAGCAAGGTCGATCGAGGTCTTGACCAGCCTCGGTTGGATTAAAATGGTGAGCTTCCGGTACGGTGGATGAGGGACCAAGGAAGCGGCCTATGAGTGAAGCGCTAGGTCACCTGCGAAGGATCCTAGAGGGTGCTGACCATACGGTGCTCGGGCTCTGGGTCGCCTAGGATACCCACGCGTGCATCGAGGAAGATATTGGAACAAGGAGTAAGAGTTGTTTTGTGAAACCGGGCATGGATCTGGTTGACTGACCTTGCTGGTCCTCAACGGATGAGTCCATGGCTCTTTTATATGGATCTGTTGGTTGATCTTGCTAATCTTCAACGAGAGTCCATCTTGATAAGTGATTATATTGCCGAGTATTATGGGCTAGGAACTATGGAAACGGCCTCTGTGTGGACAGGTGGTGAGCGTTCTAGTTGCCAATGATGCCATAGATACTCTGATGAAGGAATGATGGGAAATTATGAATCAACTGGATAAATTGGGAGATTGTGATCAGTGGTACTATGGTTTCATTAAAGGATTGTTTTAAAGTTAGCTGATGCTAAGAAAAAGGCAATTTTCATATTGGGTGTGTAAGTGGTGTGGCTAGTTTTATGTTTGCATGAAATTCCGGCTAGGGGGCCTTGGAACTCTTTTCCTTGGTACCCGGGACAAAACCTAACCAAATTCCAAATTGGATCCCATCACTACAGTGGTTGGGCGGTTGGCTAACCCATAGGATCGGATGGGGTTAGGCTGGACTGATGGATCCATAAATCGAGACTCAACTTTGTTTTTACGATAGATAAAGTAAATCCCGGATAGAAATTGTTCTATGGATAGGAATCAACGGCTGTGCCTCTTGATGGGGAAAAAAGCGTTGATCCCAATGATCCAAGTGCAAGTTTCTACCTTGATTTGACCAAGTACCGTTAAAGGTGCAGTCAAATCAGTTGATCCGTAATGATCTTGACTACGTTAGAGTAAAGAGTTATCCTGGTGGAATCACCCATGCTTTCCGAGTAAAGGAAGTTTTTCCAGTTTCGGTTTTGGACAAACCGACGGATTAGTCTCTTGTCCGGATATCCGTGGGCGAGGCCCCGAGTGTGAGACCCCTACCCACGCATGATGTGCTACTTCCGCTGCTAGTACCCCGAATCCGTTGATCGGTGGGGAACAGGGATCTCACAAGATTCAAGTTGTGCACTCATATGGTAGGGGTACACTAGTATATAAGAGCCTTAAGGCCAAGTTCTATATAGGGGAAACCCGAACTTAAGCTAGAGCCTAGATCCAAGTTGTGCACTCATATGACAGGGGTACACCAGCATATAGAGACAAGGCTCAAGCTCAAGTTCAAGCCTTAAGGCCAAGTTTTATGTAGGAGAGGCTCGATGGAGTTAGATCCAAGTTGTGCACTCATATGCTAGGGATATGCTAGCATAGATAGCGAACTCAAGTTCCAGAGCCTTAAGGCCAAGTTCCATGTAAAGTTAAGCATGGAGAATGAGCCTTAACACATAAGTTCCATGTAGGGGAGGTTCAATCTCAAGTTCGAGCCTTAAGGCCGGTGTACACTAGCATCGAGAGCAAAGGCTCCAACTTAAGTTTGAGCCTTAAGGCCAGTGTACATTAGCATGGAGAACAAAGGCTCAATCTGAAGGTCCAGCCTTAACACCGGGGTGTACTAGCATGGAGAGCAAAGGGTCGAGCCTTAAGGCCGGGGTACACTAGCATGGAGAATGAAGGCTCGATCTGAAGTTCGAGCCTTAAGGCTCGGGTGCACTAGCATGGAGAGTAAAGGCTCAAACTCAAGTTCGAGCCTTAAGGCCGGGGTACACTAGCATGGAGAACAAAGGCTCAGTCTGAAGTTCAAGCCTTAAGGGCTGGGGTGCACTAGCATGGAGAGCAAAGGCTCAAACTCAAGTTCGAGCCTTAAGACCGCGGTGCACTAGCATGGAGAGTAAAGGCTCAAACTCAAGTTCGAGCCTTAAGGCAGGGGTACACTAGCATAGAGAATGAAGGCTCAATCTAAATTTCGAGCCTTAAGGCCGGGGTGCACTAGCATGGAGAGAAAAGGCTCAAACTCAAGTTCGAGCCTTAAGGCCGGGGTACACTAGCATGGAGAAGGAAGGCTCAATCTGAAGTTGGAGCCTCCAGGGTGCACTAGCATGGAGAGAAAAGGCTCAAACTCAAGTTCGAGCCTTAAGACCGGGGTGCACTAGCATGGAGAGCAAAGGCTCAAACTCAAGTTTGAGCCTTAAGGCCGAGGTGCACTAGCATGGAGAATGAAGGCTCAATCTGAAGTTCGAGCATTAAGGCCGGGGTGCACTAGCATGGAGAACAAAGGAGCAAAGGCTCAAACTCAAGTTCGAGCCTTAAGGCCGGGGTGCACTAGCATGGAGAGCAAAGGAGCAAAGGCTCAAACTCAAGTTCGAGCCTTAAGGCCGGGGTGCACTAACATGGAGAACAAAGACTCAATCTAGGTCGAGCGTTAACACCACATAAGTTCTATGTAGGGGAGGCTTGAACTTAAGGTGGAGTCTATATCCAAGTTGTGCACTCAGATATGTGACACATATACCATGTTTATATAGGGAACCCTTGTCATTTAGATTATATAATGTGCACAAAGATCAGTTTTACAGGTTCTCGACATATATGAAGATACAAAAGAGAGCAGCAAGAAGTGCAAACAATCTACGAGGACGAGTAACGATTGACAAATGGCACACTTAGCATGCAATCAAGTAAGCGTTTATATTGATATAGACAATCAATTAAAGAAGGACTTACTTGTTACGTAAAGTATTCAATTAGATGAGGGAACACACGAAACGCAGATGGGTGCACGAAAGTCTCCGATGTCCCATAGACGTGACGGATGCTTGAAGTCTCCGATGGCATGTGGATGTGATGGTTGAGGAAACAGAGGGTGGAACCAATGTAGACGTGTCGATTGCGGGAGGAAAAGAAACTGTTTGAAATGCAGGAGGGCGCAGGGCTGAGCGAGTACTTCAGAGACAAGAAACAGAGACGATTATTGCATACGATGGCGTGCGCGATGGCGATTATGAGCACTGTTCGCTCACCACACAGAATCGCTTTGGGTGCAAAATCGCGTTTAGGGTTCATAGGTCCGTGGGGTTGGTTCAAACACGAGGTCAGTTTTTTACATGGAAGGGACGTGTGAGGTCGGTCATTCTTTTTTTTTACATGGATGGGAAATTTGAATTTTAAATGAAAGTTGGGGGGACATTTGAATTTCAAACGAGAGCTGGGGGAAATTTGAATTTCAAACGAAAGTTGGAGGGAAATTTGAATTCACTGCACACGAGAGGGACGCGGGCGCGCGGGGCTACACGAGAGGGAGAGGAGAGGAGAGGGGCGGGCATTGCACGAGAGGGAGAGGAGAGGGGCGGGCGTTGCACGAGAGGGAGAGGAGAGCGGCGGGGGCACTGCACGAGAGGGAGAGGGGCGGGGGCACTACACGAGAGGGAGAGAGGCGGGGGCGCTGCACGAGAGAGGGAGAGGAAGGGGCACAAGAGGGAGAGGGGGCACTGCACGAGAGGGAGAGGGAGAGGGGTGGGCATGCAGGGGCGCTGCATGAGAGGGAGAGGGGCGGGCGCTACAGGAGAGGGAGAGGAGAGGAAGGGGAACGAGAGGGAGAGGGGGCACTGCACGAGAGGGAGAGGAGAGGGGCGGGGGCATTGCACGAGAGGGAGAGGAGAGGAGAGGGGCAGGCTGAGCACGAGAGGGAGAGGAAGGGGCGGGGCGGGGCAAGCACGAGAGGAGCACAGGGCCGATTGGCCAAGGAGCGTTGTCCTGCAGAAATTCGATTTCTTCCCCAAGGCCAAGGCCAAGCCCAAGCCCAAGCCCAGGCCCAGGTCCCAGGTCTTTTGATTATAGTTAGTTTCACTTTTGTTTATATACCCTTCTTCACCCACACCCCACTTGTTCTCTCGGATTATCCTAGCTTCCCTCTCTATTCCTACTTGCTTGTGTAATAGACAAGGCTCAAACTCAAGTTTGAGCCTTGAGCTTGAGATTTCTTCTTTTCTTCCCTCTTTCCCCATACACCCAAATATACTTTCAGCTTCCTAGAACTTTACTTTCAGCTTCTTAGAAGCAAACTAGCATCTGCAGGTGAGGCTCAAACTTTTGTTGGAGGAGCCTACCCGTCTAGCTAACATATCAAATCTAATATATTATGCAACTGAGGATGATAACTTTAACTGGAGCCTCCTAGAAAACTAACATATGATGGTGAGGCTCATGGAGCCTCCTACTAACAAGCTAGCATATGCAGGCAAGGCTCAAGCTTTAGATGGAGCCTAGCCTCCTAGCAAACTACCATTGATAGGTGAGATTCAAACTTTGGTTGGAGCCTGAACTCATCTTGAGATTGAATTACATTTATAGTTTTGTGTACTACCGTAAAAACATCGCTTCAATCTTTCTTATTGAGATCTTGATTTTCTCAGGGATTGTAGGGTCTAAAACAAGGTGCTTCAGTGTTTCTCATTGATGGTTCTGCAAACAAGGAAGGCACACGGGGTTATTCATTCCATTGATGCATCTCAAACATGTGGTTTTCAATTCATTGGTGAGACATGTGCAGCAATACATGCTCAACAAAGCTTTGATGACACATTTCTCATTCCATTTGCCACAATGGATGCAAGAACAATGTCTCAAGCATTTGGAAGCATCATCAAATGGCCATTGGTCAACCTTGTTATGGACAAAGACATTACTAATACCAAAGAGGATAATTTTGTGGACTTCTTGTTGATCAAGAAGATCACTTTATAGATAGGGAGATCTAGAAAGAGAAAAGTGTCATCCTCTAGGATGACAACAGGTCTACAACACTTGGCAATGGAGTAGTATTGCTGGTCCACCCATACGAGGCTATAAATTGTAGAGAACTAGGGGAGAGTAGCTTGGGTGTCATTATAGAAGGATCTTTGCATCCAAGTTCAACTTGTGTTTCAGGTCTAAATTTGGTTAGTTGGCCGATCAGGCAACTCACATTTGAGAATGGCAAACCATTAGTGAAGGACACAGAATCTTCTTCTATTAATGAGGGTATTCAAGATCACTTCATGCAAAAAAATATTGACAGCCTAAACAATTCAAGTGATGAAAAAGAGGATGATGATGTAGAGGGCAATGATGGCGATAGTTCTGATGAGGGACACACACCATGATGCCATGATCACTGACTATGATATCATTGAAGGGACAAATAAGAAGAGGAGCTATGTCCATAGGGTAAGGGTAATGAAAGATTACGATAAAACCCATGGAGCTAGCAAAAAATGTGATGTTGCAAACATTCACAACGTCGCAACCATTGATTGTTGTTGCGAGAAGCGATGTTGTCAATTTGGAGATAGATCCAAAATCATGCAAGCTAGGGTACACTTTTGGGGACAAAGCTATAGTACACAATACACATTTGTGCTGGATTGCATGGGCATTGCCTATAGACAAGGTCAAGATGACGCATGCAAAGAAGGTTTGTAGTAAAGCATGGTATGTAATGCATGGCATTGGTAAGTCAACGTTCTATAGACTCAGAAAGAAGTTCTTGAATGGTGCATGTATGTCAGCAGTCATGGCAACAGTGGGATAATACGGAAGGGCATGACACATGTTGAGATGGCAAAATCAATCATACAAGGCTTCATAGATAATAATGCCGATCAAATGCCACATAGGTCAAGGACAACTATGCATGGAGCCCGCCGCCGCAAGACCCAACGTGTTCTACCAGCAATGTACAAACAAGCGGACATATTGCGTGAAGTGAATGACACACTTGTCTCATTCGAATACTGGCCACTGTCACAACCATCATTCTCAAGATTGTGGAACACAGAGTTCAAGACAGTTAGTTTATCAAAAACCAGCACCTTCTCAAAATGTGACATTTGTACGGCAATCAAGGTCAAGTTGGAATCAACACAAAATCAAGAGGAGCATGCTAGATACATGGCACAAAGAAGGGCACACATGTTGCAACAAATGAGTTGTAGAAATCTATACTATGCTTAGAGGAGCTCTTCCGAAATGAACCCAAACAGGTATTTGTGTATTATACATGATAAGATGGACCAGAGCAAGACTGCCATACCACAAATTAAAGCAGTTCCTAAATCTCTCAATGGGGTTGAGAGGCTTCCAGTATCCTTAACAGGAATGCTCGCTCATGGACATGGACAAACAACTTATGGTCACTTTGCCTTGGGGTTATGGCCAAGTGATCCCAACTCAAATTTACATCCCACCAACATCATATATACTTGTTACAAATATACAATAGTACATAAATCATATCGCTTTATTCAAATGCTTGTTGAGAACATTCAATAATAAATCTTGCATATTGCACAGTTCACATTGTATTGGATCTAATAAAGAATTGTCCCAAAATTGTGCATATTTTCCAAAATTCCTAAATTTGAGTTACAAGAGCCCCAAACCTCATCGTCAACAAACCTTCCACATCAAGCAAAAAGAAAACTCTGCCAAGACAGCCAAGATCAAGGTATCTTAATGGTATCAAGCTAACCCCTTTTGGATCACAAGAAACTCAACTAAGGAGCCCCAAACCTCATCGTCAACAAACCTTCCACATCAAGCAAAAAGAAAACTCCGCCAAGACAGCCAAGATCAAGGTATCTTAATGGTATCAAGCTAACCCCTTTTGGATCACAAGAAACTCAACTAAGGTAATTCTAAACCTTCCAAAATCTATGTTTCACATATTCATTGCAGACATCACACAATGTTATGAAAATATCCGATTGATTGGGGAAGCCGGCCTTATGAACATACTTTACAAGGTATGTAATATGGTGTTTGAAAAAAGGAAGTTGGATGGATTCTTGAAAGTTTCTCTAATTCATGGTAATGTGTGATGGGTTAAAAACTATTAGCTGGATTTCCAATGACAATAGATGGAGAAGACATTCAACATTTGCTTTTTTAGCTTTTTAAATTTCGTTCAACTGGGCACTCAAGTGTTTAAACAAATGAAGGGTATTGCCATGGGATTTTCCTGCTGCTCGGTTATGTGTAATATCTATTTTTCTTATTTCAAATATTGTTTTTTTTGCTTCTCATGTTGTGGATAGCACACATTAGACAATGCTAGAAAGCATTAAACACTCTTTTAGATATATGGATGATATCTTTAATCTTAATTGTCACCACCATGAGTTTGCTCCATGTTGTGGATAGCACACATTAGACAATGCTAGAAAGCATTAAACACTCTTTTAGATATATGGATGATATCTTTAATCTTAATTGTCACCACCATGAGTTTGCTCCACTCCTCCAAGAATTTACCCAATTGACTTTATTTCAATCAAACCTACCTAGATAAATAGGTTAAACATTGAGGAAACCTTCTTTGTCACCAAAGATCAACTATCTGAATATTGAATTTTCTCTTATAAGCCCTTTCATTGGTGAATTGGTTACACGATACACTTGGAAACAAGAAAAACTACCGATTATACTTTCAAAATTTGTAAAGAGGAAAATTAATCGTCCCTTTACTCAAGCCTTAAACACCATTCTAGGGCCTTTTGACATGGTAATGTACTCTTTGGCTAACCCTTTTGTTACCTTTGAGGATGTTTCTAAACCAATTAATAAGTTTTGTAGCAATGGCTTTAGAAAAGTTGAGGTTCTTAGGATTGTTATTGATAGTTTAGCTCACAAAAATGAATGGCCTAGGGTTAAATTCAACCCATCTCTACTTATCAATTTATTGAGGCAGTAGACCCATACTCATGGGGCCTATTACCTCAGTATTTGTGAGTATGGTGCTTGGGTATGGGTGGGCATGCTTGAGTATGGTGCTTGGGTATGGGTGGGCACTGATTACGGAGAGGATGCCTGCTTGACGGTGCGCGACCTATGAGACCTTGCAATTCACGGTGTGGAATTGCAACGGAGCCCTTAGAACAGATGCAGGATACTTTGAGGATACTTTCAGACACAGTGATATTGCTATGTATATGGAGACCCATCAATGCACAAACAAGAGTATGGTGCAGTGCACAAACATGAGTATGGTGCTTGGGTATGGGTGGGCATGCTTGAGTATGGTGCTTGAGTACGGTGCTTGGGTATGGGTGGGCTATGGTGCTTGGGTATGGGTGGGCATGCTTGAGTATGGTGCTTGGGTATGGGTGGGCACTGATTACAGAGAGGATGCTTGCTTGATGGTGCACGGCCTATGAGACCTTGCAATTCACGATGTGTGGAATTACAACGGAGCCCTTAGAACAGATGCAGGATACTTTGAGGATACTTTCAAACACAGTGATATTGCTATGTATACGGAGACCCATCAGTGCACAAACAAGAGGCTTCCTGACGTTCGGGGTTATAGATGGGAATCAGTTTTCCGCCCTCAGCCATGCACAGTGGGAGGTACCAGAGGATACGGAGGCTTCCTGACGTCCGGGGTTATAGATGGGAATCAGTTTTCCACCCTCAGCCACGCATAGTGGGAGGTACCAGAGGATCTGGAGGAGTGGCAATACTTTACAGGGAGGAGCTTTGTGACAAAATACATGTGGTACATAGAGATGCAAATGCGAGGTACAGTGGGAGGTACCAGAGGATACGGAGGCTTCCTGACGTCCGGGGTTATAGATGGGAATCAGTTTTCCACCCTTAGCCACGCACAATGGGAGGTACCAGAGGATCTGGAGGAGTGGCAATACTTTACAGGGAGGAGCTTTGTGACAAAATACATGTGGTACATAGAGATGCAGATGCGAGGTACATGTGGGTCCGAATATGCAGAGAGGGGCTCCGCGAGCTATATGTGGCGGTATGCTACTTTTCCTCAACCCACTCGAGGTTTGCACCATCAGGAGAGTCACCCTATATACCACTATATGATGATATCATGAGGTTTGCCAGCATGGGAGACATATTACTATTGGGAGACTTTAATGCACGTATAGGCACAGAGCAGACAGAGTTGTATGATACTCAAGAGGCTATGTATCGGGAGATCACGGCAGAGGATGTAGGGTTGTAGATATCAGTACAAGATGAGGGGGAGATTACAGATTATGGTAGGCATTTTCTCACACTCGGGAGTGCACATGTGTTGGTCATATACAATGGCTTATTGAGATGGCCAGGATCAGATGCTCTCACACATTGGAACTCTAAAGGGGGAGCGAGCACAGTGGACTACTTGTTGGGATCTCCTTCATTGATACCTGATGTGCGGGGTTTCACAATTTCCACTAGGCCCATAGGCATAGCAGCCGATCATGCATACCTGAGTTTCACACTAGTAGGTAGATCCCCAAGAGATGGGCCAGCCACTCATCTACCTAGGTACCCAAGATATCAGTTTACATGTGAGACAGCCGGGGTCTATCGAGATGCACGATCTAATGGCTTGTTTGCTTTTAGACCCGCATAGCCCTCTGGACGAGATCATGAGAGGATTGGAAGGTGTACTACATGCATCCGCCTCATATGGGTTTCCCTGCACTATTATCCCTTCCACCCACCCCCGCAGCATTGCCCCATAGAATAGTTGGTATGATGGATGAGTGTCGTGAGACACGAGCACAGCTACAGCATGAGATTGCCATTGGGTCTCACATGCATAGACAGGCTAGGATGATCTTTTGGTGCCTTGTGCAGAGGAAGAAACGACCCTATCTGGCTAAGCTAGAGGAGAAGATCTACCAACTCTTCCTAGGGAAGGATAGCAAGAGGGCATGGAAGATGTTTCAGGAGAGACAACCTGGTACTCCGATTACTACACCTGAGGCATGGCATAGTTATGCTAGAGAGCTATATGATGCACCAAGATAGCCCCCCACCTCCCCTCCATTGGGAGCTAGATCGGCTACTAGGCAACACCTTTTTTACTATGCGGATGGTGCTAGATGCGATAGACAGGTTGTTACAGAATGGAAAGGCACAGGATCATGATGGGCTAGTTGGAGAGAACTTCTCATATGAACGAGACACTTTGGCTCCACTCATCGTTCATGTGTTTAATCGTGCCATTTGTGAGGGTTTCTTGACAAGCTGGACAAAGCATATCATTGTACCACTCTTTAAGAGTAGGGACCCCATGGTACCAGACGATCATGATTGGTCATTACTTGGACAAATTATATGCTCTATACTAGAGTCGGAGCTGAGCCAATGGGCAGAGGCATGGTCATCTGAGCACATGAACAGGATGGCTTCAGGAGAGGATTTACTACCTTGGATCACATACTGACACTTCGGGCACTTATTGAAGAGGGAAAGGCACATAAGAGAAGGATATACTACTGCTTTGTGGACTTCTGCAAAGCCTTCGATACCGTACCATGTGCTAGGCTTATGCACAGATTGCATGACATTGAGGTACCCAAGGATATGCAGTGGGGGATATATGCTTTGTTATGAGTCTGTGATAGGCAGAGTCCGAGCTCCAAGCAAACTATCTGATAGGGTGACCAGCACGATAGGGGTGAAGCAGGGATGCCCGCTATCGCCCACCCTCTTTGGACTGTACATTGATGCGGTCTTTGATTATGTAGACAGATTGGGAGGCCCAGGGGCATACCTAGCAGGGGTGTTGATACCCATCTTGTTATATGCTGATGATATTGTTCTAAACTTAGACTCTCTGGAGGGATTACAAAGACACTTGGATACATTACAGGCTTTCTGTGCAGATAGAGATATGACAGTGAACCTTGGGAAAACCAAGGTTATGGTGTTTAACACCACACAGGCATGGGTGACAAGATCAGAGCCTCAGTTCACTTTTCAAGGGGAGGTGGTAGAGTACATCAGGTCATATGTCTACTTGGGAGTTACTTTCATAGGACTGCGTTTCTCCCTGAAGGAGGCAGCAACAGCTAGATTAGCTCGAGGGCATGTAGCCTTGGGGGCACTTGAGAGGCAGTGTGCACACATACAGTTTCAGGAGCCACGCACCAAATTGTGACTATTTGATACGCTTGTCACACCGACCCTCCTGTACGGAGCTCCAATTTGGGGACCCAATATACATCACAGATCTTAGAGAGGGACAGATGAGGGATGGAAGCAAATGGAGAGACCACTGATTATGATGATTGCCCACATGATTCGGAGCAAATCATCAGTACCACATGAGATAGTTCGGGCTCAGTTGGTGCCCCACCAATAGTAACCGAGGCCCTATTCCAGGCAGTTATCTTTTTACAGCAGCTATGGGAGCTCCCTCAGCAGAGGTACTCCCGATTGGCATTGACCTCATCCATACAGCTAGCAAAGGATGGAGACACTCATTGTTGGTACTCTTAGATGAGATCATGGTTTGACCTACATGGTTTGCTGTGAGATCCCTCTGCCCCCTCCGCGCACGGACTCCCGGTAGCTGACACAGTGGAAGCAGCCCCCTCATGCACGGGGCAGGGTTTCTCACTCAGGACCTTGCCCACGAATGTCCGGGCACAAGACTAAGCTGGTGGTCACTCCAAAAACCAAAACTGGGAAAATTTCCCATGCCTGGAAAGCGGGGACGATTCCACCTTTTTGAATTTTCTTAACGAATTTTTCTAACGAGATCAATTCTAAAATATCCTTCACCTGAATAAACCAGATAGAAGGAAACTATCACTGATATAATTTGATCATCTGAGTAATTTCAACGCTTTTTTCTTAATCAAGATTAGGCACAGCCGTTGATCCACTCAATTGAGAAACTTATCAGGGAATTAATTAGCTACTCGAATCCTAGCGTAATCCTAAGTTGATTATTAAAACTCCACTGATTCTAGCCTAACCCCATCCGGCCCATGGGTTAGCCACCACCCTACCACTGGAATCGGTAGAACCAAACAAGTACTCACCCACCCATAATTAAAATGCCTTTCTTAACTTTAACGTTAGAAAACAGATATGCATGTTGGATAGATGTCATCTCCAGATGGTGTCATGCTAGTGGCACACTCTTTAGCCTCTAGGCATTTTTGGGATTTATAGCATTCATTTCTATTTTTTCCTATTTACACACATTTTTGGGTGGATGAAAGGGTGGAGGAACTTTCCTATATATATGGGGCATTGTAGTTCATTTCTAATCAAGTTGGCTAGTGGTTCATTGATGAGTTCTTTGAGTACATTGTCTCTTCTCTCATCTCTTCTTTCTCACATGGTATCAGAGCAAGGTGGTGGCGCACATAGAGCCTCCTTATCCTTCTTACAATGTTCTCTAGTCCTCTTCAACAACCCCGCTTTCAATTGTGTTTTTTCATTCTTTGATTTTTTGCTAAACGAACGCGTTTTCGAGGATTCTGCTTGAGTGACCTACTGGAATCATTGTGGTCTACAACTTTGCAGAAGAAAGTTTTCGCAAATTTCTCACCGTTTTTGAGTTATTCTTCGTAGACTGCCTGCATGCAGAATTTTTGCTTGCGTTTTTTGCAGAAGCCCTTACTCATCATCCTTGCACTCATTCAATGATGCAAGAGGCTTCAAACCAGCCCCTTACCATCCTCTACAAGTGTGTTTTTAAAGCACTTCAATCCGAGTCCTACAACTCTACTTGCGGCGGTGAAAACATTGCATAGTTTTCCCTACATGCGGTAGCGTTTTTTTGGAGGCTTCTTGTGGACAAATTTCTTGGCTGCGTTTTCATCATCAACTTCAGCCCTCTTCATTGTGTTTTGAGGTACATATTCATCCTCTTTTCTACACCTTTCTACCAGCTGAAAATTCCACTTTGCTACACACTTTGTGTTTGCGTTTTTGTGGACAATCAACTCCTCCATACTCCTCCTACTACCTAAGGCTACATTCTCAGCCCTCTTTTGGTGGTTTCTATGGAGTCTATTGGTTCATATATCGGCTGCGTTTTTGCACTATCTTTGTGCATATTTTGGAGATACTTCCTTGGTGGATAGCCCATCTATTGGCTACGTTTTTGGAGGTACGACACTTCTTCTCTTGTGTTTTCCCACCCTCCTCTCCCTATGGAATCTCGGAAGTCCTCTACTCCAAAAAGACATAGGCAAACTTGAAGATACTATGGATCCTACATCTCCTATGACGGTTGGACCGACAACTACTACAACGGAAGTTGGTGCAATTCCTTCTTCGGTAGGTGCTTCTACTTTCTCTTTTCCGTCATATCCATTATCTTCTACGAATCCTTTCTCTCTTTCTTCTTTGTCCTTTATGCCTTCCTATCCACATACTTCTATGCCCTCTATGGTATATCCCCCTACATCATCTATGCCTTTTATGGCAACTTCATCTACTATGATTCCTCCTTCTACTACTTCCACTACTACTCCTCTCCCCACTCAATCATATCAGCCCTTTAACCCATTCACTCAATCTTTGAGCCTTCCAAGTCTTTTTGATTCACAAAAGCTTACCCCAAACAACTACCACACTTGGTCCTTGTTTATGCAACTTCTTTTGGAAAGCACCGGGGTGTGGTCTATAATCACTTCTCCTCATATGGTGCCTTCTCAATATCAAACCTATATGGATGCACGGGCCAAAGCTTTACTTGTGCATGGCATGTCTACATCGGTTGTGTCTCAATTTCTTTCTACAAGGAGTACAGCTCAACAATTATGGCACGCTATACAAATGCAATATGGAAGACTTTCAACGGTTAAGATGGCTAAGTTGGAAGAAGATTTGGATAAGCTTTCTATCTCCAAATCCGACAACATAGTGGAGAAGCTTGGAGAATTCAATTGAATAAAGCGGTAACTTGAAGAGTTTAGTACATTGGTAAGCAATCCGGTCCACAAGCTACTTGGTAAATTGCCTTCTTCTTTTGAATCGTTCAAAGATAACATCTTTCTTCGAGTTCCTTTCCCTTCCTTTGAAGAGACTATGGGTCTTCTTCATGATAAGTGCCTTACTCCGCAAGAAAAACAAAAAGGACTCGGCTTTTGTAAGCCAAGGCAAGGGCAAAGGCAAAGGCAAGGGGAATGATCAACACAAAGGCTCTAATTCCAATGCTAAAGATTCTTCACCCAAAGGCGACAAGGACAAATCAAAGGATTCTTCCAAGGAGTGCACTTTTTGTGGTCGTAGTGGCCATACGGAGGATCCTTGTTTTGCTAAGAAGGCGGCATCCAAGAAGGTAAAAGCTGAACTTGAATCCAAATCTAAGGGTTCTTCTACATCATCTTCTCACGACAAAAACAAAGACAAGACGGAAGACGATAACACCAAGATTGCATATGTTGCTATGTCTTCTACTTCTTCATGTGACACATCATTTGTGGTAATCAAAGATCTTGATACGCATACTGCGGATGAGTGGATTGCCGACAGTGGTGCTACCTCTCACATGACAAATAGTTCTTCCTTATTGGAAAAGTATAAGTCTATCTCTTCATCAGTACACAGTGGTGATGCTTCGTCTCTCCCTGTGATTGGTATTGGTGATGTTTCTTTTGGAGATGCTATCTTACATGATGTTTTGCATGTGCCTAAGATGTCTGCCAACTTATTTTCTATCTCTAAGGCTACTTCTAAAGGTCTTGGGGTATACTTTGATGATGAAGTGATTGAAATCATTGATAGACAATCACTTTCTTGTGTGGCACATGGTTATCAAAATGCTAGGCTTTATCATATAAGCTCTTTTATAGCACAGTTGCCACCACATGAGTCTCATCTTCATCAATTATTTGCTTCTCCTAAAGCACTTGTTTCTAATAAAGATAGTGATCTATGGCATTTCCGCTTTGGCCATGTTCCTCTTGCTACTTTGCAACATATTGTCTCACATGACATGGTTACAAGTCTACCAAAGCTTCAGAAACCTCGCCATCATATTTGTTCTTCTTATGCTCAAGGAAAGCAACATCCGGCTTCTTTTCCAGAGAAGGCTACTCATATGGCCACACACATACTTGAGCTTATTCATGCTGATCTTGCAGGACCTATGGAAGTATAATCGCTTGGTGGATCCAAGTATTATATGCTTCTTGTGGATGACTTCTCTCGCAAATCACGGGTTTATTTCTTACCTAAGAAGTTTGATGCTCGTTCTCAAATTCTGAATCACCTTGGATGTTCATCTACTCCGACACTCATCTACTCAGATTCATAGAGTGCTATTGCTTTAGCCAAAAATCTAGTTATTCGAGGAGGATCCAAACACATTGATGTTCATTTTCATTTTATTCGTGATTGGATTTTTGAAGGTCATATTCAGCTTGAGTATTGTCCTACCAAAGATAATGTGGCTAATTTGTTTACTAAGCCTCTTCCTTCACCTACCTTGGATTATCTTCTTCAGCATGTTGGCGTTGGTCCTCCCATCTGGACCTGAAAAGGAAGTGTTGGATAGGTGTCATCTCCAGATGGTGTCACGCTAGTGGCACACTCTTTAGGAATTTTTGGGATTTACAGCATTCATTTCCATTTTTTCCTATTTACACACATTTTTGGGTGGAGGAACTTTCCTATATATATGAGGCATTGTAGTTCATTTCTAATCAAGTTGGCTAGTGGTTCATTGATGAGTTCTTAAGTACATTGTCTCTTCTCTCATCTCTTCTTTCTCACAACGCACACACTCCTCTTTAAAACTTTAATAAAAATAATAATCCATTGACAAAACAGATATGATCACAGATTTCATAACTCAAAATTTCCATTCAATCCCTTGTTTCACAAAAACAGTACCACTCTAGACTCTCCGTTGGGACCAGCTAGTCAGCAAAAATGAGATCCAGTAACAGATTACAATGATCATTTCATCAACATACATATATATATCTTCCTCGACATACGTATGGGTGTCCTAAGCACCACGAGCCCGTGCATCGCCTGGTCAGAACCCTCCAAGATCCTCCTTAGGTGTCCTGGCACTTCACTCAGGGACCACTTCGTCGACCCTTGCCCATCGTACCGGAAGCACACCATTTTTCACCATACCCAGGCTGGTCAAGACCTGGGCAGGTTTTTGCCGCGTGAGCTGTCCCTCGAACACTCCCCGCCAGTTGTTGCAACCGAACTTCCCTTAGATAAACATATATGCCAAATGCTCCCTCCATCCCTATTTCAGAATACAAGAAAATATTGTTTTTTCTTGTTTTTGCCTAGAGAGAAGAAAAATTCTAGAGAGAGGCAATTTAATATTGAGATATTTTTGGATATAAAAATTCTCTTAATATCTAAATATATCTCCTTGAAATCGAAGTTCAAAATAAATTCTCCAAGGTGCATTAGGAATCAATTAAAAATGATATAAGGGACCTTAGCCTAAGGGTCTAGATTTTCAAAAAATTTTGGATTGTGGTCTAATTAAGGTTCCAATGGGCCAATAGAATTAATCCAAGTGTTGGGATGAGATAAAACCAATGAATAAAATAAAATACCCAAAAATTGAGTAAATTCTCACATAAGATGAAGAGTTGACTGAGTACAAGGTTTATTAGTTAAAAATTAAGAGATATTACTAAAAACATGAGATATTTTAGAGAAATGATGAATTTTTGACACCTTGGTAAGGAGAGGGGGACCTTTGAGGTAGGTGCCTCCTTCACATGTGTGGGAGGGTTTTTAATTCAAAAACATTGTGATATTTTTTTCTCTCCTCTCAAATCAAAATGGGAGCTAAACTGGTCCAAATCTTGTCCAAATTCAGCCAAACTGAAACTGAAAAATTCTAGAACCTAGTTGGACTCAGTTAATGGCCTCCCTCACATATAAATAGACTCTCATTCTTTTGTATTCTCATTTGTGAGCTATACCATGCCAATATTACATTAAAATAATCATATTTTCTATTATCCCTTAAAAATCCTCTACTTTTGGAGAGCTTGGAGCTTCTCTCTCTCTTCAATAACTCTTGGAGCTTTCTTCTCCACTTGCTAAACCAATTGATTGGTTGGGAGCTTCACTTCTAGAAAAAGAAGCAAGCTAAACTTTGAGGTAAGAAGAAATTTTATGGTTTTTGTTAATATTCTCAAATGACTTCTCTTCTCAACCCCTCTCAAGCTTGAGAAGTTTCTAATTGGTTGTTTTAAGTTCAAATCAAGCTTTCCCTAAGAATTTTAATGAGTAATCAATAAAAAGTTAATCTTTATGCTTAATTAGAATGCTTTCTTATGTATATCTCTCTCTCCAAAAGAATAGTCATTCCTATGGCTAATTCTTTAGCAAAAGAATGATTCTCATTGGTAAATTCTTATTTCAAAACCAAACTCTAAGCTTGTTAAGGTAGAGAATAAGAAAATGGTGTTTTTATGCTTTTATGTTAACAAAATAATGGTAGATTCTTTTAGATTATTTATATTATAAGTAGTTAAAAAACTACTTTAATTGATTCTAAATGTGAAAGAGATAATCCTATCATTTTGGGAAAAGAGGAATAATAGAAGTAGCTTAATCTAGTAGAATAATTATTATTAAGTTTATGATTATGGTTAAAATTATGATTTGAAGCTTAAGAATAGATCTTCTATCATATTTGCATTACAATGTTTTATTCTTTTTAGAAAAATTAAAAATAATCAGTAATAGCAGCGAAGCTATGGTAAAATTTTTAGAAAATAATACATATCTTATTTTTATGCATAATGCTAAAAGAGGACTTCCTACCATATTTTAGGATTGGACATCCTATGCTAAAAGAATGATTTTCATCATATTCATGGGAAATAAAATTTTAGTTTTTATGCATAAATAATTAATTAAAGAAAAGAGAAATTTTTGGTAATTTTATTTTTATGCAAAAAGAGAAATTATCATGATAATTGAGATCCAAGTAATTAAATGGTAAAAGAGAAAATTTTGGTATATTAAAATAATGGATATTTTTATTTAATTTAAAGAGAAATTTTAGATAAATTTATTTTATGCATGAGAAATTTTTAAATGATAAAAGAGGAATTCCCATGATATTTGGAATTCAATCATTTAAATGCAAAAAGAGAAATTTTAAGCATATTCAAAAAATGGAAAATTATATTTAATTAAAAGAAGAATTTTTATGGTAGAGAAAGGTTTAAATTAAATGTTGGTGACAAAAGAGGAATTTTCACCATAATTCCACCTAGAGAATCAGGGTTGATAAATTAAATTGGTAGAAAGAATATCCTTAGATATTTTATGTGGATAAATCACCAAATTGATATTTACCCAAAATTAGATTAAATGGAACAAGAGTATTTTTATAAAAATCTGATATTCTCATATAAAACCATTTCTTAATCTATTATGGTTAGGAAGGAATGAAATTCATAAAGTTGGAATTTTCTTACGGTTAGAAGTTCAGTAGATGTTTATCTGAAGAAAATCCTTGGAATGAAAGTTAGAAGTAAACCGAATAATTTTGGTTAGACCACGCCTGTGAGAGGGACGACCAGTAAACTACTTGCCCATCTCTCGATCTGAATCAAGCAAAAACTTTGTGACCAATTCCAGTTCTTAATACAAAGAATAGACTACATTTGAATTAACATAGTTTTCCCTTGACCGAAATCACCAAGAATCTAGTTGAAAATTTAGTCAAATGATGGGTAGATTACCCTGATGAGAGATTAATGATTCTCATTAAGAAAATCTGGATTAAGGAAAAAGGGTTTTGTGGAACTAATCTCAAACCGGGAATTTTACTTGCATAGAACCTTTGTTTTCTTTTAAAGGATTGTTTTACGCCAAAATGCTAGAGGAAGCATTTGGTATGTGTTTAACTAAGAAGAGACTCATTGCTGGCGGCAGGGACTCGTCAAGGGGCGTCACTTGCCCGACAAAGCCTGCCGAGGTCTTGACTAGCCTCGATATGGTTACAATGGTGCGCTTCCGGTACAATGGGCGAGAATCGATGAAGCGGTCCCCCTAAGTGAAGTGCTATGACACCTAAGGTAGGGATCCTAGAGGGTTTTGACCAAGTGATGCACGGGCTCGACGGTTGCTAGGACACCCATGCGTATGTCGAGGAAGATACGGATGAACTGAAAAGAATGACTTTTGTGAACTAAATTTTGATATTGGATCTCGTTGGTTGACCAGCTGGTCTTCAAAATGGAGAGTTCCGATGATATATTTTGTAATACAATGGACTCAATATTTTGGAGGGTTATGATCAGTAATACTATGATTTTCATTGAAAGATTGTTTTAAAGACAGCCAAATTTGTTATAATGGCAATTTCATATTGGGTGTGTAAGTGGTATGCCTACCTGAAATTTTGCTTGGGCTAAGGGGCTTGGGAACTCTTTTCCTTGGTACCCGGGCAAAACATAACCAAAATTTTTATAAAGAAATCCTACCAATACAGTGGTTGGGCGGTTGGCTAACCCATGGGCCGTAGGCTGGATTGAGGGATTCCTACTGCAATACAAATAGTTACGATTAAGTTACGTTAGTTAGATTAAGTCCTAGGAAGACCCTTATGGGAGAGAATCAGCGAGCTATGCGTCGTTAAAGGAGGAAAAAAGCAATGATTCTATTGAACAAGTGCAAGTCTCTTCTTTGATCTGACCATGTGACTTTCAGGTTCGGTTGGATCAGTTTGGATAGTTAAGACTTTGACTCGTTAGATCAATTATCCCGTTAGATGATTTTCCTAGTGGAATCACCCGTGCCTTCTGGGCGAGGGAAGTTTTTTTGGGTTCGATTTCGGAGGAACCGCCGAGCTAGTCTCTTGTTCGAATATCTGTGGGCAAGGCCCCGAATGTGGATCCCTACCCTGTGTGAGAGGTTGACGCTGCTTCTACCGCCAGCGCCCTCGGTGGCAGGGGCATCACGGAGGGGGCGGGGGTCTCACAACTGGTATTAGAGAATAAGGAAAAATGAATTCTTATCAGAAAGTTATAATAAAAACTCAAAAAGAGTATTTACGCATTGTATTTTCATTCTTTAAGCTTCATTAATGAAGATTTTTAATCAAAGAATTTGGTTTTATAGATGGAAGTTCCACACTTATCCGGTATTCTCGATCTCACCCAGTCCCCCACAAGATATGACTGCTTTCGCCTCCGAGCATCTTATCTCTTCTGCTACAACTCAACGAGCTGAGCTAGACTTGCAAGCCATTTCAAGGATTTATATTTCTGAGACCTAGTGGAGAGACGGCAGCACAAGTGGTTTGCAGGGTAGTATGTCCACGCCTCTTACGACCAGCGCGTGATGTTGAGGGAAAATATCTCATTGGCCATGATTCTGATGAGGCTAAAAGTGATACATGGTGTTATTTTATATCACCCTACGCCTCGATATTTCAAACTTTCCTGCCATATCTATAGACTTCTTAGCCGCTTTATTCCAAAAGGAGAAGATAGTAACTCCCTTGGTAGTAAGGGAACCTTTGTATCGAGGCATGTCTGTAGCCCAGTATCGCCGTCTTATGCATTTCTCGAGGAGATTTTGACTTTTTGGAGCCGAGATGCTCTATGTACACATTGCAACCTTTATATAAATAAAGAAATGTTTTGTAAAAAAATTCCCTGCTGTATAAGTGATTGTTTATTATATGACAAATTGATGAAGCAAAATCTATTACTCGGACATATGTCATAGATCTCCAATAATATCATTTATCTTGTTTAAGAAATTATTTTTCAAACCTCTTAAGTCTTAGGATCTCATTGTGTGTTGACGAAATCAAAATAAAAATTTAATAATGTATCATTTTTGGCAGAATCATGAGGCCAGGGAACCGTGGCTGTTAGTAGCCAAATCCTCTCACTGATGAGGGAAGAGCTTGACCCCGATGTTCGCAAGGCTCTTCACACACAACTCAACCCCAGGACCCTTCAAAGGTGAAGGGGAGAACTTGGGCAAGGCTGTGGAGAAGTGGGTTGAAGCCATGGAGGAATATTTTGATGTCACCGGATACAACGAGAGGAGCAAAATGGCTCTATCTAGGCTGAAGATTGTGGAAACAGCCAGGGTGGCATGGAGAAAATATTATGACACTAACCGTTCTGGATAGGAATACCCAGTCCTAAAATGATCTCAAAGCTTACCTAAGGAAGAGATTTTGTCCCCGCGGATTTTCAGGGGTGCTAGCAGCGGAAGTAGCACTTCTTGCATGGGGTAGAGCCTCTCACTTGGGGTCTCGCCCACGGATATTCGGATAGGAGACTAATCCCTCGATTCTTCCAAAACCGAACCTTAAAAAACTTCCCTTGCCTAGAAAGCACGGGCGATTCCTCCAAGATATTTTTATTCTAACGTAGTCATCAAGAGCCTTAAGTAACCTAACTAATCTGACCAAACCTGTAAGTCACATGGTCAGATCAAGGGAAAGACTTGCACTTGGATCATAGAGACGAATGCTTTTTTCCTCATCGAGAGGCACAACCGTTTATTCTTTTCCATAGAACAAGGAATATTTGGGATTTACTTCATCTATCGTACTATAACAGAATTGAGTCTCATTTTAGGGATCCATCAATCCAGCCAACCCCATCCAGTCCCATGGGTTAGCCAACCATTGTAGTGAGATAAGATCCATTTAGGAATTTGGTTATGTTTTGTCCTAGGTACCAAGGAAAAGAGTTCCTAGGCCCCCTATAGCCAGCGCTTCAAGCAAAGTTCAAGATAGTCACACCACTTACACACCCAATATGAAATTGCCTTTTTCACAGATTCGGATGTCTTTAAAACAATCTTTTAATGAAACCATAATATCACTGATCGTAATCCTCCAAAATAGCTGGTTGAATTCTAATTTCTAATCATTCCTTCATCGGTGTACCTATAGCATCATTGGCAACCAGAACGCTCACCACCTGTCCACTCAGGGGCCTTTTCAATAGTTCCTAGCTCATAGTACTCAAAAATATATTCACTTATAAAAATCCCGATGGACTCTCTATTGTTGAAGATCAACAAGATCAGCCAATGGATCCATATAAAAGAGCCATGGACTCATCCGTTGAGGACCAGCAAGGTCAATCAACTGGATCTATGCCTGAGTTCAGAAAACAACTCTAACACCTTGTTTCATTTTCTTCCTCGACGCACACGTGGGTATCTTCGGTGACCCAGAGCCCGAGCATCGTATGGGCAGCACCCTCTAGGATCCTTCTTGCAGGTCACCTAGCGCTTCACTCATAGGCCGCTTCCTTTGTCCCTCATCCATCGTACCGGAAGCTCACCATTTAAATTGAACCGAGGCTGGTCAAGACCTCCGGCCGACCTTGCTATTCGAGATGTCCTCCGTTGACTCTCCGTCAGCTGATGCAACTTTATCACTAAGGTCTCCAGCAACCTCATTCACAAGATGGTCAAAATGCTTCCCCAGCATTCTTGACATAAAATAGTCATTTAAAAGCAGGTTATAAATACAATTTCTAATGAACTCTCATCTTTTCACATTATTCCACATCATTTCTCGTTATTCCACTTTCTTTTACATCAATTCACATTTCTTAATCCACATCCAATCATATGTATTCCCATAGTCCTTCATCCATTCTCATCCAATCACATTATATTACATCCCATCACATCCATTCTCATCCAATCACATTATATTACATCCCATCACATCCATTCTTATCCATTCACTTTATATTACATCCATTCTCATCCAATCATCCAATCACATTCTCATCCATTCTCATCCAATCACATTATATTACATCCATTCTCATCCATTCTCGTCCAATCACATTATATTACATCCATTCTCATCCAATCACATTATATTACATCCATTCTCATCCATTCTCATCCAATCACATTATATTACATCCCATCACATCCATTCTCATCCAATCACATTATATTACATCCCATTCTCATCCAATCACATTATATTACATCCAATCACATCCATTCTCATCCAATCACATTATATTACATCCCATCACATCTATCCTCATCCAATCACATTATATTACATCCAATCACATTATATTACATCCCATCACATCTATCCTCCCATCACATCTCATCCATTCTCATCTACCCATATCCACATAATATCATGTCACATCTCATCCATTCAACTACCCCAATCCACATCACATCCATTCACATTACATCTATCTTGATTCACATTACATCTATCCTGATTCACATCACATCTCATCCATTCACATCATATCTCATTCATTCACATCCATCTCATCATATCTCATTCATTCACATCCATCTCATCCATTCACAACATATCTCATCCATTCACATCATATCTCATTCATTCACATCCATCACATTCATTGTATCCCCATCCCATCATATACATTCTATCCACATTACATCACATCCACATCCATCCATATCTCATCACATCCATACACATTTCATCTAATTCATCCACATCCATCCAGTCATTCACATGTACGTCTATCCACATCCATACATTCATTCACATTCACATCCACATATATTCACATCACATCACATCACATTTACATCTCATTCATTCACATCTATCCCGATTCACATCACATCTCATTCATTCACATCACATCACATTCACATCTCATTCATTCACATCTATCCCGATTCACATCACATCTCATTCATTCACATCTATCCAGATTCACATCACATCTCATTTATTCACATCTATCCTGATTCACATCACATCGCATCACATTCACATCTCATTCATTCACATCACATACTTTCACATATCCTCACATCTCATTCTCATCTCTTCATTCACATCATCCACATCCATTTACATCACCTCACATCCCATCCACGTTCATTTACATCACACCACATCTTTATCACATCCACTCACATCTTATCACATCGCATTCACTTCGCATTCACATTTAGTAACATTTTCTATTTTTGATACCGATGGGACTTTTCTAAATTTCTGCCAATTGCTTGGCCTAGGTAAAGGTTCTTTTTCTCAACGGATATTTTCATATTCTTTCTCAATTTTCTCAAGTGAAATATATTCAATATTCTTCTTTTGAGTAAAAGATTCATGGGCTTTACAAAAATCAATTCTACCCATATTTCCCAATAATGCTCAAAATTCCACTTTTGATAACTACTCATAATTTGAATTATGCTAAAAAAATCCTCTTTTTTCATTTAATTTCTTGGATCTCAATTATCATGGGAATTCCTCTTTTTACATTTAAATGATTGAATTCCAAATGTAATGGGAATTCCTCTTTTATCATAAAATAAATTTATCTAAAATTTCTCTTTTCTTTAATAAAATATCCATTATTCTAATTTTACCAAGAATTCCACTTTTACCATGATTGAATTCCAAATGTGATGGGAATTCCTCTTTTATCATTTAAATTTTTCTTATGCATAAAATAAATTTATCTAAAATTCCTCTTCAAATAAAAATATCCATTAATTCAAATATGCCAAGAATTCCACTTTTAATATTTAAATGATCGAATTCCTAATGTCATGGGAATTCCTCTTTTATCATTTAAATTTTCTCATGCATAAAATAAATTTATCTAAAATTCTTCTAAAAATATTTATTATTTTAATATATCAAATTTTCTCTTTTTCCATTTCATTACATGGATCTCCATTATCATGGAAATTCATATTTTTGCATAAAAATAAAATTACCAAAATTACCTCTTTTCTTAATTACTTATTTATGCATAAACACTAAAAATTAGTTTTCCATGAATGTGATGAAAATTATTATTTTAGCATAGGATGACCAATCCTCAAATATGGTAGAAAGTCCTCTTTTCACATTATGTAAAAAAATGAATTATGTATTAATTTCTAAAAATTTTACCATAGCTCCGCTGCTGCTATTACTGATAATTTTTAATAAAATTTAAAAGACTAAGACTTTGCAATACTATTATGATAGAATAACTATCATTTAGACCTAAATCTAATTTATGAAATCAGATCATAAGTTTATCATAATTCTATTAGCATATAAGCATTAAAAAGTCATTTCTTTAACCTCTCGCTTGACTAGCATAGAGTTTGATTTTTGAATTGAGAATTTATCAATGAGAAACATCATTTGAATAGAGAATTGGTCATAGGAATGACCATTCTTTTGGGGAGAGAGAGATATACATAAAAACATCCTAAATTAAGCATAAAGATAAACTTTTCTTAATTATTCATTACAACTCTTAAGAAAAACTTGATTTGCATTATAAACACCTAATTAGAAACTTCTCAAGCTTCAGAGGGGTTGAGAAGTGAAAACATTGAGAATAGTAGAGAAAAACCATGAAATTACATCTTATCTCTTGATTTTGCTTGCTTCTTTATCTCATAGAAGGAAGCCCCCAACCAATCAATTGGTTTAGTGTGTTGAGAAGAAATCCCCAAGGATTGTTGAAGAGAGATAGAAGCTCCACTCTCTCCAAAAGTAGAGGATTTTTAAGGGATAATAGAAAATATGCTTATTTTAATGTAATACTCGCATGGTCTAGCCCAAAGATGACAATACAAAAGAATGAGGGTCTATTTATAGGTGAGGGATGCCACTAACTGAGTCCAACTAAGTTCTAGAATTTTCCAGCTTCAGTTTGGCTGAATTTGGACAAGATTTGGACCAGTTTAGCTCCCATTTTGATCCAGTTTGATCCAGGAGAGAGGAGAGATAAAAATATCACAATTTTTTTTAATTTAAAAACTCATACAAATGTGTGAAATAGGCACCTACCTTAAAGTCTCCCCCCTCCTTACCAAGGTGACAAAAATGTATCATTATTCTAAAATATCTCATTTTTTTAGTAATATCTCATAGTTTTTAACTAATAAACCTTGTACTCAGTCAACTCTTCATCTTATGTGAGCATTTACTCATTTTTGGGTATTTTCTTTTATTCTTTGGATTTATCTCATCCAAACACTTGGATTAATCTTATTGGCCCATAGGAACCTTAATTAGACCATAATCCAGAAATTTTAGAAAATCTTGACCCTTAGGCTGTCTTTTAAATAATTTTTAATTGATTACTAATGTACTTTGGAGAATTTATTTTGAACTTCTATTTCAAGGGAAACCATTTCAGACACTAGGAGTATTTCTATATCCAAAGATTAGTAATATCTCATAGTTTTTAACTAGTAAACCTTGTACTCAATCAACTCTTCATCTTATGTGAGCATTTACTCATTTTTGGGTATTTTTTTATTCTTTGGATTTATCTCATCCAAACACTTGGATTAATCTTATTGCCCCATAGGAATCTTATTTGGACCATATCCAAAATTTTCAAAAAATCTTGACCCTTAGGCTAAGGTCTTTTAAATCATTTTTAATTGATTCCTAATGCACTTTGGAGAATTTATTTTGAACTTCTGTTTCAGGGGAAGCCATTTTAGACACTAGGAGGATTTTTATATCCAAAGATATCTCAATTTTGGATTATCTCTCTCTCTAGACATTTTCTCTCTCTAGGCCAAAATAGGGTAAAACAAGATCTTTCTTTTATATCAGAGAGGGGAATAATTACAAGAACAGAAGGGGAGGTTCTTACACCTTTACACCTCAAAAGCTGGAGGGAGTAATCTTACAGGTTGGTAGTGTTTGCTATCTAGGGTTGCATCTTTATTGTATGTAAAGCAGAATCGTTGCGTCTTTATTGTATGTAAAGTAGAATGGTTGCTTCTTTTTGTAGGGAAAAATATAATTATGGAATTTTGGTAAACATGCTATGACATAATACCTCTTGTGTTCTTTCCTTGGTGGATTCTTTCCTGGCAAGTGTCTTTTTCTTTGCTTAGGGTGCATAGACAATCTAACAATGTTCATGTGTGAGAAGATTAGGACGGAAAAGACCACAAAGATAAAATATGCTTTAAAGAGTGTTAAAAATATTGAAAGATTTATTTTGGAATTTGGTTCAAACTTCACTTGTCCAACACTTTCACATGTGGGAATGTCTTTGTTAATGCTTCTTTGACTATCTAATAATACATAAGAGTGAAGAACAATAATGTGGTGACATGCACAGTTTTCCTTTTGCACTTGCTCAGGCAGGGCTTGGCTTGTTCGCGGGGTTGCTCGTAAAATGGGCATCCTCAATGGGAAGGATGCTGGAATTGTAAGACTTTTGTTCATTTGGGCTATTTATAAAGGTTTTCAAGCAAACTTTGGGCACTAGACCAAAATTTTGAGGCGCGATCAATTTGGCACAAAGTTTGGTCAAGATTTGGGAAAAACTTTTATTGATGCTCACACTTTCTTTGTTTCCTCTTCTTGCTTCTTCCTTTTGATGGCTATGGACCAAGTTATACATCATTTCTACTTAAAATGGCTTAGGGTTTGGATAGAGCACTTCACAAGCTTCATGTTGAGCACTATGTTGAGGGGATGAGCTTGCCGAACTACCATGTGGAGCTACGAATCAATGCCGAGTTCCTCTAAGCTCATGTGCTGAAGATGATGTCTTTCCTACACATTCCAAGCTTGGCAAAAAGTTCTACCAAGTGTAAGCTGCACAAAGAATACTTCAATGTTTCATTTCATCAAGTTTTCTTGAGTTAGGGTTTTTCTATGAAATTAGAGTTTTAGATCTACATTACCAAAAATCAACACCATAGCCTTTGTCTTCATGCTTCCCTCCATCCATATATGTCACCCTTGCTACATTCTTATTAAAGGGAAATTAGGGTTTCTTGGCAATTTTGTTGATTTTGGGAAGTTTCTACAAATCAAGGTCTATGTCATTCATTTTCTTAAATTTCTCATTGCCAATAGCCTTCTACACTATCTTAATACCCCTTTCTACTAGCACATAGGCAAACTTTGAAGATCTTGAAGCTTTCTTGAGTGCTTTTAGGATTTAGGTCAAGATTGAAAAAAAATTACATTTTACTCATTAAAATGGGACAAGTTTCTTCACAAAGCATGTGTCTCAAGTTCCTATGAACCCTTTTTCTCCCTTATGTGCAAGCATTTCAATCCATTATTACGGCTTTATCAGAATTAGAGTTTTTGGGCTAATTGGGATTGAACTCTCTTTATAAGTGTGTCAATCATGCTTTCATGCTTTCTCTTATCATAATACACCCTTATATACACAAACTTCATTGCCTATCACACACTAATTAGGGTTTCTCAGAAATCAAGGTTTCTTGAGTGCATTTGGTGCATTGATTACTTGCATTACACTCTCACCCTAATGTGGGGATTGAATTTGGGGGTGTGTTGGTGGTTTTGATGAATTATGGCACTATGAGAGATTGGTCTTGTGGAAATAATACTATGAATTGTAACTTGGCATGAGTCATGCCGCGATAAGATTTAGATTTTAAGCTCCTATACATTAATCTCTTTACATTGCTAGCATTTCCATTTTGGAATCTCAATTCGAATAAGTACTAGTATCTAGCATGTGGATAGTGTACCCTTGGCATTGGTTAGAGAGGCCAAGGGGGAGAATGGCTTGAACTCTCCTTATCATGAGTGATTTTGGAAAAGAGAAAAGGAGGGAGATTAGGTATATGGTGATCAAGACATGGCCTCAGCACTTGCCCTTGGATTCCAAACTTTGGTTGGGGGGGGGGTGAGAAGTCTTGGTCGGGAGATCAGCAAGAAAGATCTATTCATCCACTTGCTAGATCAAATCAAATTGGCAATGTTTATATGCATACAAGTGGAAATGAATTGAAATGCAATTGATATCAATGGGATTTTGTAAGGAATAGTTGGCATTATTCGACACATTGATATTGGATATATAGTGATTGAGATTGGCTTTTAAATGCACAAAAGTCATGCCAAAATTTGGTCAAAATACCTTGGATGGATGCTATTTGGATATGCCAGGATGTATACATACATTGGTTTGCAAGTTGGTTACGTGCAGTTGACAATTTGACATAATCTACAGTTTTCAGAAAAGTGGGATTTAGTCCAAGAGGTTTTTGGCTGAATGTAAATTGAATATTGGGGGTTATTCCACACCATTAAGGTTTCCCATTTGGTTTCCAAGTTAAGAACTTACACCCGTTTCTCTACTGCATACCCTGTTTTGGATAAAATTTGAACCAAATCTTGGATCATCAATTTGGCTTCACTATTGTGCTCACTACTTGCTAAATACCTTAACCACCAAGTTTCAACTCATTTGGAGCATTGGAGTGCCAAGTGGTGGACCAAACTATCACTATTTTACTTGCAAGAAAAAAGATAAAACAAAGGCATATAGAGGCTTAACTGAACCAAAATTGACATTATAGGCTTCATATTTATTCTAATACCTTCCCATAGAGCCCTAGAACACACAAATTTGACATCCCTATATCATCCTATTGCAATTTGCTAAAATAGTCCTATTGTGGTCGACGATAAGTCAAAAGGTAGACCTAGAAAGCTATCATCATTGGCAACATAGGATATGGAAGGGGAGGAATTGATGGAACACGACACTATGAACACAATGGAAGATGAGAAGAGAAAATTATCGAGGGAAGAACTCATAAAATTCCTCCCATTTCATGGGTCAAACTTCAAAGGGAGTTGAAGAGGATGCTTATATGGGAAGTGCCCATAAGCACACCTCTCAAAGTTCGCAAGCCATTTCAAACGATACTCTCTTGTAATTTCTTGTGAATAAACTTGATTTTAAGCCACTCATGGATAGATTTGATATCATCAACCAAACCTTGAATTCAAAGTTTGAATCTGTGTGACTACCAAGGTGTGGGAGCCATTGAAGATCAACTAGGTCAATCCATGAATCAACACCATGAAAAAACTATTGAGGATAGAATTGGTGGGGTTCATGAGGGAAACCAACCTATGCATGAAGCTCATTATGGTGGTCACTCACAAGGGAAAGTAAACAAGCTATGCAAGAGGCTTCTGTGAAGGCAGTGAATAGAAAACCACCACAAGATTTATTGAAGCGTATGGATACATGCTATGGGGATGCCAAGTGGGTAGCATCTTATCCAAAAGCAAATCATCCCATCATGGTAATTGAGTAGATGCATTGGGATGAGGATGGGGCCGATCATGATTGCGAGCACATGTCTTTTGCACAAACACAAGAAGAAACTCATGATAGTTTGTAGGATCCCTGACCCCACTGCGCAACAAATTTGGGGGTGCTAGCAACGGAAGTATCACTTCTTGCACGGGGCAGGGTCCCACACTCGAGGCCTCACCCACGGACAAGAGACTAATCCATCGGTTCTTCCAAAACCAAACTCGGAAAAACTTCCCTTGCCCAGAAAGCACGGGCGATTCCTCCAGGATAACTTTTCTCTAACATAGTCAAAAGCCTGAACTAACTAAACTGATCTGACCGAGCCCGTAAGTCCCATAATCAGATCAGGGAAAAGATTGTACTTGGATCATAGAGACCAATGCTTTTCAGTCCAGCCTAACCCCATCCAGTCCCATGGGTTAGCCAACCGCCCAACCATTGTAGTGATGGGATCCAATTAGGAATTTGGTTAGGTTTTATCCTGGGTACCAGGGAAAAGAGTTCCCAGGTCCCCTAGCCGGATATTCATGTAAACATAAAACTAGTCACACCACTTACACACACAATATGAACTTGCCTTTTTCACAGATTCAACAATCTTTAAAACAATCATTTAATGAAACCATAGTGTTACCGATCATAATCCTCTAATTATCTAGTTGAATCCTAATTTCCAATTCCTTCCTTCATCGGTGTCCACTCATCAGGGGCCTTTTCAATAGTTCCTAGCTCATAGTACCCGACAATATAATCACATAAAAATATCCAGATGGAATCTCCATTGAAGATCAGCAAGATCAACCAACAGATCCATATAAAAGAGCCCTAGACTCATCCGTTGAGGACCAGCAAAGTCAATCAACCAGATCCATGCCCAAATTCAGAAAACAACTCTTACTCCTTGTTCCAATATCTTCCCACGTACTCGTATCTTTGGTGACCCAGAGCGCCCGAGCACCGTATGGTCAGCACCCTCTAGGATCCTTCGCAGGTCACCTAGCGCTTATAGGCCGCTTCCTTGGCCTCATCCACTGTACCGGAAGCTCACCATTTAATCAATCCGAGGCTGGTCAAGACCTTGGCCGACCTTGCTACGCAAGACGTCCTCTAATGACTCTCCGTTCAGAAGTTGCAACTTTAACAGATAGGTCTCCCCCACGACCTCATTCACAAGACGGTCAAAATACTTCCCCAGCATTCTTGACATAAAACAGTCATTTAAAAACACATTTCACAAACAAATACAATTCCAACAATATTTCCATCTTTTCTCATTACTCCGCATCCTTTCACATTAGACCCCATCTTTTTTTATCTTACCACAATTTTATTTTCATCATCGATCCCTATCACATCACATCATTCCTACATCAAATCACATCCAATCGCATCATCCACACATCAATCCACATCATCCATACATCCATCCACATCATCCACACGTCAATCCACATCATTCAAACATCCATGCATATCAATCCACATTATCCACACATCAATCCACCTCATCCATACATCCATCCATCATCCACATCAATCCACATCCTTCACTCATTATACACACACCAATCCACATCAATCCACATTATCCACACATCCATCCATATCTTCCATACATCCATCCACATCATCCAAACATCCGTGCACATCAATCCACCTCATTTCATAAGCATTCCCATTCTCATCTAATCACATCTTTTTCTCTCATCACTTATTTCCTCATTTATCCCCATCAGATCTCACCCACTTGCATCTACCCATATATCTCATCACTTCACATACATTAACATCTATCCAGTTTACATCGCATCTTATCACATTCATTTCTCATCACATCTCATTCATTCACATACTGATTCACATGCTAACATATTCCTTCATGTCCCTTATCGTTCATTCACATCCTGATTCACATCACATCACATCCATTCACATCTCTTATCATTCATTCACATCCCGATTCACATCACATCACATCCATTCACATCCCTTATCATTCATTCACATCCTATATCATTCATTCACATCCCGATTCACATCACATCACATCCATTCACATCCCTTATCATTTATTCACATCTTGATTCACATCACATCACATCCATTCACATCCCTTATCATTCATTCACATCTCGATTCACACCACATCACATCCATTCACATCCCTTATCATTCATTCACATCCTATATCATTCATATCTATCCAATTTACATCACATCTCATCGCTTCAATTCTCGTTCATATTCATCACATTTACATCCACATATATTCTCCCACATACATCCACATCCATACTTATCACATACACATCCACATCTATTCTTTAACATACATCCACTTCTATTCTTCACATACATCCACATCCATCCATCCATTCATTCCCATCTATCAGATTCACATTACTTCTCATCACATCTATTCACCTCACATTCTCGTCACTCCTATTCTCATCACATCCATTCATTCCCATATATCTGATTCACATCCCATCTCATCACATCTATTCACCTCTCATTCTCATCACATCTATTCTTAGAATGCAAGAGAATTCTTATTTTTCATATAAAGATTCTTTACATATCTATTTATGTATAATTTTAATTTTAAGAAGAATAACTCTTTTGAATTAAAAATAAATTTCTTTATGCATCTTTCTATGCATAAAATCAAAATTTATGAGAATAACTTTTTTGGAATAAAAATAATTTCTTTATACATCTTCCTATGCATAAAATGAAAATTGATGAGAATAACTCCTTTGAAATAAAAATAAATTTCTTTATGCATCTTCCTATGCATAAAATGAAAATTGATGAGAATAAAAATAAATTTCTTTATGCATCTTCCTATGCATAAAATGAAAATTGATGAGAATAACTCCTTTGAATTAAAAATAAATTTCTTTATGCATCTTCCTATGCATAAAATGAAAATTGATGAGAATAACTCCTTTGAAATAAAAATAAATTTCTTTATGCATCTTCCTATGCATAAAATGAAAATTGATGAGAATAACTCTTTTGAAATAAAAATAAATTTCTTTATGCATCTTTCTATGCATAAAATGAAAATTACACTTTTAGAATACACAATTGGTGGGGATTACTCTTTTTGGATAATAAAAGATAAAGTTATTTCACCAATTTTTAGAAAATTTTGCCATAACCTCCTTTATATGGCTGACCATTTTTCAAATTTTCCTAACTTAAAATTACTTAAAAATTATCCCCAATTGGTTTTAAGCACTCTAAACTAATCAATTTTCACTTTTAAGAGAGAAACAATATGAAAAGTTTAATTTCAACAATTAGATCACTTAACTAGGATAAAGAAGGGCTGATTTTAGGATAAAGAAGGGCTGATTTTAAGAATGAGAGAGAGGGAAAGCCTTTCCAAGAAGGCATAGCATCTGTTTATCACTTTAAGATAATAAACAATTTAGAAAACCATTAAAAGAATACAAAAAAGTAAGATTTCTTACTTACATGAAATTCTGGGAGCTTTCCTTTGGCTTGATGGTTTAAGGGATCTACTCTTGTTTGCAACAAGAGTGGCCACCAATTCTTTAGAAGAGGGAATGGTCAAAAACTAGTGAATTATTAAGAAATTCACAGTTCTTGGCTCTTGGGAGAAGTAGAGTAACAGTGCATAAAACACTATTAAGCTTCAACAAAGGGGGAGGATTCTATTTAAAGAAAAAAGTGAGCTTCTAACCAAGCAAATTGATTCTAGAATTTTCCAGATCAGTTTGGTCAATTTTTGACCATTTTTAGGTCAGTTTAGCTTACTGTGATGAGATGCGATGTGAATCAGATAGATGTGAATGAATGGATGGATGGAATGTGATGAGAATCGAGATGTGAATGAATGAGATGTGATGACATGTGAATCAGATAGATGTGAACGAATGGATGAGATGTAATGTGATGTGAAACGGGATGTGAATGAATGAGATGTGATGTCATGGGAATCGGGATGTAAATGAATGATATGGAATGTGAATGTGTATGTGAAAATGGATGTGAATGTGTATGTGAAAATGGATGTGGATGTGTGTGTGATGAAAATGGATGTGAATGTGTATGTGAAAATGGATGTGAATGTGTATGTGAAAATGGATGTGAATGTGTATATGTATGTGAAAATGGATGTGAATGTGTATGTGAAGAATGGATGTGGATGTGTATGTGAAGAATGGATGTGAATGTGTATGTAAAGAATGGATGTGAATGTGTATGTGAAGAATGGATGTGGATGTGTATGTGAAAGAATGGATGTGGATGTATGTGAAAGAATGGATGTGTATGTGTATGTGAAAGAATGTGATGTGATGTGACATGAATATATGTGGATGTGAAGTGATAGATATGACTGTATGGATAGATGTGGCTAGTCGTACATGTGAGCGATTGGATGGATGTGGATAAATGAGATGAGATGTGTATGAATGAGATATGATGTGGATAGAAGTGATGTGATATAATGTGGATAGAATGTATGTGATGGGATGGTTATGAGAATGATTGTGATGGATATGAATGAATGAATGTGATGGATATGAATGAATGTGATGTGATGGATGTGATGTAAATGAATGTGATGGGGATGTGAATAGATGTGATGTGGTGTGAATCGAGATGTGAGTGAATGAGATGTGATGTAAATTGAGATAGATGTGAATGAATGATATGTGATGTGAATGGATATGATGTGATGAGATGTGGATGAGATCTGATGTAAATTGAGATAGATGTGAGTGAATGATAGGTGATGTAAATTGAGATAGATGTGAATGGATGATATGTGATGTGAATGAATATGATGTGATGAGATGTGGATATGGGTAGATGCGAGTGGATGAGATCTGATGCGGATAAATGAGGAAAGATGTGATGAGATGGAAAATGATGTGATGAGAATGGGAGTACATATGAAATAAATGAGGATTGATGTGGAACAATGTGGAAAGACAAGAAATTGTTATAGAAACTGTATTTATGTCCTCTTTTTAAATGATTGTTTTATATCAAGAATACTGGGGAAGCATTTTGACCATCTTGTGATTGAGGTCGTGGAGACCTAACTAATCAAGTTGCAACAGTTTGACAGAGAGTCAACGGTGGACGTCTCACGTTAGCAAGGTCGACCGAGGTCTTGACCAGCCTCGGTTTGATTTAAATGGTGAGCTTCTGGTACGGTGGATGAGGGACTAATAAAGCGGCCTATGATTGGAGTGCTAGGTGACCTGTGAAGGATCCTAGAGGGTGCTGACCATACGGTACTCGGGCTCTGGGTCGCCAAAGATATCCAACGTGCATCGTGGAAGATATTGAAACAAGGAGTAAGAGTTGTTTTCTGAATTCAGGCATGGATCTGGTTGATTGACCTTGCTAGTCCTCAACGGATAAGTCAATGGCTCTTTTATATGGATCTGTTGGTTGATCTGGTTGATTGACCTTGCTAGTCCTCATCAACGGATAAGTCAATGGCTCTTTTATATGGATCTGTTGGTTGATCTTACTGATCTTAAACGGAGATTCCATTTTGATTTTTAGTGAATATATTGCCGGGTACTATGAGCTAGGAACTATCGAAAAGGCCCCTGAGTGGACAAGTGGTGAGCGTTTTGGTTGCCAATGATGCCATAGATACACCGATGAGGGAAAATTTGGAAATTAGGATTCAACCGGATATTTTGGAGGATGATAATCAGTGATGCTATAATTTTATTAAAAGATTATTTTTAAGACAGCTGAATCTGTGAAAAAGACAATTTCATATTGGGTGTGTAAGTGGTGTGACTAGTTTTAAGTTTGCATGAATATCCAGCTAAGGGGCCTGGGAACTCTTTTCCCTGGTACCCGAGACAAAACCTAACCAAATTCTTAAATGGATCCCATCACTACAGTGGTTGGGCGGTTGGCTAACCCACGGGACTGGATGGGATTAGGCTGGACTGATGGATCCCTAAAATGAGACTCAATTATGTTTTGGCACAATAGATGAAATAAATCCCTGAAAAAGAAAATTGTTCTATGGAAAAGAATCAACGGTTGTGCCTCTTAATGAGGAAAAAACCGTTGGTCTCTATGATCCAAGTGTAAGTTTTTTCCTTGATCTGACTATGGGACTTACAGGTTTGGTCAAATCAGTTTGGTTATTTAAGTCTCTTCACTACGTTAGAGTAAAAATATCTCGGAGGAATCGCCCGTGCTTTCCGGGCGAGGGAAGTTTTTTCAGGTTCGGTTTTGGAAGAACCGAGTCTCTTGTCCGGATATACATGGACGAGGCCCCGAGTGAGGGACCCTGCCCCGCGCAAGAAGTGCTACTTCCACTGCTAGCACCCCTAATTCGTTGCGTGGAGGGGATATGGTGCTAGCAGTGGAAGTGCTACTTCCACTGCTAGCACCCCTAATTCGTTGCGTGGAGGGGATATGGATCTTTCAGCTAGTATCATAGCAAATTGGCTAAAGTGGATCAACCGAGAAACCAGTAATGTCAAAAATTTATGAAGTAGCAGTAAAAGGTTGTAATTGTGTGATGAAATTCATACAAATTGATATTCAGACTGAAATTCATAAATTAGTAATTGGGTCTTCAGATGGAAGTACCGCAATTACATGGAATCCATGACTTGCTTGAGGCCCAGACATGATGGTATTTACCTTATAAATTCAAGGACCATGACTACCTGTATATACCGAGAGTATCACTGTAGCTCTTTACTGGCAATATATACGAGTAAATCTAAGACCTTGAAATTATAAGCAAAAATGTTATCCAGATGATGAATTCAAATGTGGTTGATATGATTTTAAAACTTTGGTTGAGAACTGATGAGTTGATTTGGATTCTGATTGAAAAATGATGATTCCTGAATTTTGGGTGAAAAGCGATAAGCTGAGCAAAACCACAATGAGGATGAATGCGATGAGTCCCTGTGATGATGTTTGTTAACTGGAATGACGATAATGACTTTAGCAAATCACTATGAGATTAGTGGATTGTGCTGACAAATTGCTACTGTTAACACTTGACCCAGTGGATCAAGTTAAGGGATGACAAATTAAAAACCTGTATAATTGAAATTCCCATGGAGGAATGTTCAGATGGAAATTTTGGTCTAATGGACCATTATTGTGTTAAGGATATGAATGATATGATTTGAATGAATTGTTATCTAACAATGAATTCTATATAAGGGATCTTTATCCCAGGATTCTGTTGGGTTCACCAAACTATAAGGAACCCCAGAGTCAGTTAGATCTTAAGGAAAAGAGTTGTCCTCTAGTTTGCGAGATGAGGACATCTTGCGTTTTTTAAGTGGGGTAGGACGACGTAAGATTCCTCCTTCCAACTTTTGAGGTGTGCAAGTGTAAGAACCTCCCCTTCTGATCTTATAATTATTTCCCTCTCTGAAATAAAAGAAAGATCTTGTTTTACCCTGTTTTGGTTTGGAGAGAGAAAATGTCTAGAGGGAGGTAATTCAAAATTGAGATATTTTTGGATATAAAAATCCTCCTAGTGTCTAAAATGGTTTCCCTTGAAACAAAAATTCAAAAAGAACTTTCCAATGTGCAATTGGAATTAATTGAAAATAGGTATAAAGGACCTTAGCCTAAGGGTCCAGATTTTCAAAAAAATTTAGATTATGGTCCAATTAAGGTTCCTATGGACCAATAAGATTAATCCAAATGTAGGGAGGAGATAAATTGAAGAATAAAAGAAAAACCTCTCCAAAAATGAGTAAATGCTCACATAAGATGAAGAGTGGACTAAGGACCAAAGAAAAGAATTTAAAAACTAAATTTTGACACCTCAGTGTGGGGATCTCTCCTCATGAAGTAGGTGCCTTTTTCTCATCATTACCCCCAATTTTTAATCAATAAAATGAGATATTTTCATCCCTCCTTTCTCCTATTTCAAAACTAGATCCAAAAAGTAAGCTGCTGAACTGACCCAAAAAAGGTCAAAAATTGACCAAACTGATCTGGAAAATTCTAGAATCAGTTTGCTTGGTTAGAGGCTCACTTTTTCCTATAAATAGAAGCCTCCCCCTTTGTAAAATCTTAATGGTGTTTTATGCACTTTTACTCTACTCATGTCGTCCTGAGCCGTCAATTTTGAGGAAAGAAGGTGTGACTAGTTTAGAAAAATACCCTCAAAACTCCCGCCAAATTTGAAACTAAGTTTGAGACCCTTCGAATTGATCTGTGGATCAAGGTTATGGAATTCGAGGAATTCTGGTAATAATGAAATTCAGAATTCCGATCAAGAAGTTTTGGGGGTACTTGTTCAAGAAATATTCCTTGTATTCAAAAGAAAATCAAACTGAAAACTTGCATAGAAATGAGATGTGAATGAATGGATGGATGGGATGTAATGTGAATAGATGTGTTGAGATGTGATATGAATAGATGTGATGAGATGCAATGTGAATCTGATAGATGTGTTGAGATGTGATATGAATAGATGTGATGAGATGCAATGTGAATCTGATAGATGTGAATGATTGGATGGATGAGATGTGATGAGAATCAAGATGTGAATGAATGGATGAGATGTAATGTGAATGAATGGATGAGATGTAATATGATGTGAAATGGGATGTGAATGAATGAGATGTGATGTCATGGGAATCGGGATGTAAATGAATGATATGGAATGTGAATGGATGTGAATGTGTATGTGAAAATGGATGTGAATGTGTATGTGAAAATGGATGTGGTTGTGTATGTGATGAAAATGGATGTGAATGTGTATGTGAAAATGGATGTGAATGTGTATGTGAAGAATGGATGTGGATGTGTATATGAAGAATGGATGTGAATTTGTATGTGAAGAATGGATGTGGATGTGTATGTGAAGAATTGATGTGGATGAGTATGTGAAAGAATAGATGTGGATGTATGTGAAAGAATGCATGTGTATGTGTATGTGAAAGAATGTGATGTGATGTGACATGAATATATGTGGATGTGAAGTGATAGATATATGAATGTATGGATAGATGTGGGTAGTCGTACATGTGAACAATTGAATGGATGTGGATGAATGAGATGAGATGTGTATGAATGAGATATGATGTGGATAGAAGTGATGTGGATAGAAGTGATGTGATATAATGTGGATAGAATGTATGTGATGGGATGGTTATGAGAATGAATGTGATGGATATGAATGAATGAATGAATGAATGTGATGGATATGAATAAATGTGATGTGATGGATGTAAATGGATGTGATGTAAATGAATGTGATGGACGTGAATAGATGTGATGTGTTGTGAATCGGGATGTGAGTGAATGAGATGTGATGTAAATTGGGATAGATGTGTGGATGATATGTGATATGAATGAATATGATGTAAATTAGGATAGATGTGAATGGATGATATGTGATGTGAATGAATATGATGTGATGAGATGTGGATATGGGTAGATGCTAGTGGATATGAGTAGATGCGAGTGGATATGAGTAGATGCGAGTGGATGAGATCTGATGCGGATAAATGAGGAAAGATGTGATGAGATGGAAAATGATGTGATGAGAATGGGAATACATATGAAATAAATGAGGATTGATGTGAAACAATGTGGAAAGATGAGAAATCGTTATAGAGAAAATATATTTATGTCCTGTTTTTAAATGACTATTTTATGTCAAGAATGCTGGGGAAGCATTTTGACGGTCTTGTGATTGAGGTCGTGGAGACCTAACTAATCAAGTTGCAACACCTGACGACGGAGAGTCAACGGAGGACGTCTCGCGTTAGCAGGGTCGGTCGAGGTCTTGAACAGTCTCGGTTCGATTTAAATGGTGAGCTTCTGGTACGGTGGATGAGGGACTAATAAAGCAGCCTATGATTAACGTGCTAGGTGACCTGCGAAGGATCCTAGAGGTTGTGCTGACCATATGATGGTGCTCGAGCTCTGGGTCGCCGAAGATATCCAATGTGCATTGTGGAAGATATTGGAACAAGGAGTAAGAGTTGTTTTCTAAATTCGGGCATGGATCTGGTTGATTGACCTTGCTGGTCCTCAATGGATGAGTCCATGGCTCTTTTATATGGATCATTTAGTTGATCTTGCTGATCTTAAACAAAGATTCCATTTTGATTTTTATAAGTGAATATATTGCCGGGTACTATGAGCTAGGAACTATCGAAAAGGTCCCTGAGTGGACAAGTGGTGAGCGTTCTGGTTGCCAATGATGCCATAGGTACACCGATGAGGGAAAAATTAGAAATTAGGATTCAACCGGATATTTTGGAGGATGATAATCAGTGATGCTATAATTTTATTAAAAGATTATTTTTAAGACAGCTGAATCTGTGAAAAAGGCAATTTCATATTGTGGGTGTGTAAGTGGTGTGACTAGTTTTAAGTTTGCATGAATATCTGGCTAGGGGGCCTGGGAACTCTTTTCCTTGGTACCCGAGAAAAAACCTAGCCAAATTCTTAAATGGATCCCATCACTACAGTGGTTGGGCAGTTGGCTAACCCACGCGAGTGGATGGGGTTAGGCTGGACTGATGGATTCCTAAATTGAGACTCAATTCTGTTATGGTACAATAGATGAAGTAAATCCCGAAAAAAAATTGTTCTATGGAAAAGATGAAGTAAATCCCATTGAGAACTGATGAGTTGATTTGGATTGTGATTGAAAAATGATGATTCTTGAATTTTGGTTGAAAAGAGATAAGCTAAGCAAAATCACAATGAGGATGAATGGGACGAGTCCTTGTGATGATGTTCGTAACTAGAATGACGATAATGACTTCAACAAATCACTATAAGATTAGTGAATTGTGCTGAGACAGATTGCTACTGTTAACACTTGACCCAGTGGATCAAGTTAAGGGATGACAAATTAAAAACCTATATAATTGAAATTCCCATGGAGGCATGTTCAGATGGAAATTTTGGTCTAATGGACCATTATTGTGTTGAGGATATGAATGATATCATCTAAATGAATTATTATCTGATGATGAGTTCTATATAAGGAATCTTTATCCCAGGATTCTATTAGGTTCACCATACTATAAGGAACCCCAGAATCAATTGGATCTTAAGGGAAAGAGTTGTCCTCTAGTTTGCGAGATGAGGATATCTCGTGTTTTTTAAGTGGGGTAGGACGTAAGATTCCTCCCTCCAGCTTTTGAGGTGTGCAAGTGTCAGAACCTCCCCTTCTAATCTTATAATTATTCCCCTCTCTGAAATAAAAGAAAGATCCTATTTTACCCTGTTTTGGCTTAGAGAAAGATCCTGTTTTACCCTGTTTTGGCTTAGAGAAAGATCCTGTTTTACCCTATTTTGGCTTAGAGAGAGAAAATGTCTAGAGAGAGGTAATTCAAAATTGAGATATTTTTGGATATAAAAATCCTCCTAGTGTCTAAAATGGTTTCCCCAGAAACATAAATTCAAAAAGAACTTTCCAATGTGCGATTGGAACTAATTGAAAATAGGTATAAAGGACCTTAGCCTAAGGGTCCAGATTTTTAAAAATTTTGGGATTATGGTCCAGTTAAGGTTCCTATGGACCAATAAGATTAATCCAAATGTAGGGAGGAGATAAATTGAAGAATAAAAGAAAACGCCCCCAAAAAATGAGTAAATGCTCACATAAGATGAAGAGTGGATAAGGACCAAAGAAAAGAATTTGAAAACTGAATTTTGACACCTCAGTGTGGGGATATCCCCTCATGAAGTAGGTGCCTTTTTCTCATCATTACCCCCAATTTTTAATCAATAAAATGAGATATTTTCATCTCTCCTCTCTCTTATTTCAAAACTAGATCCAAAAAGTAAGCTGAACTGACCCAAAAATGGTCAAAATTGACCAAACTGATCTGGAAAATTCTAGAATCGCTTTTTTCCTATAAATATAAGCCTCCCCCTTTGTAAAATCTTAATGGTGTTTTATGCACTATTACTCTACTCATGTCTCCTGAGCCATCTACATTGAATTTTTTAATAATTCAATTGTTTTTGGCCTAATCCTCTCCAAAGTGAATTGGTGGCCTAATCCTCTCCAAAGTGAATTGGTGGCCACTATTTCTTTAAACAATAGTAGAACCCTCAATCCCTCAAGCCAAAGGAGAGCTTACAAGCTCCATGTAAGCTAATTTTCTTACCTTGTTTACAAATTTTAATGAAAAATCTATGGTTTTCTTGATTTTTATGAATTGCAGGTTAAATTCAAATGCTATTCCTTTGATGAAAAGGCCACCCCCTTCTCTTCTTTACATTCCAAACTTTCTTAATCCTAGAAAGATTAATTAAGTGATTAATTAAACTCTTCTTATTATTTACTCTCTTGAATTTAGAAAATTGTGTAGATTAGAGTTCTATAATTCTAAATTGGGTTAATTAGGATAAATAAAGAAAGATAAAAATGAGAAATGGTCACCCATACAAAGGAGGTTATGGCAAAATTTTCCAAAATTTTGTGAAAAAGAAAGTTTGTTTTTATGTTATTCCAAAGAGTAATTCCCACCATTTTTGCATCTAAAAGAAATATTCTAATTACTCCATGTACATATTCACCTATGAATATGCATGGATATCACTGCTATTCTTATTAAATTTGACTTCTATGCATAGAAAGATGCATAATGGATTTTTTTAAATTACAAAAGTATTATTCTTATCAAATTTGATTTTTATGCATAGAAAGATGCATAAAGAAAATTTTTTAATTATAAAAGTGTTATTCTTATTAAATTTTATTTCCATGCATAGAAAGATGCATAATGGATATTTTTTAATTACAAAAGTGTTATTCTTATTAAATTTGATTTTTATGCATAGAAAGATGCATAAAGGAAATTTTTTTATTATAAAAGTGTTATTCTTATTAAATTTGATTTTATGCATAGAAAGATGCATAAAAGAATTTTTTTATTATAAAAGTGTTATTCTTAAATTTGATTTTATGCATAGAAAGATGCATAAAGAAATTTTTTTATTATAAAAGCGTTATTCTTATTAAATTTTATTTTTATGCATCGAAAGATGCATAAAGAAATTTTTATTATTATAAAAGTGTTATTATTATTACATTTGATTTTTATGCATAGAAAGATATATATAGGAATTATTTTTATTAGAAAAGTGTTATTCTTATTAAATTTTATTTTATGCATAGAAAGATGCATAAAGGAATTTTTTTAATTATAAAAGCGATATTCTTATTAAATTTGATTTCTATGCATAGAAAGATGCATAATGGATTTTTTTTATTACAAAAGTGTTATTCTTATTAAATTTGATTTTATGCATAAAGGAATTTTTTTAATTATAAAAGTGTTATTCTTATTAAATTTGATTTTATGCATAGAAAGATGCATAAAGGAAATTTTTTTAGTATAAAAGCGTTATTCTTATTAAATTTGATTTTTATGCATAGAAAGATGCATAAAGGAATTTTTTTTAATTATGAAGTGTTATTCTTAATAAATTTGATTTTTATGCATAAATAGATGCATAAAGAAATTCTTTTTATTTTAAAAGTGTTATTTCTATTAAATTTGAATTTATGCATAAATAGATGCATGAAAGGATTTTTTATGCATAAAGAAATTCTTTTTATTTTAAAAGTGTTATTCCTATTAAATTTGAATTTATGCATAAATAGATGCATAAAAGGATTTTTTTTAAAGTGTTATTCCCATTGAAAGTGATTTTTATGCATAAATAGATGCATAAAGAATTTTTATATCAAAATTAGAATTCTCTTAAATTCTATGTTTAAATTCTATGAGTATTTGATAAATGAATAATTAAATACTCTAAGAGAGAAATTTCTATCGTTTTATATTCACATGGATTGTAAAAAGAAAATTTAGAAAATCTATCGAGATCAAAATATTCAGATAAATGATTAATTTATTTCTCATTGGAATTCGTAACAAATTTAGAAATCAATTAAGTGAATATTCAAAGAAAGAAATTTAGTAAAATAGTAACTCAATTATCAAACCTTTTGAGAAAGATAGTTAAGGAAAAATCTTATCCGACTCGAACCTTGAATCAGACTATGACCAATACCAAACTCTTTCGCCGGTTTCGAGGAAAGAAGTTGTGACCAGTTTAGAAAAATACCCTCAAAACTCCTGCCAAATCTGAAACTAAGTTTGAGACCCTTCGAATTGATCTGTGGATCAAGGTTATGGAATTCGAGGAACTCTGGTATGAAATTCAAAATTCCGATCAAGAAGTTTTGGGGATACTAATTCAAGAAATACTCCTTGTATTAAAAAGAAAATCAAACTAAAAACTTGCATAGAAATGAGATGTGAATGAATGGATGGATGGGATGTAATGTGAATAAATGTGATGAGATGTGATGTGAATAGATGTGATAAGATGTGATGTGAATAGATGTGATAAGATGCGATGTGAATTAGATAGATGTGAATGAATGGATGGATGGGATGTGCTGAGAATTGGGATGTGAATGAATGAGATGTGATAGATGTGATAAGATGCGATGTGAATTAGATAGATGTGAATGAATGGATGGATGGGATGTGCTGAGAATTGGGATATGAATGAATGAGATGTGAATGAATGAGATGTGATAGCATGTGAATTAAATAGATGTGAATGAATGGATGAGATGTAATATGATGTGAAACGGGATGTGAATGAGATGTGATGTCATGGGAATCGGGATGTGAATGAATGAGATGTGATGTCATGGGAATCGGGATGTAAATGAATGATATGAGATGTGAATGGATGTGAATGTGTATGTGAATGGATATGAATGTGTATGCAAAAATGGATGTGGATGTATATGTGATGAAAATGGATGTGAATGTGTATGTGAAAATGGATGTGAATGTGTATGTGAAGAATGGATATGGATGTGTATGTGAAGAATGGATGTGAATGTGTATGCAAAGAATGGATGTGAATGTGTATGCGAAGTGTATGTGAAGAATGGATGTGGATGTGTATGTGAAGAATGGATGTGGATGAGTATGTGAAAGAATGGATGTGGATGTATGTGAAAGAATGGATGTGGATGTGTATGTGAAAGAATGTGATGTGTATGTGAAAGAATGTGATGTGATGTGAAAGAATGTGATGTGTATGTGAAAGAATGTGATGTGATGTTTCATAAATATATATGGATGTGAAGTGATAGATATGAATGTATGGATAGATGTGGGTAGTCGTACATGTGAACAATTGGATGGATGTGGATGAATGAGATGAGATGAGATGTGGATGGATGTGGATGAATGAGATGAGATGTGTATGAATGAGATATGATGTGGATAGAAGTGATGTGATATAATGTGGATAGAATGTATATGATGGGATGGTTATGAGAATGAATGTGATGGATATGAATGAATGAATGTGATGGATATGAATGAATGTGATGTGATGGACGTGAATAGATGTGATGTGATGTGAATCGGGATGTGAGTGAATGAGATGTGATGTGAATTGGGATAGATGTGAATGGATGTGAATTAGGATAGATGTGAATGGATGATATGTGATGTGAATGAATATGATGTGATGAGATGTGGATATAGGTAGATGCGAGTGGATGAGATCTGATGCGGATAAATGAGGAAAGATGTGATGAGATGGAAAATGATGTGATGAGAATGGGAATACGTATGAAATAAATGAGGATTGATGTGGAACAATGTGGAAAGACGAGAGTTCGTTATAGAAACTGTATTTATGTCCTGTTTTTAAATGACTGTTTTATGTCAAGAATGCTGGGGAAGACCGTCTTGTGAATGAGGTCGTGGAGACCTAACTGATCAAGTTGCAACAGCTGGCGGAGAGTCAACGGGGAGGACGTCTCACATAGCAAGGTCGGCCGAGGTCTTGACCAGCCTGGGTTCGATTTAAATGGTGAGCTTCTGGTACGATGGATGAGGGACTAATAAAGCAGCCTATGAGTGAAGTGCTAGGTGACCTACGAAGGATCCTAGAGGGTGCTGACCATACGGTACTCGGGCTCTAGGTCGCCAAAGATATCCAACGTGCATCATGGAAGATATTGGAACAAGGAGTAAGAGTTGTTTTCTGAATTCGGGCATGGATCTGGTTGATTGACCTTGCTGGTCCTCAACGGATGAGTCCATGGCTCTTTTATATGGATTGTTGGTTGATCTTGCTGATCTTCAATGGAGATTCCATTTTGATTTTTATAAGTGAATATATTGCCGGGTACTATGAGCTAGGAACTATCAAAAAGGCCCCTGAGTGGACAAGTGGTGAGCGTTCTGGTTGCCAATGATGCCATAGGTACACCGATGAAGGAAAAATTGGAAATTAGGATTCAACCAGATATTTTGGAGGATTATGATTAGTGATACTATAGTTTCATTAAAAGATTGTTTTAAAGATAGCTGAATCTGTGAAAAAGGCAATTTCATATTGGGTGTGTAAGTGGTGTGACTAGTTTTAAGTTTGCATGAATATCTGGCTAGGGGGCCTAGGAACTCTTTTCCCTGGTACCCGGGACAAAACTTAACCAAATTCTTAAATGGATCCCATCACTACAGTGGTTGGGCAGTTGGCTAACCCACGGGACTGGATGGGCTGGACTGATGGATCCCTAAAATGAGACTCAATTCTGTTATGGTATGATAGATGAAATAAATCCTCGAAAAAAAAAATTGTTCTATGAAAAAGAATCAACGGCTGTGCCTCTCAATGAGGAAAAAATTGTGGGTCTCTATGATCCAAGTGCAAGTCTTTTCCTTGATCTTACTATGGGACTTATGGGTTTGGTCAGATCAGTTCACTTAGTTAAGGCTCTTGACTATGTTAGAGTAAAAATATCCCGGAGGAATCACCCGTGCTTTTCGAGTGAGGGAAGTTTTTCTGGGTTTGGTTTTAGAAGAACCGAGGGATTAGTCTCTTGTCCTAATATATGTGGGCGAGGCCCCGAGTGAGGGACCCTGCCCCGTGCAAGAAGTGCTACTTCCGCTGCTAGCACCCCTGAATTCGTTGCGTAGAGGGGACACGGATCTTTCAGAGGAGCTGGTGAGGAGTCAAGTTGGTCTGTTCTCTCTGTGCAGTGTAATCGTTTTTGGCTCTAGTAGGCCTCCGTCTAAAGTTGATATTACTAAATGGCTACAAGACGACATTTTCCATGATAGAGTTGTCTCCCAAGTTTTCTACTTAGGAAAGGGATTCTTTAATATTTTGTTTACTAAGGGTCAGGTTGTTTCTAAGTTGTTTGCTAAAGCCCCTGTGTTCATGGATCATAGTTCATGCATGCAATGCCGTTTGATCCATTTTTTTATGTGAATAAAATCTTATCTGAAGCTTGTCCTATTTGGGTTGAGATTGTAGGATTATCTCCTTGGCTTCAATCAGCGTTAAGTGAAATAGCCAATGCTATTGGTCTGGTTTTGTATCTGTCGAAAGAGGACGTGGGAGGCCATTAGGCTAATAATGTGTGTATCTCTTGGAACACCTTAATAGAGACTCCCAAAACTGTAGAGGTGGATCTTGATGAGTCAGGAAAATTGAAACTAAATTTAAAATTTGGGCCATTCCTCGGGGCTTGTTTTAGGTGTGGTGGGTTTGGACACATAGCAAGAAATTGTGTTGGGGGGGGGGGGCACAAGCTAAATCAAAGGGTGAAACCAAGGATAAGGAAGAAATAGGGGTAGCTAACATGACTAAAGATAAGGAGGCATGCATGAATAGTGTTGAAGAAAATAGAGAAAAAGGGTTTCTATTTAATGAAGGGGATTCTTCAAGAGAAGGAGTTTGGAGAAAGGTAAAAGGGAAAACTAGTCTAAGACATGCTAAGGATGAGGCTAGAAGAACTTATAATAAAGGCGGGGCTAGGGATAATGTAAGATTCCTCCCCCAACCCCTTTTTGATGTCTAGTATATTCCCCTATAATCAATTCCTTTTCTGAAATATAAGAAATCTTGTTTGTGGCTGTTTTAACCTAGAGAGAGAAAATATTCTAGAGAGAGAATATTCAGATTTTGAATATTTTTGGATAGAAAAATATCTCTTATAATTCAGATGAGTTCCCCTGAAACAGAAATTTAAAAAGAATTTTCCAATGTGCAATTGGAATTAATTGGAAATAGGTATAAAGAACCTTAGCCTAAGGGTCTAGATTTTCAGAAATCTTTAGACTATGGTCCAATTAAGGTTCCTATGGGCCAATAGCATCAATCCATGTGTAGAGAGGAGATAAATCCAAATTGTAAAAAGAAAATACCAAAAATGAGTAAATGCTCACATGAGGTGAAGAGTTGAAAATGTACAAGGTTTATTGGTAAAAAAACTATGAGCAATATTAAAATGATTCTTGTTCCCACCGAGCAACGGATTCGGGGTACTGGCAGCGGAAGTAGCACTTCTTGCGCGGGACAGGGGTCCCACACTCGGAGCCTCGCCCACAGATATCCGGATAAGAGACTAATCTGTCGGTTGTTCCAAAACCGAACCCGGAAAAACTTCCTTTATCGGAAAGCACGGGCGATTCCACCAGGATAACTTTTTACTCTAACGTAGTCAAGATCATTTCTGATCGAGATGATCCGATTACATCTATAAGATACTTAGTCAGTTCAAGGAAGAAACTTGCACTTGGATCATTGGGATCAACGCTTTTTTCCCCATTCAAGAGGCACAGCCGTTGATTCCTATCCATAGAACAGTTTCTGTCCGGGATTTATTTTTTTTTTCTATCGTAAAAATAAAAGTTTGAGTCTCGATTTACGGATCCATCAGTCCAGCCTAACCCCATCCAATCCCATGGGTTAGCCAACCGCCCAACCACTGTAGTGATGGGATCCAATTAAAAATTTGGTTAGGTTTTGTCCCGGGTACCAAGGAAAAGAGTTCCAAGGCCCCCTAGCCGGATGTTCATGCAAAATAAAACTAGTCACACCACTCACACACCCAATATGAAATTGCCTTTTTCAACCAGATTCAACCAATTTAAAACAATCCTTTAATAAAACCATAGTATCATTGATCACCATCTTCCAATTTATCCAATTGATTCTTAATTTCCCATCATTCCTTCATCAGAGTATCTATGGCATCATTGGCAACTAGAACGCTCAGGAGCCGTTTCGATAGTTCCTAGCCCATAATACTTGGCAATATAATCACTTAACAAGATGGACTCTCGTTGAAGATCAGCAAGATCAACCAACAGATCCATATAAGGAGCCATGGACTCATCCATTGAAGACCAGCAAGGTCAATCAACCAGATCCATGCTCGATTTCAGAAAACAACTCCAACTCTGTTCCAATATCTTCCTCGACGCACGCGTGGGTATCCTAGGCAACCCAGAGCCCGAGCACCGTATGGTCAGCACCCTCTAGGATCCTTCGCAGGTAACCTAGCGCTTCACGCATAGGCCGCTTCCTTGGCCCCTCATCCACCGTATCGGAAGCTCACCATTTTAATCGCACCGAGGCTGGTCAAGACCTCGGCCGACCTTGCTACGCGAGACGTCCTTCATTGAATCCCCGTCAGCAGTTGCAACTTTACCATCACGACTTTAATCACAAGACGGTCAAAATGCTCCCCCCAGCATTCTTGACATAAAACAATCATTTACAAACAGCATTTACAAACAGTATTTACAAACAGTTTACAACACAATTTCTATTTTAACTTTCATTTTTCCACATTATCCTTCATCAATCTACATTACTTATTCCATATTCCATTTATATGTATACTCATCCCATCACATCATTTCTATCTCATCACTTCAGATTTCCTCACATCGCATATCGTATATTCACATCCATACATCCACATCTATATGTGTACATTCACATCTACATGCATACATCTACATCTCTATGCATACATCCACATCCACATTCACATTCACCTCCATACATCTACATCTACATGCATACATCCACATCTCCATTCACATCTACATCTATACATCTACATCTACATGCATCCATCCACCTCCACATCCACATCTACATCTATACATCTACATCTACATGCATACATCCATATCTCCATTTCCATCTACATCTATACATCTACATCTACATGCATCCATCTACCTCCACATCCACATCTACATCTATACATCTACATCTACATGTATACATCCACCTCCACATCCACATCCGTATCTATACATCTACATCTACATGTATACATCCACCTCCACATCCACATCCGTATCTATACATCTACATCTACATGTATACATCCACATCCACATCTATACATCTACATCTACATGCATACATCCACATCTCCATTCACATCTACATCTATACATCTACATCTACATGCATCCATCCACCTCCACATCCACATCTACATCTATACATCTACATCTACATGCAAACATCCACATCTCCATGCATAATAAAATTCTTTTAATTAATCTAGGATGATAGTTCCTAGAATATGGTAGGAAGTCCTTTTTTTATGCTTTGAATGAATTTATTTTATGCGTAAGTTCTATAAAAATTTTGCCATAGCTCCGCTACTATGACTGATAAATCTCAATTTTTTTTCTAAGGGATAAAGCTCATTATTAAAGAAATAATTAGAATGGTCTCTAATTAGATCATCAATCCATAATGGTCTCTAATTGGATCATTAAGAAAACAATTAGAATGGTCTTTAATTGGATCATCAATCCATAATGGTCTCTAATTGGATCATTAAGAAAACAATTAGAATGGTCTCTAATTGGGTCATCAATCCATAATGGTCTCTAATTGGATCATTAAGAAAACAATTAGAATGGTCTTTAATTGGATTATCAATCCATAATGGTCTCTAATTGGATCATTAAGAAAACAATTAGAATGGTCTCTAATTGGGTCATTAAGAAAACAATTAGAATGGTCTCTAATTGGGTCATCAATCCATAATGGATTGAATCATCAATGTGCATAAACTAAAAGCATAGCAAAAGCCATTAATTTGGCCTCAAGCATAGCTTAATCTTGGATTAAGGAAAAGCTTTATGAAAAGCTTCATTTGGATTGAGAATGGGTCATGAGTATGACCATTTCTTGAGTGAGAGAGAGAAATTATAAAAACCATTAGAATTTAAATATAAGTGGAAATTAACTTCTATAGCATTTATTAAATTATGTAACTCTTCACTACTATTCACCAATTAACTTCAATAGCATTTAAAAAAACCATACCAATTAAACTTCTCAAGCTTGAGAGGGGTTGAGAAGAGAGAATTATTGAGAAATCATAGAAAAGATCAAAATTCAATATACTTACCTTATGATTTGCTTGATTCTTTATTCACGGTAGAGGCCCCCAACCAATCAATTGGTTTAGTATGTTGATGGAGCCACCAATGGGGATTGAAGAAAGAGAGAAGTGTCAAAAACTAGTGACTTATTAAAGAATTCACAGTTCTTGGCTTAGGTGGAGTAACATAGCATAAGACACTATATATTTTGGCTTAGATGGAGTAGAGTAACAAAGCATAAGACACTATCTAATTTGGCTTAGGTGGAGTAGAGTAACAAAGCATAAGAGACTATCTAATTTGGCTTAGGTGGAGTAGAGTAACAAGGCATAAGACTCTATCTAATTTGGCTTAGGTGGAGTAGAGTAACAAGGCATAAGACTCTATATATTTTTTTTCAACAAGGGAAGGCTTCTATTTATAGGAAAATTTGAGCTCCTAACCAAACAAACTGATTCTAGAATTTTCCAAGTCAGTTTGGTCACTTTTTGACCATTTTTAGGTCAGTTAAGCTAACTTTTTGGAACTAGACTTGAATTAGGAGAGAGGAGAGATAAAATATCTCAATTTTTATGAGTTTAAAACTCATTCAAGCATGTGAAATATGCACCTCCTTTAAAGAGCTCTCCTTCCTTACATATGTGTCATAGTTTTTTTTTACTAATAAACCTTGTACATTTTCAACTCTTCATCTTATGTGAAATATGCACCTCCTTTAAAGAACTCCCCTTCCTTACATATGTGTTTTTTTAAACTAATAAACCTTGTACATTTTCAACTCTTCATCTTATGTGAGCATTTAAGGGACTCCCCTTCCTTACATATGTGTCATAATAAAATCATTTAAGGGAAATATGCACCTCCTTTAAAGAACTCCCCTTCCTTACATATGTGTCATAATGGAATCATTTTAATATTGCTCATAGTTTTTTACTAATAAACCTTGTACATTTTCAACTCTTCATCTTATGTGAAATATGCACCTCCTTTAAAGAACTCCCCCTTCTTTACATAGGTGTCATAATGGAATCATTTTAATATTGCTCATAGTTTTTTTACTAATAAACCTTGTACATTTTCAACTCTTCACCTCATGTGAGCATTTACTCATTTTTGGTATTTTCTTTTTACAATTTGGATTTATCTCCTCTCTACACATGGATTGATGCTATTGGCCCATAGGAACCTTAATTGGACCATAGTCTAAAGATTTCTGAAAATCTAGACCCTTAGGCTAAGGTTCTTTATACCTATTTCCAATTAATTCCAATTGCACATTGGAAAATTCTTTTTAAATTTCTGTTTCAGGGAAACTCATCTGAATTATAAGAGATATTTTTCTATCCAAAAATATTCAAAATCTGAATATTCTCTCTCTAGAATATTTTCTCTCTCTAGGTTAAAACAGCCACAAACAAGATTTCTTATATTTCAGAAAAGGAATTGATTATAGGGGAATATACTAGACATCCAAAAAGGGGTTGGGGGAGGAATCTTACATTCTACCCCACTTAAAAAACGCGAGATGTCCTCATCTCGCAACTTGGAATAATTTTGCAAGATGCACGAATATGAGACTTAGAGAAAAATTTTAATCACGATTAACCACCAAGAAAAGTCTTAAAGAGAGCAAGATTCAAAATAAGAACAAGATTTAAACTTTATTCATTCTCGGAACTTATACAGTAAAGATAGAGAAACTCTTTACACTTCCATAAGCCCGTCCATCATATGGTCACAGAAGCAGTCCTCACAAGCTGCACAAGTATAGGGTAACTCATCTATGGGAATGATTCTGCTGGTTATTGCCGCACCTATCTCAGTGGTATGAGGTGATCTAACAAAAGGACCTCTGAGAGGCAAGCCAAAAACGGGATAAAGGCATATCTTCTCATGAGGAAGAAAACACGTCAGTAAGAAGACCCGCTCAGAAAACCCAAGATGCCTTGATCTCATGACGCAGTAGTATCGAGGACCCAAACCCAAGGCTTCAATAACCATGGCCAAGCGGACATTGTTACGAAAGTGCTGCTGACCCCAGGGTGTTACCCTAGTTATGTTTTGATAGGTCCGCCATTTGGTCTGCGCTACAGAAGTTCCTAGGTGAGGAAAAAGTGAGCGCTCATACTGTTCTATAAAGTCTTTCTTCACAAACTCTCTTGCGTCTTGAAGGTGAGAAATCATCAGGGATAAAACTAATTCCTGTTGCCAAGCCATGAAGGAGATTAAGAAAGAAAGGAGATTGATGGGAGTAAGATTACTGTGAGCGACAAGTAAAAGTTACGACTTATATAAAGGAAGGAGCTAGCGTAACCTAGAAGCCAACGGTAACTTGCCACTGAAGTTTTACCGTCTTTCCATGATTTGTGTTTGACACATTTTTCTATAGAAGGCATTAAGAATTTTGAGATGAGGAGATAAAAGAAACTTGTAGGCTAAGTCACCTACTTTCATTGAATTCAGATATAAGGATCACAATATCTGGGGGATAACTTCTTATACTTCCCAAGAGATAAAGAACTTCTTTTGGGCCGTACTCGAATGAAAACCAAAACCTTGGTATCCAAAACACCGATTCTCACTTCTAAACTCATTGTTCTAAATCCTTAAAACAGCCGTGACTCCTGAGAAGTATTCTAGGAAAAGCAGCCGTGACTCCTGAGAAGTATTCTAGGAAAAGGGTCTTCCTTTTTTAAACAGAATTTTTCTTTTATTTTAGAGAGGGAATAATTATAAGATCAGAAAGGAAGATTCTTACTCCGCAGTATACCTCGAAGGTTGGGGAGGAATCTTACATTCTACCCCACTTAAAAAGAGCGAGATGTCCTCATCTCGCAAGGTAGAGGACAGCTCTTTTTCTTAAGATCCAATTTTATTCTGGGTTCCTTATATTCTGGTCAACCCAACAGAACACTGGGATAAATATCCCTTATATAGAACTCATCATTAAATAACAATTCATTCAGATCATATCATTCATATCTTTAACATGATAAAGGTCCATTAGACCGAAAAGTTTCCTTCGGAACATTCCTCCCCACGGAAATTTCAGTCAAGTAAGTTCTCAATTTGACATCCCTTAACTTGATCTACCGGTCAAGTATTAACAGTAGCAATCTGACAGCACAATCCACTAATCTCATAGTGATTTGTTGAATTCGTTATCATCATTCTAGTTATGAATATCATCACAGGGACTCGTCCCATTCCCCCTCATTGTGGTTTCATTATATTTCAACTAATTTTTAAAAATCAACATTTTTTTTTCAATCATAAGGTAAGTATATTGAATTTTGATCTTTTCTATGATTTCTCAATAATTCTCTCTTCTCAACCCCTCTCAAGCTTGAGAAGTTTAATTGGTATGGTTTTTTTAAATGCTATTGAAGTTAATTGGTGAATAGTAGTGAAGAGTTACATAATTTAATAAATGCTATAGAAGTTAATTTCCACTTATATTTAAATTCTAATGGTTTTTATAATTTCTCTCTCTCACTCAAGAAATGGTCATACTCATGACCCATTCTCAATCCAAATGAAGCTTTTCATAAAGCTTTTCCTTAATCCAAGATTAAGCTATGCTTGAGGCCAAATTAATGGCTTTTGCTATGCTTTTAGTTTATGCACATTGATGATTCAATCCATTATGGATTGATGACCCAATTAGAGACCATTCTAATTGTTTTCTTAATGACCCAATTAGAGACCATTCTAATTGTTTTCTTAATGATCCAATTAGAGACCATTATGGATTGATAATCCAATTAAAGACCATTCTAATTGTTTTCTTAATGATCCAATTAGAGACCATTATGGATTGATGACCCAATTAGAGACCATTCTAATTGTTTTCTTAATGATCCAATTAGAGACCATTATGGATTGATGATCCAATTAAAGACCATTCTAATTGTTTTCTTAATGATCCAATTAGAGACCATTATGGATTGATGATCCAATTAGAGACCATTCTAATTATTTCTTTAATAATGAGCTTTATCCCTTAGAAAAAAAATTGAGATTTATCAGTCATAGTAGCGGAGCTATGGCAAAACTTTTATAGAAATTACGCATAAAATAAATTCATTCAAAGCATAAAAAAAGGACTTCCTACCATATTCTAGGAACTATCATCCTAGATTAATTAAAAGAATTTTATTATGCATGGAGATGTGGATGTTTGCATGTAGATGTAGATGTATAGATGTAGATGTGGATGTGGAGGTGGATGGATGCATGTAGATGTAGATGTATAGATGTAGATGTGAATGGAGATGTGGATGTATGCATGTAGATGTAGATGTATAGATGTGGATGTGGATGTATACATGTAGATGTAGATGTATAGATACGGATGTGGATGTGGAGGTGGATGTATACATGTAGATGTAGATGTATAGATGTAGATGTGGATGTGGAGGTAGATGGATGCATGTAGATGTAGATGTATAGATGTAGATGGAAATGGAGATATGGATGTATGCATGTAGATGTAGATGTATAGATGTAGATGTGGATGTGGAGGTGGATGGATGCATGTAGATGTAGATGTATAGATGTAGATGTGAATGGAGATGTGGATGTATGCATGTAGATGTAGATGTATGGAGGTGAATGTGAATGTGGATGTGGATGTATGCATAGAGATGTAGATGTATGCATGTAGATGTGAATGTACACATATAGATGTGGATGTATGGATGTGAATATACGATATGCGATGTGAGGGAATCTGAAGTGATGAGATAGAAATGATGTGATGGGATGAGTATACATATAAATGGAATATGGAATAAGTAATGTAGATTGATGAAGGATAATGTGGAAAAATGAAAGTTAAAATAGAAATTGTGTTGTAAACTGTTTGTAAATACTGTTTGTAAATGCTATTTGTAAATGATTGTTTTATGTCAAGAATGCTGGGGGGAGCATTTTGACCGTCTTGTGATTAAAGTCGTGATGGTAAAGTTGCAACTGCTGACGGGGAGTCAATGAAGGACGTCTCGCGTAGCAAGGTCGGCCGAGGTCTTGACCAGCCTCGGTGCGATTAAAATGGTGAGCTTCCGGTACGGTGGATGAGGGGCCAAGGAAGCGGCCTGTGCGTGAAGCGCTAGGTTACCTGCGAAGGATCCTAGAGGGTGCTGACCATACAGTGCTCGGGCTCTGGGTTGCCTAGGATACCCACGCGTGCGTCGAGGAAGATATTGGAACAGAGTTGGAGTTGTTTTCTGAAATCGAGCATGGATCTGGTTGATTGACCTTGCTGGTCTTCAATGGATGAGTCCATGGCTCCTTATATGGATCTGTTGGTTGATCTTGCTGATCTTCAACGAGAGTCCATCTTGTTAAGTGATTATATTGCCAAGTATTATGGGCTAGGAACTATCGAAACGGCTCCTGAGCGTTCTAGTTGCCAATGATGCCATAGATACTCTGATGAAGGAATGATGGGAAATTAAGAATCAATTGGATAAATTGGAAGATGGTGATCAATGATACTATGGTTTTATTAAAGGATTGTTTTAAATTGGTTGAATCTGGTTGAAAAAGGCAATTTCATATTGGGTGTGTGAGTGGTGTGACTAGTTTTATTTTGCATGAACATCCGGCTAGGGGGCCTTGGAACTCTTTTCCTTGGTACCCGGGACAAAACCTAACCAAATTTTTAATTGGATCCCATCACTACAGTGGTTGGGCGGTTGGCTAACCCATGGGATTGGATGGGGTTAGGCTGGACTGATGGATCCGTAAATCGAGACTCAAACTTTTGTTTTTACGATAGAAAAAAAAAATAAATCCCGGACAGAAACTGTTCTATGGATAGGAATCAACGGCTGTGCCTCTTGAATGGGGAAAAAAGCGTTGATCCCAATGATCCAAGTGCAAGTTTCTTCCTTGAACTGACTAAGTATCTTATAGATGTAATCGGATCATCTCGATCAGAAATGATCTTGACTACGTTAGAGTAAAAAGTTATCCTGGTGGAATCGCCCGTGCTTTCCGATAAAGGAAGTTTTTCCGGGTTCGGTTTTGGAACAACCGACGGATTAGTCTCTTATCCGGATATCTGTGGGCGAGGCTCCGAGTGTGGGACCCCTGTCCCGCGCGAGAAGTGCTACTTCCGCTGCCAGTACCCCGAATCCGTTGCTCGGTGGGAACAGGGATCTTACAGATAAACAAGGAAGTAAATTGTCACATAGCCTAAGCCCTTTGTTGTATTCAAATCCTTTTAGCCCCTTAGGAGAGGAGGAAAGTGGGACCTCTTCTATTCAAAAATTCAACCGGAAGGTGGATGAAGCTTGGAAAGAAATACAAAAGGGATCATGGAGGGAATGGGGAGGAGGTAGAAATGGTGCCTAAAATTACTTTAACTTGAGTGAGGCACTAAAGATTAATGGGTGCACATGGAATGTTAAGGGAATTAAAGACAGAAAAAAGAATGCTGCTTTTTGGGGTCTAGTAAAGGAGTGGGGTCTAGTAAAGGAGTGGGGTCTTTCCATTTGGCTATACAAGAGCATAATTTGTGCGGCCTGAAAATCTTGAGGAAAGATAGATTTAAGGATTGGGTAGTGTTGTATGGGGGTTTTAGTGGAGTTATGACTATTTTTAAAAGTAGCTCTTGAAGACTAACACTATGGCTAATCATCCTAATGGTAGGATTTTGGTTATTGAAATATTACTAGAAGGAGAGAGGGTGTGGTTAATAAATATTTATGGTGCTTATAATCATAAAGTGAGAAGTGGGATGTGGGAATGGATACTTAACCTAAATATTCAAGATCATTGCATCTTTATGAAAAGATGCAGGGGGGAAGAGAGCTTGAGCTCTTGCAAGCACACACACACACTCACAAAACCCTAATAGAGAACACACAAGGTGAGAGGCTGAAAATCTTCTTCTTCTCTACTCAACACTCAACACACCATATACAAGATAAGAGTACTCAATAATATGAAAGGTACTCAACCAATACATACACGGGTTCTCTATAGTGTGAACCCGACTAAATGAGCTGGCGCTATAACTATGCCAGTCTCTAGAATGGCTATCACACAGCCTTTCATCCCACTGGCCGCATATCACCCAAGATCTCACCAACCATGCCAATGGTGTAAGTGTGGGGCCTATCCCCCAGGCGGGTCATCAATGGCCACCGCCTCACTAGACGAGCTCGATATCTCAACACTCCCCCTCGAGCTCAACTCCATCTCATGTACACCAAGCGAAGCCCTGAATCTGCGGAGCTTCTCTGTACCCAATGCTTTGGTGAAGATGTCAGCTACCTAATCCTCTGTGCTGACATAAACAAGGTCAAGGTCTCCTGCCAAGACCCTCTCTCTGACGAAGTGGTAGTGGACCTCTATATGCTTCATACGAGCATGAAAGACTGGGTTCCTGGCCAACTGTATACTGCTAATGTTGTCACAGAAAATGACAACTTGTCTATCAACTGATAGACCCAAATCTGCAAGTAGCTTTCTCAACCAAGCTACCTCACATGCTGCCATAGCAGCTCCTCTGTACTCGGCCTCTGTACTCGATAGAGCAACCGTAGGCTGCATCTTGCTGCTCCAAGTCACAGCAGCACTCCCCAAAGAAAACATGAATCCACTGGTAGATCTTCTATCTGAGATACTACCAGCCCAATCAGCATCTGTGTACCCATGTACACATATCTCTGCCCCAGTCTCATAGAATAGTCCACAATGCAAAGTAGACTTCACATACCTCAGTATGCGTCTCACTGCATCTAAATGCGGTTTCCGTGGAACCTGCATAAACTGACTCACCAACCCAACAGCATAGCTCAAATCTGGTCTGGTGATCGTCATGTAGATCAAACTTCCTACTATGCTCCTATACATAGTAGGATCCTCCAAGATCTCTCCTGAATCTGCACTCAACTTGCCATTCTGATCCAATGGCACAGAAATAGGCTTACAGCCTGTCATACCATACTTGGACAACATGTCCAAACCATACTGTCTCTGCAGTAATCCAATACCATGTGGTGACCTAATCACCTCAATGCCCAAGAAATATCTGAGCTCCCCCAGATCCTTCATCTCGAACTTCTGTCTAAGCAAGATCTTTACATCAAAGATCTCTGCATCATAGTCTCCCGTGATGATCAAGTCATCTACATAGATGACAACAAGCACAACTCCTCTATCACCATGTCTCACATACAATGAGAAATATGCATTGGCTACATGAAAGCCAATAGTGACAAGATATTCAGAAATCTTGTCAGACCATGCTCTTGGTGCTTGCTTTAAGCCATACAAGGCTTTCTTCAACCTGCAAACATGCTCGGGGTGACCCACATCCTCATAGCCAGGTGGCTGCAACATATACACCTCTTCTTGCAAATCCCCATGCAAGAATGCATTCTTTACATCCATCTGATGTAAAGACCATTGCTTTGACGCAGCCACTACTATCACAACTCTCACCGTTGCCATCTTGGCAACTGGGCTGAAAGTTTCCTCATAATCAATCCCATATGTCTGCGCATATCCTTTGGCTACCAATCTAGCCTTGTACCTGTTTATGCTTCCATCACTGTTATGTTTAACTTTGTACACCCACTTGCATCCAATGGCTTTCTTGCCTTCAGGCAATTGCACTAAATCCCAAGTCTCATTTCCATATAGTGCATCCATCTCCTCATCCATAGCTTTCTCCCAACACACATTTCCAACAGCCTCATCAATGCATGTGGGCTCAACAACCTGCACAACCTTTGCCATATATGCATAGTGATGTGCCACATAACCATCATAAGTAAACCTCTGCACAGGGTTCTTCACTCTCCCTGATCTTCGCAGCTTTTCATTCATGGCCTCCATAGCCTTCTTTACACTAGGTGTTCTCATAGCTGGGATCCCAAGCTCCTCATCAATGCTCATATCTGAGCCACTAGACTCTCCATCAACATGAGAATGCCCTGCAGAAATGTCAGGCATACCAAGGGGCTCAACCACTTTCTCTTTTCCTTTCCGTGATGTAGTAAATCACATTTGCAAGACTGGTATTATGACGGAGCCTGCCACTCCATGGTCTATCAACAGACCCACTAGATGAGGACTCTCCTGGTCCACTCAAAGACTGTGATTGCTAACCTGCATTCTGTGCAACCACACTTCCACTCACATCAGCCCCAATAGCTTCTTTTTCAGCAGCATACCAGCTGCTCATCTCATCAAAGACAACATCCCTGCTTACCCTCAACTCACGTGTAGCAGGGTTATAACACCTGTACCCCTTTTGCTCAAGAGAATATCCAATAAACACACATTTTTCAGCTTTCGGATCCAGCTTGGTTCTCAGCTCATCTGGCACATGCACATATGCAATGCATCCAAAGACTTTCAGATGAGACAAATCTGGTTTTCTACCAGTAAACCTCTCCTCTGGAGTTACATCATGTATGGCTGCAGTTGGAGTCCTGTTCATGATGTATACTGCTGTAGAAACAGCCTCAGCCCAATAGCAATGCGGCATATTCTTCTCTTCCATCAATGCTCGCGCAATCTCAGCAATGTGCCTGTTTTTCCGCTCAGCAACTCCATTTTGCTGTGGAGTGTATCTGCATGTAAACTGTCTCCGAATACCATTCTTCTTCAAAAATTCAGAGAACTCATTGGAGAAGTACTCTCCCCCTCCATCTGACCTTAGGCACTTTACATATTTTCCTATTTGCTTTTCAACCAAAACTCTGAAATTCTGAAAGTGAGTGAACACCTCACTCTTCTCCTTCATGAAGTATACCCACACTTTCCTTGTGTGGTCATCAATGAAAGTCACATAGTACCTGCAGCCTCCCATAGATATGGTCTTCGTAGGACCCCATACATCTGAATGCACAATATCTAGTGCATTTGTGCTCACATATCTCTTACGTGGAAACACATGCTTTGTTTGCTTCCCAAATTGGCATGCTTCACATATTTTCTGCATACCTTCCACTTTAAATTTTGGCAGCCCTGTCACAATTCCTTTTGTCCGCATAGACTTCAATCTCTGCACATTTACATGTCCAATTCTTTTATGCCATATGTCTGTGTCTGCAACAACTCCTGAACCATTTACAAACATTGCAGCACTCATTTCAGGCATGTCTACATTCAATGTAAACATTGCAGCACTCATTTCAGGCATGTCTACATTCAATGTAAACATTCTGCCCACTCTGTTGCCTTTTGCAACCAACCTGCACTTGTCTTTGAAATCTTCAACATAACACCCATCAGGGTTAAACCGAACCTGCAAACCTTGCTCAATCATCTGGCCAACTGAAACCAGATTCTTTGTTATGTTCGGTACATGAAGTACATCTGCAAGGTACTTCACTTTGCCATCCTACATAGACAATGGCACATCTCCAACGTGGGCAATTGGATGAGCAGTGTCATCCCCTGTTTCCACAAAACCTGGTCTTTCCGGGTTTTTCATCTCCTTGAACCACTCCCCATGACTCGTCATGTGGTTCGAAGCGCCTGAATCCACATACCATACATTATCTTTTTGTGCTGCATCAACATTTTCAGACATGGCATTCACAACATGCTGCATAACAAACAACCTTTCATTATCCTCATTATTTCTGCTTGAGGATGCATAGTTGTTTTGCTGCACTTTCCCATTTTGCATGTCAGCCTGCTTCTTATAACATTCTGCCTGCACATGTCTAGGCTTACCACAATAATAGCATTCACGTGCATCATTATATTGCCTTTGCCAATTTCCACGGCCTCTTTGACTCCCCCTGCCTCTGAATTTGCCTCTTCCACCTGCGTGTTGTTGTTGTTGTTGATTCTGGGACTGTTATTGTTGCTGCTGTTGCTGGCCATAATTTTGATTACCTGTTCGGCCACCTCCTTGACCGCGTCCACGGCCTCCTCTACCTCGTCCTCTTCCTGAACTCGTGTAGAAGGCCTGTTGCTCTGAACTGTTTTTGCTTTGTGAAGACTGTTGGTCTTCACCCAAGTTCTTCTCTTCGATAATCAGCATAGACACCAAATCTGTAAAGTTGGGAATGTTTTTTCGAGTCTGAATGAACGTCTTGAATGCCTTGTATTGTGGCCCGAGACCACGTAGACAGACTTCCACCTTGTCATCATCATCTACTGACACACCAATAGATGCAAGGGATTCCACAATACCCTTTATCTTCAGCGCATAGTCATTCACAGACATGCTCTTTTTCTCCACCACAGTATGAAGTTCATTCTTCAACTGTATCTTACGTGCCTTGGTATTTGTTTCATAAAGCTTTACCAAGGTGTCCCACGCTTCCTTGGGGGACTTGGCATCCTGAATGTGCCCAATCATGGTGTCCTGTATACTAATGGATAGCCAATACATAACCTTCCTGGCTCCTTGGTTCCAGTCTTTAAACTCTTTCACATCTGCACAGCAGTCGAATTTATATCCGGTATCTCCGGTGCCTCTTCATGCTCACCTTCTATGTAGTCCCAATAGCCGTTTCCCATCAGGAAATTTGTTAACCTGAACCTCCAAGCATGGAAGTTATTCTTATCCAGCTTCTCAGCCACAATCTGTGTTATGCCATCATTAGACATCTTGCCAAACACACAATTTTACCAGAAACTGCACTCTGGTTTTTCTGCACAAACTGCTGTATTTTCTGCACAGCGGTACTGTAGTACTCTCAAATGTCACAACCAGTGACTTCAATGTGCATACATACACCCAATGGCAACTGTAGACCTCTTTACAGCACCCACAGTGTCTGCACAGTCAATCTATCTTCCTGCAGTTCTTAAAACAGAGTTCTGCAGAGAATCGATGACTTACCCGCAGTGCTTGAAATCGCCTGCTTTCTGAAAAACGGAGGTCCAGACGCGCCCGAAACGCGTTTTCGGCCGAAAAATCTCAGTCTGATAAGACTATATAGTTGCCCTATAGCTTTACTCCCGCGAAGAAAGCTCCTCAATCAGAGACCGTTTGCCGGTGCCTCCCGTAGAGCTCCCGACAAGGGTGTAGTCACCAACACAATAGGGAAGAGTAGTTGAAGCTCTTACCCTCGTACCGCTTCCTGTGGTTCTCTTGCTTGCAGCTCAGCCCTTAGCACGAACCAGGCTCTGATACCATGAAAAGATGCAGGGGGGAAGAGAGCTTGAGCTCTTGCAAGCACACACACACACTCACAAAACCCTAATAGAGAACACACAAGGTGAGAGGCTGAAAATCTTCTTCTTCTCTACTCAACACTCAACACACCATATACAAGATAAGAGTACTCAATAATATGAAAGGTACTCAACCAATACATACACGGGTTCTCTATAGTGTGAACTCGACTAAATGAGCTGGCGCTATAACTATGCCAGTCTCTAGAATGGCTGTCACACAGCCTGCTGGCCGCATATCACCCAAGATCTCACCAACCATGCCAGTGGTATAAGTGTGGGGCCTATCCCCCAGCAGTGGCCACTGCCTCACTAGACGAGCTCGATATCTCAACACTTTATGGGGGATTTTAACATGGTTGAGAAGAATAGGGATAGGTGTGGGGGGAGTATGGTTTTGATGGGACAAGAGAAGATGAAGTGGGAGGGTCTAAGAGGGATAATGGGCTTAAGGGATGGGTGGGAGATGGGGGATTGGGGCTCACATCCTGGTTACACTTATTTTAGTCTCTCTGTAATATTTTGGTTCATCCTCCAGATTAGACAGGGTCTTTTCAACCAACAAGAAGTATGGGTTTCTTACACTGACTGTGGACTCCAGCACTACTCTGTCTCTGATCATATGCCTCTAAAGTGGGGTTGGCATATAATGGCATGGGAAGAGGCTGAGTTAAACAGATTTCCTACTAGGAAACTAAGGGTAAATAACTTGTTGCTCAAAGATGAATTGTTTATAAGACAGATTGAAGAGGCAATTGAGAGACTCAAAAGGAGAAGAACTGTACAGGCTTCCTAGAGGGTTTTGCCAATGAAATGCAAGGTATAATTAGAGGGGCTGGGAATTTGAGGAAAAAAAGACAAGAAAGAAAGAGATGGAGTGATCTTCTAGAAATTTTACAGAAAAAGAGGCAAGTTGGAAATTAACTGCTGAGGAGACTACATGGTATTTCAAGTGTTAAGCTGGCTTGACGAGTGAAGATGAGAAATGTACTAGGAGAGAGGATAATATGTACAAATGGAAAACCTTTAATATTAACAAGAGGAAGCCTGATGGATATCTTTTTAAGATGATTGAGGAGAAAAGTGGCAAGGAGGTTATGGATAGGGTTCTGGATGAAAATGGCCAAGGGATAGAGGGAATTAGGTTAATTGCTAAAAAATGGGTAGAGTTTTTGGGCTCAACTCTTAGCCTTAAAGAGGATTATTCACCCAGTAGATTTTAGGCTGAGGCCAAATTGATAGAACAAGTTAGCAATAGAGTGGATCCTAATAAGGCTAAGTGGCTGGAGAGAGATATTGAGATTGATGAATGCTAGGATGCCTGTCTCAAAAGCTAGGACGAGAGAAATCACTTGGGTGGGATGGAATGTCAGTAGAGTTCTTCATTGCCTTCTAGAAATCACTAAAGAAATTAGTGTGGAAAATTTGTAGAGAAGCCTTCATGTCAGGCAACTTGGATAAGGATCTGGAGGAAGGGCTAGTGAAACTCATCCCTAAACAAGTTTCTTGTGAAATATTTAACCATTGGAGACCCATTACATTGCTGACTTTTATATACAAAATTCTTGCCAAATCATTGCCATTAGGATCACCCCTGCTTTACAAAAAGTCATTTCTAAGAAACAACATGGATTTATTAAAGGAAGGCCAATATATGACAACATTTATGCTACCATGTTGGGGAGAGATTTGGCTCTGAGAACAAATAAGAAATACATTCTTTTACAATTTGACCTGGAGAAGGCTTATGTGACAGGGTACTGTGGCCCTTTGTGGCTAGAGTAATGGAAAAACTGGGGTTTGGTATCAGAATGGCTACTTGCATATACACCCTTATTTTGGGAGGAAGTTCCAAGTTGTTTAGAATGGGAGGGTGGTAGGGGGATTTAAAGTGAATAGGTCAGTAAGAAAGGATTCCCCCTTGCTCCTCTATTATTTGCTATTGCCTCTCATCCCTTGATTGTGGCTTTAGAACATGCCTCTACTATGAATGGAGGGTAATTGGTTTGAAGCTGAGTAATGGGGAACAATTGGTTATTCAATCCTTTGCAGATGACTCTTTACTCTTTTTGAGAGCTTATAATGATAATGTTAGATTGGCTTTGAGCATTATCCATGAGTTTGTTGATGCATTTGGATCGAAATGTAATATACATAAATCTAAAATAATAAGCCTTTTTGAGGATAATAATTTTGACCTAGAAAGATGGGGGTGTGAGGTCATTAAGAGGGGACAAATTGTCAGACATCTAGGGGTTCCCTTTGGGGTTGAAGTGACCAACAAACAATTAACTAACTGGGCCTTGGACAGATTTATTTGAAACTTCAAAAAATGGAAGGCATCAGAGTCCCTTTCCATGACAAGGTGGCTATATGTAACACAGTGCTGAATGCCTACATTATGTTTTTATGCCCTGTGTTGGAATTTGGGAAAGGTAATTTGTAGAGAATTGTAAGGCCTATAAGAGACTTTGTATGGAGAAATGGTTGTTCTAACAAAAAGGCATTAGTGTGGCTTGCATGATGGGATAGATTAAGCCTGCCTAGATGTGAAGGAGGCATTAGTATTCTTCATCTTTCTTCTCATGCAGTTGCAAGGATGGCACTTCTCCTTTCCAAGTGCATTCAGCAAAAGGAGATTTGGACCAGGATACTGAAAGAGCTAGTGGATAGTTTAGGTGTCTATTTTGAGGGTAGTTTGCAAGGCTTAGGATGGAAGGATGAAATTTTCTCTCATGCCCCTCTTAAGATTACAAGATCTCCTTGTTGCAAAATGCTTTGCAGCAAATGGAAAGAGGTTTTGGAAAACTAATGGTTTGCGATGGGTGTGGTAGGGCTTTAGGAAATTATCTATTATGCCTAGGAATTTAGTGGACTCATAAGTTCAATCCTCCTTTAGCTCTGCAAGATCCAAGTAATTAGGAGGCTCTCTAACTATTGGGATGGGACTTTAGTTGGGTGGAAGGAGCCTGAACAACTAGAAGTGGAATTTGGACTGTCTTACAGAGGGAAGGGCAGCTTGTTAGACATGCATTGGAGGAGGTACAGAAGGGATGGGTCTCCATAGTTGTGGATGAGTCTTGATGGATAAAGGATTGGGTTTGGTTCAATGGGTCTAGATAGAGGATCAACTAAGGATCTGTACAAGGTATTGAGAAAGAGTGAGGATAATGTAATCTACTACAATAAACTTTGGAGAGTAAGCTGGAGTTCTAGTAGTTGGAGAAAGAAATGGAAGGCAATATGGGAGATTGAAATTCCTATAAAATATCAAGTTGGAGAAAGAAATGGAAGGCAATATGGGAGATTGAAATTCCTATAAAATATCAAGTCTTTGTATGGAGAGTGTGTATGGGAGTCTTGCCTACTATTAGATTCAAGTTGGTACCACAGAGGAACTTCACCAGTGGTTTGCTGTCCTAGATGTAGAACTTCTTTGGAGAATGGAAAGCTTGATTTTTTGGGACTTCCTTGCCATTAGGGGACTTCCTTGCCATTAGGGGTACTTGGACGAAGATTGGAAATGGGTTCATAGCAACACAGGGGTACAAGGTCAATGGGGGGACTGGTTATTAGGAAGATGGACAACTAATTATGGACATGCTAACTTGGTCTTTAAGATAATCAGATTTTGTTGTTTGTGGGAGATTTGGATCTCCAAGAACTGTATTGTATTTGAAAAGGCTTGTGACACAAGAATTGATGTAATAGGGTTGATGCATAAGTGTATATGTATGTGATGGTCCATATGTTTGGTAAACAAATTGAATGTGGAGGAGTTGATACATATGATTTAGGCCTTGCAGACATCCATTACTCGACCCTTACTTTTGGGAGAGACCTTCACTCATATTAGGCTTTGCCTAATTGGTTAGTGTATCTGTCTTTAGGGTTTCTCAAAGCTGAAGTTAAAGTCTAAACCAAATAAGTTTGGACCAAAGACCAAGAGATGGTACAAGAAAGTGAAACAGAGAGACTATAAATTTGTTACCTGTATTGAAAGCCCAGTTGGCACTAGACCTACAATAAAAATTTGTTCCAAGAAAGGGGATTTTCTGGAAAAACAATCACCCAGAGGATGTGTACTACTGAAGCCATGTTTGAAGCTTGCATTCATCTTGGATATCAGATATCTTGGGAAAAATATTATTTTTTATTTGAGGATAATTGTTATGTGCACATTATATGTGCATATACTAGGAGGCTAACCCACCCTAGGCATGTGAACATGGGAGCATGGGAACATGCTCTAGTGGGGCAAGGGTTAGGTCTAACCTTGGTTTGAGGTTGGAGTCAAGAAACCAAGGGTCACACATGGAAATGGAGAGTCAAGAGTCACTTGAGGGCCCTCCTATATAATAGGGGCATGGGGCCCTCTTATAATAAGGGATGTTGTCTTTTGTAGAGCATTGTGTCTACTCTCTTGCCATTTCATGCTAGAGCTATGTGCTGTTGGAGTGGTCGTATCTCTTGGTGGTATGGGACACTAAGGTAAGGTATGTGGTACTTCATTGTATTTATGTGTGCACCCTTGGGCTCGGGTGGGTGAGTATATGCTTGGTTCATGCATATTTATGCATGGTTATTAGCTAGAGAGATCTTTAGGGTTTTAACAATGATAGATGGGATCTGATCTACAGTTTGCTAAATAGGACTTGAATGATGAATAAGCTGATGTAATGATGATAAGTTGTAAAGCTTTTTGATAAATACACATATATATATCCATCCCAAAAAAAGGCAAGAAATGGAAGGATGTTTACTTTGGATGTTAACATGCCTACGGTGAAGGCACAACCATGTTTGCGTATGTGACATGTGTCATCATAGATATTGGCATATGACATAAGCACACTGATCATGTGAATATACGACAATGGAAGTCTATGCAAGTCCAAAACATTGTCGCAATTTTGTTGAAGTTTAAGGTTGATGGTATGCATAAAGTATGTGAAACAAGCCCACCATGCTTTCCCGCATGAAAATCATGTCAATGAAAGACCATTGGATATTATACATTCGGATGTATGTTAACCCCATGATCAGTCATGAGTGGTTTATAGATATGGAAAAAATAAAAAAACTAGATTATGTAGAAACATGACCAGTCATGATGAGTGGTTTATGGATATACATAAAATGGGAAAATTGGGTTATGAAGAAACATGTGGTGATATTGCACACCCTATTGCACATGTTGGTAAAGTGCCACTATTTATGCATGATGGAAAAATGTACTTGGGAGATATACTTCATGTTCTAGATATTATGAAGAACCTAATTTTTGTTGGAAAGATTGTTGAGCAGGGTATGTAAGTGAGGTTCAATTCTTAAGGATGCTTTGTGGAAGAGTTCAAAAATCAGTGCCAGTTGGTTGCAAAGGGTAATAGAAATGGTAGGATGTTTACTTTGGATGTTAACATGCATGAGGTGAAGGCACAACCATGTTTGCACATGGGACATGTGTCATCATAGATATTGACATATGGCACAAGCGCACTAATCATGTGAATATACAACGATAGAAGTTTATGCAAGTCCAAAACATTGTCACAAGTTTGTCAAAGTTTAAGGTTGATGGTATGCACAAAGTATGTGAAGCAAGCCAAACATGCTTCCCGCATGAAAATCATGTCAATGAAAGACCATTAGATATTATACATTTAGATGTATGGGGATCGACCTAGAACAATTGTAGGTTATAGGTATTATGTTATCACACTAGGAAAGTGTGGGTTTCTTTCATAAAGGAAAAAAGTGAGGTGTTTGCTCACTTTCAAAGATTAAAAGCCTTGGTTAAGAACAAAAAAGGTATGCAAATAAAATGCCTGAGATTAAACGTTGCAAGTGCGTAACTTGGATCTATAGAGTCCTTTAGCAATGGAACTAGTGTTAGTCTATGGTCAAGCAAGTTGAGGGTAGATGTAGGTACACATGTAGCACCTAAAGAGGGAAAGAAAAGATAGATTGATCTTTAGTGTCTGATCTATCAACAGGTCACTCATATTTAGATGGTGACTCTAATGGCTCCAAAAGCAGATCCTTGATAAGGAGCTTGGCATTCTATTAGTTATTACTCGTAGTGCAAGGAGAATCAATGCTGTTTTGAGTACACCTGGCAAGAATCCAGGTGTATGTAAGTCTACGAGGGTTAGATACTATGTTGGTAGGTTGAGATATGATGGATATACAGCCCATCATTATGCTTACATGGTTAAAGCAATACAAGAGTTAGAGTCCACTGCTTTTGAACCGGAGCTTGGAAATTAAAAAATAGGAAGATGCCAGGAGATGACAGTACTAGATGCAAATGCAACATAAGAGTTAGTGCTTTGACTAAGGAAAATATGGCAATTGGATGTAAATGGGTGTATAAGGTCAAGCATAACTTGGTGAGTATAAGGCAAGATTGGTTGTACCAAGGGTTATGTGTAGACCTATGGCATTGACTATGAGGAAACATTCAGCCTAGTTACGAGAATGGCAACCATGAGAGTTGTCATTGCTATGGATACAACAAAAGGTTGGTCTTTACATCACATGGATGTAAAGAAAGCCTTCTTACATGGTGATTTGTAAGAAGAATTATGCATGATACATCCACCGAGTTATGAGATGATCCACAATCAGATTTTGTATGTAGGTTATGCAAAGTCTTCTATTGCTTTTGTGAAATACGTAAAGAGAATGGAAAGAGAATGCGGGGGAGAGGAAGAGCTTGAGTCCCTTGTGAAGATATCTCTTTGTGGTCCAAATTAAGGGTAAAATCCATCAAAGTGTATGTTGAAAGCTTAGCTTTAAGCTTTGGGAAGGAGATAAAAAAAGTAATTAACACAAGAAAATGCCAAAAACTACACATACACAACTAAACTATGGTTCTTTCTTGATCTTGTTCACACTCTCCATCACTAAAAGAAGGAGACATGATTGCACACTAAAAGGAGACATGATTGCACACAAACAAGAGGGATGCAAGAAGCAAGAAAGTGGAAGAGAGGGAGAAAAGAAAAGCCACAACCTCTTTTTATGAGTCGTGCACTTCTCCAACCACCCAAACCACCTTTTTGATATTTTGTTCAAATTTAAAAAGCATACATCTTTTGCGTCTCTTAAGGTTCTAAATGGATGCTTTATTTTTCTAGTTGACTAAGGTTCTCATGCGAGTACCAAAGAAAGAAGCAAATTTAAATGTGTATGGCTTTTATAAATTTGTGGACCTACTCTATTAAAGCTAATCACTTACAAAGTGGTCATAAAATATTGAAATGAAATTTTACAAAGGCATAAATGCCAAAAAAAGGTTGATCAAATAATTAATTTTGCCGATATAGAACCACATTATTTTGGTCATTTTTGGTGCCCAAATTGGAGGCTAACATTCCTCCCACACTAGTTTTGTGAGCATCCTCGAGAACACAAAAAGAAACTCATTTTCCATTGTGAAACCACATCACATCAATCTTCAAATAATCTTAATGTCATTTAGAAATCTTTCTTCTTCTTACACTTCATACTCTTCATCTCCTCAAACTCCTCATAAATACTATCCTCATAAATACTTCATTTAGAAATCTTTCTTCTTCTTACACTTCATACTCTTCATCTCCTCAAACTCCTCATAAATACTATCCTCTTCTCTCTCACTTCAAAAAAAGGCAAAAGAACAATCCAAATGCAAACAAAAACATCTCCCCAACCAAGTATGAAAAGGAATCATAACTCCGTCATGAAAGCAGAGCACCCAAAGCGCCACTTTGAAGGCCAAAGTTCACTTTAAAAAACCCACAAAAGATAAATCTTTGAAAAAAAACCCTCACCACTAAAGGTTGCACTTTGGAGCTCTCCACCCATTTGCTACTTGGGTTCTTTGTATTTTCTTTTACTGAAAAGAAAAAACACTAACCACCATAAGGGGGCATTTGGACATATTTTGGGCCTTTTACTATGAAAGTAATTAGCAAAACGAACCAATAGGAATAGAGGATTGTGCACATTTGGTCTCCTTTGAATATAGGAAGGGAGACTAGGCTGTAGGGAGGGGGACTAGGCTTTCAGTACTAATAATTAAACTTGTCCCTTTAAAAAAGTAGGGGGTTTAGGGTAGGTATGGTCCCACCATTTTCGTGGCTCAAAAAATCCTTAAAATTTTGAAACTTTTGAGATCCCCCAAAACTCACATTTCCCCCCAAAAACCCATCTCAAATTTTATTGTAATCAAAAATTTCATTTTCAAGTCCGCTTTTCCTCTTGAACGTCCAAACTTGAACGTCCAAATTAAACTCTTCCTCCCTTTCTCTTCCATCTCTATCTCATTTGCCCAACCCTAATGAAACCATCAAAGCCCGAAACCCTAAACTTTCTCCTCCATCTTAATCTCCCTCCCTTCTCGGAGCTCCATCTCTTTCATCTTCAAGGCTCTCGCAAAACCCTAGTCTGCACATCTCTTTCCTTTTTACTCTAACCCTAACCTTTCTACTCTAGCTGCCAAGAAGATATGGCCGCACCAAGAAGACCAAAAGATGAGATTGAGGAGATATCCTTGCACAACAAGAAGGACATTGATGGTGCTTGGGTAGGAGAGGCATTTTGTAAGAGCGCTTGGGTTTATCTACAACCTGCTGTAATCGGGCCTCACCGAGTTCGACGGCAAAATGTACTGGAGCACCATTGGAAAGGTGGTTTACAAGGCTTCAAGAAGGCAAGAAATGGAAAACTAGTGGCTGCGGTACAACATGTTTACACAGCACGAGATATCCATCTTCGCCAACAAACTCGATTTCCATACAATTGTAAGTATCGCAGGTAGAAAGGGGCATGTGAGATTTTCTGATAGAGATGTTTCAATCTAAGCGAACTTATTTCTTGTTTGTAGATATTTTTCCTTCAAACATGGTAGAGGAGCAACCATTGGAAAGCCTTATCAGAACATTTCAAGCATTGCATGCAGACATTGGTGAGGCAATGTTTTCTTGTAAAACAAGTGCAGAACTTCTTAAGGAGAAGTTTTTCTTTTACCGGCACTCCTATCTGGTGCCAAAGCAGGACGGTGGGTTTGGTAAGCTATAGATAATCGCATCTCCACCCCTACCTTCTATAGAATGGCCAATTCTAGATGCTTGGACTGTAATGGTCATGAAATCAAAGATGCTTTGTGATATACAAGGGTCTTTGAAGTTTGCAAAGCCCTCTCGATCTGTGAGTCTTAGTTGGGTAAGCCCAATATGTCTTTTTGCCAAGATGTTCAATCAATTTTATTTCTCACAATCACCTACCATGTTTGTGTGCAAGAAGGTATTAGGTGATGACATGGTAGCCTTGCTTGGAGACCAGTGGAGGGCTGTAGAGGACTGTAGAAGGGATACATACGGATGACACATTCAATCAATTTTGTTTCTCACAATCACCTACCATGTTTGTGTGCAAGAAGGTATTAGGTGATGACATGGTAGCCTTGCTTGGAGACCAGTGGAGGACTGTAGAAGGGATACATAAGGATGACACATTCAAGTGCAATATAGTAGAATCTAGTGTCTCATTTCGGTATCTCAAAGCTCGTGCCACACTACACATATGCTTCTATTATGAGCGGTGGATGAAAAAGAATAGTTGTTGGGTCCCAATGCAAGTAGATGAACAAGTTTTTTTGCCTATATGCGCTTGGTTGCCCAGTGGTGCAATGGAAGTTATAGGTGCAAGTAGACATTGGAGCCTCCTAAATATTAGAGAGCACCTCAATATCATGGGAGGTGAGGATATTAACAGAGCACAATTCAAGGTGAACAATAGGAAGATTCAAAAACAACTAGAGCCAAAGACCTTGGTAGATCCCGATTGGGATGTTGATGTTATATCGCTCAGTTAATGGGGATTTTGAATTTTGTGAAATTTGAAGCTATTTCACGCATGTTAATTTTGTAAAGTCCTTGCCCTCAAAAAAGTGTACTGAGAAATGAATGTTTGTCTTGTAACAACTATAAATTTAGATTTTTATATTAAAGTTATAATATAGCTCAACAAATTTACTCTAAAGAAGCTGTCTTGTATGTGCACAATAATGGTCAGCTCAGTGTAGGTACTAGGGTTCCTATTCCAAAATGGTTTAGTGGCACACAGATTTACAGCACATGGTTTTTTTATGTCGATGGTTTTGGAGTCCATCCAAAATAGTATATAAAGACCAATCCATAAGGGAATTGAGAACATAATATCTTACAACTTATAAGCTCTATACAAAACCCAACCATGGATGTAAATTCTTCTAATGAGAGGAATGTTCCTAGCAAGGTTGCTAGGCCAACTACAGATGATCAACCTATCCAGATATCTAAAAGCTTCAAGAAAGACCTTGAAGATAGAGACAAACTGATAGATGAAGCCAAAGAGTTGCATCAAAGAATTCTTCAGATGAACAAACCAGAGAAGAAGACAGAGGAAAAATCTGTCGTGCAGAATTAGAAAGGTCTTGTATCGAGGGACTTAGGCCCAATAGAAGTCATTGTAAGACTTGTATAAACTGTTGTATCTTAGCAATGACTAATTGATGAAAAATTTCTACATGGACATGTGTCTACTCTCTACAAAGTACTCATAATGATTTTGAAGCAAATGTCTTTAAAATTCAGTTTTAACCAAAGATAAGTTATGAGAATAAAAATTCTCAACAATCTATTTTATTCTAGCAAAGCACAATACTCACAAAATACAAAAATGAGTAGGGCTCAATAAAAATATAGAATGCTTGTACAAAAATGAGCTACAGAATCTTTACAATGTTGTCTCTGGACATATACAAAATGCATCTAAGCGGTTTCGGGCTCTGTAGCCTTAGCCTTGGCCTCCTCCTTTGACTCAACCTTGGCCTCCTCCTTTGACTTAGCCTTTGGCTCTGTCTCCTTTGTTGTTGGCAACTTGCCTGCCTTGTCCTTGCCCTTGTCTACAAATGGAAGCTTCCTCTTTTCCTTGCCCTTGCTTCCCTTCTCAGGGACTCCTTTTGCCATTAAAGCTGAAATGCGTAATAAGGGAATGAAACGATATATTTTTTTTCTCTTCTTTGATGCACTAGTGCTAGCAACTAGTGGAAGTGGTGAGTCAAGGTCATCAGGTGTAATTGCATTTTTGAGGATAATGTTTATTGCCTTTGCCTGCACACTCCACAACCAGAACTCATCTGAGCGAACAGACTACAAAACAACATAAAAGTCAATTAGAATAATGTGGGATCTCTCATGAAATGAACATAGAGAAATTATATTACATTGACACAAGAAACTTACGCAGTTGTCAAAATTAGTGTACTTGGAAAGGAGGAACTTCCAAAAATTTGCGATTATGTGCTAGCCACAAGAGTGCAAATCCTTTTGCATAGGAACGGGTTGGTTGAGAAATTTCCACTCTGTATCCTTTTTCAATTCAGGACATAGAGTTTCAATCAATGCAGCCACCCTCTTACATGCCCTACAATCAACGATATAAAGAATGACTTACAATCAACAATTAGGAAGCAAGAAGGAAACGATATAAAGTATAATGACTTACAATTTAAATTGTCCATGCATTCCGAGAAGGCTATTCATAAAAATTGTCCGGCATTTCACCACATTAATTAAACAAGCAGACCAGTGCCCTCTGAAATTGAGAAAGTAAACAAAAAATATAAGAAACCTAACACAGGCAACTAATAACTTAAATTCCATCAACAGCTTGAAATCCAAAGAAAATACATACTTCTCTGTATATGGCAACACAACAAAGCAGGTACTCGGACTAACTCCCTGGAAATAAGGAGCAAGGTCCTCTTCAGACCTCGACAAGTCAATCAAGATAGTTGATACCAAAGGATCACAAATATATACTTGCTTTGCCTGGTCTGGCAAAAGCTCTTTCAATAGTACCCTGCAGATTGAATTAAAAACATTAGGAAAGGGAAAAAGAAATCGAAATAAGAAAGCATTCAAAAAAAGGCAAAGAGTACACACCTTAAACAAGTAAGCACAATACTATCATTGATCTCTCTATTCTTTTCAACGAGCATATAAACATCCGTTGGGAGCAATATGGAGGTACTCCTCCTGCTTGGCATTGTACGAGACATTGCATATGATCTGACTAGGCACCGCCTTAAGTCTGTCATTATTCTCTCCCTCTAACTTCAAAAGGTTTTTTGCCAATTCATCATCCCTAACGACATTCTCTTCTAATATTGTCTCCTTTCCCTTCAGATTTGCCCCCTTTCAGCCCCTGTTGTTGTCACCTCCTCAATAACCACCTTGTTAGCAGCCCTTTTCCTCTTCAAAGCAGAAGGAATGGAGAGGACCCCTTTCAGCCCTTGTGGACCTGGTGTTGTTGTCACCTCTTCAATAACCACCTTGTTAGCAGCCCTTTTCCTCTTCAAAGCAGAAGGAATGGAGAGGATTTCTATTGCCTTCCTATCCTTGAATGGTAGAGGTCGCATGAACTTATCATACCTTTACCTAACTCTGCTTACTAATGTCGTGTCCTTGTCCATTAGTGTGACCCTTCTGGCATGGGCAGCACAAATGTTACTATCATTTAATAATTCTATAAGGAAGTCCTCGCATGACTCTTGAAGACATACGAGGGTGCTACTCTGCCATTTAAAGTAACCTTTCCACTCGTAAATGAATTCCGGGGTGCTAGCAGCGGAAGTAGCACTTCTAGCACAGGGAAAACCCTCTCACTTGGGGCCTCGCCCATGGATATCCGGACAAGAGACTAATCCCTCGGCTCTTCCAAAACCAAACCTGAAAAAACTTCCCTCGCCTACAAAGCACAGACGATTCCTCTAGGATATTTTATTCTAGTGTAGTCAAGAGCCTTAACTAACCAAACTGATCCAACCAAACCCGTAAATCACATGGCCAGATCAAGGAAGAGACTTGCACTTGGATCATAGAGACCAACGCTTTTTTCCTCATCAAGAGGCACAGCCGTTGATTCTTTTCCATAGAACAACGACTATCCGGGATTTACTTCATCTATCGTAACATAATAGAATTGAGTCTCATCTTAGGGATCCATCAGTCCATCCTAACCCTATCCAATCCCATGGGTTAGCCAACCGCACAACCACTGTAGAGTGATAGGATCCATTAAAGAGATTTGGTTTTGTTTTGCCCCAGGTACCAGGGAAAAGAATTCCCAGGCCCCCTAGCCGGCGCTTCAAGCAAACTTCAAGATAGTCACACCACTTACACACCCAATATGAAATTGCCTGTTTCACAGATTGAGTTGTCCATGCCCGAGTTCAGAAAACAACTCTAACACCTTGTTTCATTTTCTTCCCCAACGCACGCGTGGGTATCTTCGGCAAGCCCTCATGAGCACTATATGGTCAACACCCTCTAGGCTCCTTGGCATGATGTCACCTAGCGCTTCACTAATAGGCCGCTTCCTTGGTCCCTCATCCACCATACCGGAAGCTCACCATTTAAATCGAACGTGGTTGGTCAAGACCTCGGCCCATCGTGCTACGCGAGACGTCCTCCATTGACTTCTCCGTCAACTGTTTTGCAACTTTATCACTTAGGTCTCCACGACCTCATTCACAAGAAGGTCAAAATGCTTTTCCAGCATTCTTGACATAAAACAGTCATTTAAAAACAGGTCATAAATATAGTTTCTAACGAACTCTCATCTTTCCACATTGTTCCACATCATTTCTCGTTATTCCACATTCTTCTACATCAATTCACATTGCTTATTCCACATCCAATCATATGTATTCCCATCGTCCTTCATCCATTCTCATCCAATCACATCATATTATATCTCATCACATCTATCCTCATCACATCATATCACAACATATCCACATCACATCCACATATCATCACATCACGTTCACATCTAATTACATCACTTCTCATCCATTCACATCTACCCAAGTCCACATCACATCACATCTCATCTATCCACATCATATCTCATCCATTCATATTATCTAACCAGATCCACATCACATCACATCCATTCACATCTCATTACATCACATTCACATCTCACCACATCCACTCGCATCTCATCACATCCATTCACATCCATCACACCCATTCACATCCCACATTCATTCACATCTCGTCACATTCATCCTCATCTTATCACATCTCATTCGCATCCATCCACATCACATCACATTCATTCCATCCACATTACATCACATCACATCCCATCCACATCCACATCCACATCCTTTCACATATCATCACATCTCATTCTCATCTCATTCTCATCTCATCACATTCACATCCACATCCATTTACATCACTTCACATCACATCCCATCCACATCCACATCCATTTACATCACATCACATCTCATCCACATCTCATCACATCCACTCACATCTTATCACATTGCATTCACACCTTATCACATCCACATCCACATCCATTTACATTACATCACATCTCATCCACATCTCATCACATCCACTCACATCTTATCACATTGCATCACATCCACTCACATCTTATCACATCGCATTCACACCTTATCACATCCACATCCACATCCATTTACATTACATCACATCTCACCCATATCTCATCACATCCACTCACATCTTATCGCATCACATTCACACCTTATCACATCGCATCCACATCTTATCACATCACATCCACATTTAGTACCATTTTCTACTTTCGATACCGATGGGACTTTTCTAAGTTTCTGCCGATTGCTTGGCCTAGTTAAAGGTACTTTTTCTCGGTGGATATATTCATATTCTTTCTCAAATTTCTCAAGTGAAATATATTCAATATTCTTCTTTTTGAGTAAAAGATTCATGGGATTTACAAAAATCAATTCTATCCATATTTTCCAATAAAATTAATAATGCTCAAAATTCCACTTTTGATAAATACTCATAATTTGAATTATACTAAAAGTTTCTCTTTTACCATTTAATTTCTTGGATCTCAAATATCATGGGAATTCCTCTTTTTGCATAAAAATAAATTTACCAAAAATTTCTCTTTTTGCATAAGAATAAATTTACCAAGAATTTCTCTTTTTGCATTAAAAAAATTTTACCAAAAATTCCTCTTTTACTATTTAATTACTTGGATCTCAAATATTATGGAACTTCCTCTTTTTGTAAAAAATTAAATTTACCAAAATTTACTCTTTTCTCATAATCAATTAATTATGCATAATTACAAAAAAAAAATTCTCATGAATTCTTTTTGCATAGGATGTCCAATCCTAGAATATGGTAGGAAGTCCTCTTTTAGCATCATGTACAAAAATAAGATATGTATTATTTTCTAAAAAAATTACCATAGCTTCACTACTATTACTGATAATTCTTAAATTTTTCTAAAGAATAAAAGCTTGTAATGAAAATATGATAGTAGTTCCTCTTTTATGCTTAAAATCAAACTGTGAATTTAAATCATATTTTTAACCATAATCATAAACTTAATTATGATTATTCTACTATATTAAGCTATTTCCATTATTCCTCTTTTTCTAAATTGATAGGATTATCTCTTTCTCATTTAGAATTAATTAAAGTATTTTTTAACTACTTATAAATAATCTAAAATAATTTACCATTATTTTGTTAACATAAAAGCATAAAAAATACCATTTTCTTGACCTTTAGCTTAACAAGCTTAGAGTTTGGTTTTGAAATAAGAATTTATCAATGAGAAGCATTCTTTTGCTAAAGAATTAGCCATAGGAATGACTATTCTTTTTGAGAGAGATATATACATAAGAAAGCATTCTAATTAAGCATAAAGATTAACTTTTTCTTGATTACAAATTAAAATTCTTAGGGAAAGCTTGATTTGAATTTAAAAAAAACCAATTAAAAAACTTCTCAAGCTTGAGAGGGGTTGAGAAGAGAAACCATTTGAGAAAATTTAACAAAAAACCATAAAATTCATTCTTACCTCAAGGATTAGCTTGCTTCTTTTTCTAGAAGTGAAGCCCCCAACCAATCTATTGGTTTAGCAAGTGGAGAATAGAGCTCCAAGAGTTGTTGTAGAGAGAGAGAGAGAGAGAGAGAGAGAGAGAGAGCTCCAAGCTCCCAAGAGAGATGAAAATTTAAGGGATAATAGAAAATAAGATTAGTTTAATATAATACTGGCATAGTATAGCTCTAATATTTTTTTACAAAAGACTAAGGGTCTATTTATAGGTGAGGGAGGCCACTAACCAAGTCCAACTAGGTTCTAGAATTTTCCAGGTTCAGTTTGACTCAATTTGGACAAGATTTGGACTTGTTTGGCTCCCATTTTGATTTGGACAAGATTTGGGCTTGTTTGGCTCCCATTTTGATTTGGTTTGATTCAGGAGAGAGGAGAGATAAAAATATCACAATTTTTTTGAATTAAAAACCCTTCCACACATCTAAAATAGGTGCCTACCTCAAGAGTCCCCCTCTCCTTTACCAAGGTGTCAAAAATGCATCATTATTCTAAAATATCTCATTTTTAAAGTAATATCTCATAATTTTTAACTAATAAACCTTGTACTCAGTCAACTCTTCATCTTATGTGAGCATTTACTCATTTTTGGGTATTTTTTTTATTCTTTTGGATTTATCTCATCCCAAACTTGGATTAATGTAATTGGCCCATTGGAACCTTAATTGGATCATAATCCAAAAATTTCTAAAAATGTAGACCCTTAGGCTAAGATCCTTTATACACATTTTCAATTAATTCCAAATGTACATTAGAAAGTTCATTTTGAACTTCTGTTTCAGGGGAATCCATTTTAGACACTAGGAGTATTTTTATATCCAAAGATATCTCAATTTAGGATTATCTCTCTCTAGACTTTTTCTCTCTCTAGGCCAAAACAAGGTAAAACAAGATCTTTCTTCTATTTTAGAGAGGGGAATAATTACAATAATAGAAGGGAAGGTTCTTATACCTTTACACCTTAAAAGTTGGAGGGAGGAATCTTACATGCCTACCGAAGAGAGGGGGAGCAAGAAGAGAAGAGACTCAAGAGCAATTAGCTCTTTTCATTGTAAATATTTTCACTATAAATCTTCAATATAATGGAATGGTGCAATTATTTTTTATTTTCAATATAATGGAATGGTGCAATTCTTCCTATGCATCTTTGTGAAGATCTCCATGCTGCATGATGTGCTAGTCCTGTGCCAGCTTTCCACTTTAGTGATCTTCTCTGTTTGGCATTATTTCGTGTTGTCCTTGCTAGATTACTCATACGTGCCCTTTCCATGGATAATTTTCACCCAAAAGTGTATATGTAAAACCAATTAAACATATCCTTGAGGTAATTTGTACGAGTCTTCCCTCCTCCATGCCAGGTGTTTTTAAAATGTACTCCTCCAGCTCGATAGTGAGATTTCTCCATTCCTTGTGTGCTCCACATGTCCAGAGAACCATACTCATTCATGAAGTATGCACCATGAGCATAAAGAATGTGCTGCACAAAAATTAAGAGAGTCAGTAGTTATTCATACTCGTTTCTTAATATCCAATAGGAAGGAGCAAATCTGTTTACCATGTAATGCGTAATGTTGGTTTCACCCCATGTATCAACCATGGACTTCGTAAAATTAGAAAGCTCGTCTTGAAATTTTTGTCGCTCCTTTGTGGTTGTCCTGCTTTTGGTCAAAAGTTTCACCATCTTATTGAAGTCTGACCAAACCTTTTCACGTAGAATTACAAGGCTTGAATTGGTGCAGTCAAATGTTGTACATTTGCATAAATCCTTCCACAAGTTCCAAGGCTTGGTTGAGTCCTTGGCATTTTCTAGCTTCTCCAGAAAACTTCTTGCTTTATTTCCACTCATGGACACTTGTTGTGCAACCTCATGATTCATGCCAGAGGTCTTTTTGTTAACAGTAATATGCACATTGCCACCATGGCACCCAATTGGGTTGAGTAGTTGCTCTACTTATGAAGATCTTCTCCTTGTTGTTCTTTGCCTTGCATGGTAAATGCATAATCTATGTGACACTTGAGAAAATGGTCAAACACACACATAAATGCATGCAGTGTACAGAAGTGGACATTCATCAGTTCAAATGGAATTATAGAATTCCATTCTAGGTCCCTCAAATGCCTGTTTGGCACAGCTAGCATGTTGGCAGACAAGACACCTCCAACCCAATTGCCAGCATCATCGTTCATGGGGTCGTGCGTAATATCATGATTCTCAAGCATCATCATCCATGGGGTCATGCTCAATATCTTGATTCTCAAGCATCCTCTTCTTTCCTGACTTTTGTTTGTTTTCCCTCACCATTCTCATGCACCACGGACAAGGATTTGGGGTGTTGGCACCTTCTGGACACCCAAGCAAGCACTTTATTGTCTTCAGGTCACCCCCCAAATGCCATTCTACTGTATAAGTGCCCTTGCTCTCTACCTCAAGTTTTTCTCCTTGAATCTGTGCTTTGATGACAATGGTAATCCAGGGTATCCTATCAAACATCTAAGCGAGAACTTCATGTGTCTCTTTTGGTACTTCAAATGCCCCAAGCCACTATATCTCTTTCTCACATATGAGGGAAAGTCTAGCTTGCAAATCCTCTCCCTATCACGGAGTTTTATTGATCTCAGTATTCCCCTCAAATGTGTCTTCACACTGAGAAAAGATGATAACTCTAAACTTTTTGCATATGCCATAGCCTCATTCATGAGTGTGATACTCATTCGCTCTATCCTCTTTCCTTTCACAATCTAACACTCATCCATTTTCAACACAAAGCTAACTTTGTCACCTTGCTGCATGACAAACAAAATTAAATAAGCTTTGATTTTTCATAGACTTTTTCAACTATTTTGCAAGCGATATAAAAGTTACTTATAATTATTAGGTAATCCATAGAATAAGATCATAACTTTCTGAAGATGTTGTAGATCAACAAATATATTGTTGAACTCGTTAAGGAACCACAATATTACCATTGTTGCCTCGCTTTTTCCCCCAAGCTCTAATGGTCAGCACATCATTGACGCAGTGGTACTCTCCAATCTTATGTTGCACATCTTCATTACATGTCCTCTTTGCTAATATTAATCTTCTTGGGGTGGGAAAAATATTTCGTGTGATGCATTGTTTGCGAAGTGTATCTTGCAGTACTTGATGGAGAGCTTGGTATCCTTTTGTTCTTATGCCCACTTCATTGCATGCATTTTGAACTTCCTCAATGCCTAAAAAGTTAGTTATACCTTTCATAATCTTATTTGCAAGTATCTGACGTACCTTCTTGTAGCGTGGATCTCGAACTATGGAAAGAATGTCATGTTTTCTCATGCAGCTACGTAACATATCTCCAATATCTTGAGGACCATTATCACCACATGCATCTTTAAGAAAGGTCCTGTAATAAACTAACAAAGATTACTTATAGCAACAATATTATATAATGAATTAACAATTAATGAAAAAAATCAAACAATAGATACACTCTAATAAGAATAACTTATAACCAAAAAGAAGAATAGAAAACAAACCTTGCTACATGAATTCCTCGCTTGCGAGCGCCACCACCAATTGCAAGTGTCTGAATGTTGTTCATTGTCCTCTTTTTCTCTCTAGCTCCCCCATGGGTGTGCTCTTCATACGTGAGATTGTATCCTGTAACTTCAGGATGTGGTCCTCTTTCTCTTTACCCTCTCTCTGTAGCTGTAAAATATTATTCTGTGCAATTTCGAGAGCTTGTTGCACACTACTCAAAGTGACTTGCAAGATATGAATTTGTGAGTTTAGAAATTGAACCTTCCATGCATCACATATGTTTAAGCGTTTGCAATATCCAAGGAGTCCATTCTCAACAAAATGAATGAATGAGGGTAGGTCTGTGAAAGGTGGAGAGAAATTTGAAGAAGGATCATTAGGATATAAATACCCATCAACCCAAAGATCCACATTACAATGACCCTGCTGTCTTCTTTCTTGCTTCTCATGTGCATTTAGATATTCTTTTCTGATAACTGCATATTCATTCAAGATGCGAATATGCAAGTTTACCTTCCTCACTCGTGATGAATTGAGGTGTTTGTTATTTCTGTGAGTGCCATAGTAGACAATGGAAGATGGTAGATAGCTTGGATCCCAAAGAGAAGCTTGAAAGAGAGACCTACTGCAATGAGAGAAGGGCTTGGGGGGGGGGGGAGAGAGAGAGAGAGAGAGAGAGAGAGAGAGAGAAAGAGAGAGAGAATCTTTTAGTTGTTGAGTCGGGGACAGGGAGGAGATGTGATAGTAATCAATGAAGAAAACGGTTTTGAGGTGGGCTATAAAATATAAATTTTAAATTGCTAGCCTATCCAAAAATTTAAATTTAAATTAAACTTTTTATTTTTTTATGCATTTAAAAGTGAAAAATAATAAAAAAACATAAGTTTTCCTTGTCTTTTAAAATGACTGCTGATTTAGAATTCGTGGGAACTTAAAAAATGCAATGAAAGTGTATTAAACGAGATTGTCTTTTAATGACTGTTGATATAGAATTTAGAGGGAACTTTAGAAACGCAATGAGAAAGTGCATTAAATGTGATTGAAAGTTATTTTGAGATAATTATTTTGAATTGTAATAAAAAATATTTTTGCGGCCCCTATATGGACGAGATTGATGATGTTTCGAGAGTTTTAGTGGCTAGAAAGAGAATCCTAGAGTGCAAATCCTAGAGAGATCCCCTACTTTTAGGGCCAAAAGTAGGCGTCATTATGAGGTGTGTCTCCTTAAGCCTTAATAAAATTAGTCTTAATTCCTTAAAATTAGGGATCCTTTTATAGGGCCCTAATGCTAAGATTCAAATTTATTTTGCTAATTAGTGTGGTAGTGTGTTATAACACTAACTAAGCCTCAAATTTATTTTGATTAGTGTGTTAGTGTGTTGTGACCTCCTGCATATAACACTCGGCCTCTTTCTTCCTTGAGTCCATGAGCTACTGCAACAGCACAGCAGGTGCGCATCACTCTCATTTGTATAATACTGTAGGAATGGATAATGCTCTTCATCTTCATCTACATGAATCACAAGCTCGTCCTTCCATTAGCTGTAGGCAGGATGAGCCCCCAGCCACCCATGCTTCTTAGCCTCCTCGGCATGACAACTACAGATGCCAGCTCTTCCTTGGAACCTGACATTGGACAAACTCTTCAAACCTTTGTTTGTTACACCCTCTTTTTGACTTTCTTTCTCTCTCTCTCTCTCCCATCTCCACCTTCTAAACTCCTTTCAAATCAAGCAACAATTCTCCCTTCTAAACTCCTTTCAAATCAAGCAACAATTCTGCCTTTAACTTGGGTTGGGGGTCACTCAAAAATACATGAATATATCATGTGAGTGCATAAAAGGGTATAGTTTATTTACTTTTTTTCATTGAAAGAAGGAGTCTATAAAAACAAATTCAAGAAAATTTGTAGATTGTATAGAAAAAGGGTTAGTTTTAATCAATAAAAGCTCACAGATAAGGGAGTTTAAAAATAGGTCTTGAATGCACATGATATATAGGGTTTACATATAGTAACCTCTCTCCCTTCCCCTCCCTCCAAGGCCTTTAATTGAAGATTGGATTGATAGGTTGAAATTGTGTCACGAGATCTAGAAAATACTTCATGAAGAATAATACAAAACTCAAATAATACAAAGATTATGACCATTCAATTGGATACAAATTGAATAAAAAGTAAATATGAAATAAATTTGTAACAAGATATAGAGATAGAAGGTACCACACAAGACAAGATTGGGTGTAATCTCCCCCCTCATGCGTGTAGCTCCCCTTCCATGATATGAGTATTTAGAGAACTGTATTCCATAAAAATAGCCCAAGGAGCTAATAATAGTTGTGCATACAATTTGGGCTTGCTTTTCCCACTTTTGGGTTTTTATTTACATAAGTTATTAACCATATCAAAGTTTCTAAGGTTTGTACATATCAAAACCTTTGCCCAAATATAAATGCTAATGGGCCTTTACATATGAAATAACTTTGTACACACTTGCACATACCATAACCTTGCGCACATTCAAACATTAATAACCTTGTGCACATTCGTACATTCCATTAAACCGATTTCTACACACATTAAATCAAGCATATTTTTTCTACAATTATTAAGCATAAAAAATATATACTTGTAACAGTCCAGGAAGGAATTGTCCTCAGTTGTGTAGAAGAAAATGCTACAACAATAACATTATGCTCGTAGTGATTGATGTCATAACCTGCAAGGTAAACTCAAAGGTCCAAACATGGCTTAGAGGCTGATTAGGCATAGCTCAGAGGTTCTTATAGACATGGAATACCACAAACAGACTTAGAGGTTCATTGACCAAGCATGGCTTAGAGGTACAAAGGCATGGCTCAGAGGCTCAGGTGGTGAACATGGACTACAATAATAAAACTCATGCGACACCTAAATTTTTGATTCTTGCACTCATCATCAAATATACACAAAATGCCATAAAATTATAATACATGATTAAAAAAATGATCTTCACCGATCAATCCACCTAAAAACTTGCTTTTGCACCAGTACTAAAAACAACAATTAAAGTAACACTAGTCATGATAAGAATAAAAGACAAGTTGATTATGAGTATGAAGATAGGGGGATACTAACCCCGATATGAAAAGTCATTTGATAGCAAAAATAAAAAGAAATTTAACATAAATAAATATAAGTAGTTGAACAACAATTTTACAATCCTCTAGTGATGTGGGTGTGGTCGAGTACAATTATTTTCTCTGGAGGTAATTTAATTTTAAGGTAATGGAGTCGAATAATAAACTCTTCATGAGATAATCATCTATGCTGTATCCACGAATGATGTTTATCCATTCTAGGAGACGATAAAAACATATGTTTGGAGTAAAAATTGTAGTGTTGCCAATGGGTATGAAGACAAAACATTCTTCATGGTCATTCATCCAAATCTTTGACCATTTGTCTTGTTGTTGATTGCTGAAGATCCGTAGTAAATGTTGAAATAGGGTACGATTTCGTTCAGACAAATACGCTAGGTAGCTACATTATTCCATGAGTTGTAGGAGCTCCAAAGGTGGATAAGGATCCTGAGGTGATGGTCAAGTCATAATGCTATAGACATAAAATTTTTGACATGAGAACTTCATGAGTCTAGTTGGTGTGGTGTCTTACAACTAATTTTGGTCTCATTTTCAGAGGTTTGACATTAGAAGAATTCGGAACTCATTTTGGGGCCGTGTAAGAAGTTCTTAATTTCTTTATTTTTCTCATCTCCAAGATGTATAAAATCGAAAAGTGCATCCAACAAAAACAATAAAATATGTGCACTGACTACAAAAAGTGAATCTCTAGAGGAATAAAGAAACTGACGCGCGTTTAACATAAGGGAGTAACTTAAGACTCCCTTATGTTGTGCAACAATTTGTGGATGCTGTAAGATCCCTTCCCAACCCCTCAAAATGTCCACCAGCATCTTCTCCTGTAATCAATCCCTCCTTAGAAATATAAAAGACCTTGTTTCTAACTATTTTAACCTAGAGAGAGAAAATATTCTAGAGAGAGAATATTCAGATTTTTAACATTTTTGGATAGAAAATTATTTCATCTTATTAAAATAAATTTTCCTAAAATAGAAATTCAAAAAGAACTTTTCAATGTGCAATTGGAATTAATTGGAAATGGGTATAAAGAACCTTAGTCTAAGGGTCTAGATTTTCAGAAATTTTTGGATTATGGTCCAATTAAGGTTCCTATGGGCCAATAGCATCAATCCATGTGTAGGGAGGAGATAAATCCAATTTGTAAAAGAAGATACCCAAAAATGAGTAAATGCTCACATAAGATGAAGAGTTGAATATGTATAAGGTTTATTAGTAAAAAACTATGAGTAATATAAAAAAAATGAGATAAATTGAGTATCCAAAAATGAGTAAATGCTCACATAAGATGAAGAGTTGAATATGTACAAGGTTTATTAGTAAAAAACTATGAGCAATATTAAAAATATGAGATATTTTGGATAACTATGAGCAATATTAAAAATATGAGATATTTTGGATAACTATGAGCAATATTAAAAATATGAGATATTTTGGGTATAATCATTCCATTTTGACACATATGTAAGGAAGGGGAGTCCATTAAAGGAGGTACATATTTCACATGCTCGAATGAGTTTTAAACTCAAAAAATAATGTGATATTTTTATCTCTCCTCTCTCTTGAACCAAACCAAATCAAAAGGGAACCAAACCGAATCAAAAAGGAACCAAACCAAATTAAAAAGGAACCAAACCGAATCAAAAAGGAACCAAACTAGGTCCAAATCTAGTCCAAATTGAACCAAATTGATTTGAAAAATTCTAGAATTAGTTTGTTTGGTTAGGAGCTCAATTTTTCCTATAAATAGAAGCCTCCCCCTTGTTGAAAATTAACAATGTTTAATGCATTGTTACTCTACTCCACCCAAGCCAAGAACTATGAATTTGTTAATAATTCATTAGTTTTTGACATTTCCCTCTTCCAAACATTGGTGGCCACTCTTGTCCAAACAAGAGTTGAACCCTCAAACCATCAAGCCAAAGGAGAGTTATCAAAGTCATTAGTAAGTTAGTGATTCTTCTTTCTTTCAATTATTTTATGGATTTTTTAAATGGTTTTTATGCTTTATGTCTTCTCTATAATATTAGGCCTCATTACAAAAGGCATTCCCCTCTCTTCTCTAACAAAACCAACCATTCTCTATCCTAGGTGAATGGTTAAGTGATTAATGTCAATTTTTTATAATGTTTATCTCAATTAAGTGAAAAAAAATATTTACTTTAGGATAATTTCAATATTAGTGTACTTTTAATTAGTTTTAAAGACGTAAAAAATTAAAAAATGGTCAGCCATACAAAGGAGGTTATGGCAAAATTTTTAGAATTTAATAAAAGAAAATTTATCTTTTATTTTATTATAAAAGTGTTACTTTTAGCATAATTGAATTTCATGCATAGAGGTATGCATAAAAGATGAATATTTTATTATAAAAGAGTTACTTTTAGCATAATTGAATTTCATGCATAGAGGTATGCATAAGAGATGAATATTTTATTATAAAAGAGTTACTTTTAGCATAATTGAATTCCATGCATAGAGGTATGCATAAGAGATGAATATTTTATTATAAAAGTGTTACTTTAAACATAATTGAATTTCATGCATATAGAGGTATACATAAGAGATGAATATTTTATTACAAAAGTGTTACTTTTAGCATAATTGAATTTCATGCATAGAGGTATGCATAAGAGATGATTATTTTTTTACAAAAGTGTTACTTTTAGCATAATTGAATTTTATGCATAGAGGTATGCATAAGAGATGATTATTTTATTACAAAAGTGTTACTTTTAGCATAATTGAATTTCATGCATAGATGTATGCATAAGAGATGATTATTTTATTACAAAAGTGTTACTTTTAGAATAATTGAATTTCATGCATAGAGGTATGCATAAAAGATGATTATTTTATTACAAAAGTGTTACTTTTAGCATAATTGAATTTCATGCATAGATGTATACATAAAAGATGATTATTTTCTTACAAAAGTGTTACTTTTTGCATAATTGAAATTCATGCATAGAGGTATGCATAAAAGATGATTATTTTATTACAAAAGTGTTACTTTTATCATATTTGGATTTCATGCATAGAGGTATGCATAAGAGTTGATTATTTTATTATAAAAGTGTTACTTTTATCATATTTGGATTGCATGCATAGAGGTATGCATAAGAGTTTATTATTTTATTATAAAAGTGTTACTTTTATCATATTTGGATTTCATGCATAGAAGTATGCATAAAAGATATTCTTTTTATACTAAAAGTGTGATTTTCATCATAAATGGATTTTATGCATAACTTAGATGCATAAGAGAAATTCTTTTATTCTAAAAGTGTAATTCCTACTAAATTGAATTTATGCATAGGAAGATGCATAAAAGATTGATTCAAAAGTGTCATTCTCATCTAAATTGAATTTATGCATAGGAAGATGCATAAAAGATTGAATTTTAATTCAAAAGTGTCATTTTCATTTAAAATAAATTTATGCATAGGAAGATGCAGAAAAGATTGATTTTTACTTCGAAAAAAAATATTAATCTCCTTAAATGAAATTTATGCATAAATAAATGTGTAAAGAAATCTTATATCAAATATAAGAATTCTCTTATATTCTATAAATAGATGTGAGATGTGATAGGATGTGATAAGAGGTGTATAAGATGCTTATGAAATAAGTTAGCAGGTTATAAGATGAATTAAGATGTGATAAGATATGTATGAGATGAGGTAAGAAGTGTATGTGATAGGATAAGATGTATATGGGTTGTGATAGGGCAAGAATGGATGTGATGTAAAAGATTAGATGTGAAGGCATATGGGGTTATATGAATGGGAATGTGAAAATGGATGTATGTATGTGGATGTGTGAATGTGGAGATGGGAGTGTGGATGTATGAATGTGAAAATGGATGTATGCATGAAGATGTATATGCGTAGATGTGAATGTGGATGTAGATGTGGATGTATGTATGTATGTGGATGTGGATATTTGAATGAGGACGTGATAATGGATGTATGTATGTAGATGTGGATATATGGATGTGAATGTGAATGTAGATGTGGATATATCCATGTGAATGTGGATGTGGATGTGGATGTGGATGTATGGATGTAGATACGGATGTGGATGTATGTATGTATGTGGATGTATAGATGTGAATGGGAATGTGGATGTGGATGTATGAATGTGGATGTGGATGTGGATGTATGAATGTGAATGTGGATGTGGATGTGGATGTATGGATGTGTATGTATAAATGTGGATATGGGATGTGGATGTATAAATGAGGATGTGAAAATGGATGTATGCATGTAGATGTGGATGTATGGATGTGAATGTGAATGTGTATGTGAAGTAATGTGTCGTCGATATGAGGAAATGGATGAGAATGAGTACACATTAAATGGAATGTGAAATAAGTAATGTGGACTAAGGAGGGATAATGTGGAAAGACGAGAGTTCGATTTAGAAATTGTATTTTGTGACTATTTGTAAATGACTGTTTTATGCCAAGAATGCTGGGGTTTGACCGTCTTATGGATTAAGGTCATGGAGACCTAACTGATAAAGTTGCAACTGCTGACGGAGAGTCAATGGAGGACGTCTCGCGTAGCAAGGTCGGCCGAGGTCTTGGCCAGCCTCGGTTCGATTTAAATGGTGAGCTTCCAGTACGGTGGATGAGGGACCAAAGAAGCGGCCTATGAGTGAAGCGCTAGGTCACCTGCAAAGGCTCCTAGAGGGTGCTGACCATACGGTACTCGGGCTCTGGGTCGCCGAAGATACCCACACGTGCGTCGTGGAAGATATTGGAACAAGGAATAAGAGTTGTTTTCTGAAACCGGGCATGGATCTGGTTGATTGACCTTGCTGGTCCTCAATGGATGAGTCCATGGCTCTTTTATATGGATTTGTGGGTTGATCTTGCTAATCTTCCACGGAGATTCCATTCTGTTATATGAATATATTGCCGGTTACTATGAGCTAGGAACTATGGAAAAGGCCCCTGAGAGAACAGGTGGTGAGCGTTCTGGTTGTTGCCAATGATGCCATAAGTACACCGATGAAAGAATGACTAGAAATAAGGATTCAACCAGAGACTTTGAGGATTGTCATCAGTGACATAATGGTTTTATTAAAATATTGTTTTAAAGCTAGTTGATGCTGAGAAAAAGGCAATTTCATATTGGGTGTGTAAGTGGTGTGACTAGTTTTATGTTTGCATGAACTTCCGGCGCTAGGGGGCCTTGGAACTCTTTTCCTTGGTACCCGGGACAAAACCTAACCAAATTCCAAATTGGATCCCATCACTACAGTGGTTGGGCGGTTGGCTAACCCATGGGATTGGATGGGGTTAGATTAGACTGATGGATCCGTAAATCGAGACTCAATTTTTGTTATTACGATAGATAAAGTAAATCTCGGATAGTAATTGTTCTATGGATAGGAATCAACGGCTATGCCTCTTGATGGGGAAAAAAGCGTGGATCCCAATGATCCAAGTGCAAGTTTCTTCCTTGATCCGATCGAGTATCTTTATAGGTGCAGTCGGATCAGCGTGATCAGTAATGATCTTGACTACGTTAGAGTAAAAAGTTATCCTGGTGGAATCGCTCATGCTTTCCGGGTAAGGGAAGTTTTTCCGGGTTCGGTTTTGGAAAAACCGACGGATTAGTCTCTTGTCCGAATATCCGTGCACGAGGCCCCGAGTGTGGGACCCTGCCCGGCACAAGAAGTGCTACTTCTGCTGCTAGTACCCCGAATCCGTTGCGCGGTGGGGATGGGGATATCACAGATGCCAACAAAATTGATGTAAATGCTATTCAAGAGGCACTAGATGAAAGTGGAGTTAGTAGAAAAGGCCACACCTCTATCTTCAAGGCTGTGTCATTGACTTCAAAAGATCAAAGAATCAAACGTGTGCTTTTGCCTACACTTGCAGAAGTATGGAAGCAAGTGGATGACTACATTAGCCAATGCTTCCATATTGAAGGACTGTTTAAGGGTGATAGGGGTAGTACTATGTATAATCCTTGAAACAACATTTTTGTTTCAACAAATGCAAAGAAGAATCGTTGAGTACTATGGTATCACTTTTGAAGAGTGCCAAGGACGTCTGAAGTTTGTTATAAAATTGGATGAATGTGAAATTGTTAAAGAGAAAAATATTGAGTGTGTGACAATCACACTTATAAATAGAGCACACTTATAATTGGCACACTATTTTGATGTGATTTCTATGTTTGTTACTAATGCAAGCTTACAATTGTCAATGATAGGTTAAGACAGAGGACCATGAGAAACTTGAATGGATATTCCACAAAACAGAAATACCAACTACAATTAAAAATCAGGTGTAAGGAGAGCATCTTCATGTGGAAGGCAAAGGTGATTTTCAAGTTGAGTGGCATATGGCAGGTGACCTTAAAACCCTTAAATGCATGTACAACATAAGCAAAGGAGGGAACACAAAGACTCCATGCTTGTACTACAACAAACCAAACTATGTCTTAGACCCTAAGTGGTGGAAGACAGCACCTAATAGAGACAAGAAGGATTCTAAGGATCTAGAGAAATCAACAAATGGCAAAGACGTTCCTGTCAAGATATCTATCGTGGTGATGAAAAACAGGTAGAGGGAGAGGAGACACACACACAGGAGCAAACCCTAATGTATTAAGCAAATCCTAACCATAATGGGAAGCCATCTCCCTTCTCACACAATGCATAAAGCCATAATCCATAATCTAAAACACACTACATGTGTTGTGTCTGCACCTTGCTAACCCTAGCTAATGTCCACACACTATGACCAGCTGGACGCGGTCATTTATGTCTCACACATGTTATTACCTAACATGCTAGCACATAGTGCAACTAGCACAAAGCTGACATTGAGAGCTTGAATCTCAATAGCCCCTCTCAAGCTCATGATGTACTGCCATAGATGAAGATGTAGATGAGCTTGGGCTATCAAAGCTCTCAACACTCCCTCTCAAGCTCATCCCATGTACTCCCAACATAGTACGGAAGTACTCAAACTTCTCCCTGCTAAGTGGCTTTGTAAAGATGTTAGCCACCTGCTCTTCAGTCTTCACATGAAAAATAGGATTCTTGGCCAACTGTATGCTGCTCATGTTGTCACAATGAATGACAACCTTGCCATCAATAGACTCACCCAAATCAGCCAAGAGACTCTTTAACCATACTGCTTCACATGTAGCAATGGCTGCACCCCTGTATTCAGCCTCTCTACTAGATAAAGTAATAGTAGGTTGCTTCTTACTGCTCCAACTCACCACTGCACTTCCAAATGTAAAGGCATAACCACTAGTAGACCTCTTGTCATCATACGAGCTAGCTGCCCAATTTGCGTCTGTGTAGCCGTGTACATCCAAGCCTTTACCATGCTCATAAAGAAGACCATAATGTGCAGTGGTCTTTATATAGCGCATAATGCATCTCACTGCATCCAAATGAGGTTTTCTGGGGCTGTGCATAAATTGGCTTACTATCCCCACAGCATAACTGAGATCTGGGCATGTGATAGTCATGTAAATAAGATTGCCCACCACCATCTTTCTATACATAGATGGATCATCCAACTCTTCACCAAAATCAGCCCGCAGCTTCACATTCTGCTCCAAAGGTGTACTCATTGGCTTACACCCTGTCATCCCATATTTTGCCAACATATCAAATGCATATTGGAGTTGCACTACCCATGTCCCTGCATGGTCTTTGATCACTTCAATCCCAAAAAAATATCTCAATTCACCCGTCTTTCTTCATATCAAACTGCCCACTCAATGCCTTCTTGACATGCATAACATCTGTAGCATGATCTCCTGTGACAATCAAGTCATCCACATAGATGACAAGCAAGACAATCCCATGATCTGTTTTCTTCACATAGAGTGAAGAATCTACTGAAGAAACCTGAAATCCAATGGAGATAAGATATCGACTTATCTTATCACTGCAAGCACGAGGTGCTTGCTTCAAACCATATAATGCTTTCTTTAATCTGCAGACATGAGTGGGATACCTCACGTGTACATATCCTTCTGGCTGTGCCATATAAACTTTCTTTTGTAAATCACCATTTAGAAATGCATTTTTCACATCCATTTGATGCATTTCCCAACCATTTGCTGCAGCCATAGCAATGACTGCTCTCACTGTTCCCATCTTTGAAACTGGACTAAATGTTTCATCATAGTCTAAGCCTTGGGTTTGTGCATAACCCTTAGCTACCAACCATGCTTTATGGTGCTCAATGGAACCATCTGATTTACATTTCACCTTATAAACCCATTTGCAACTAATGACATTTTTGCCTTGTGGTAAGGCAACCAAATCCCAAGTTTCATTTTGAACCAATGCGTCCATCTCAACATCCATTGCCTTCTCCCATACATGCTTCCCAATAGCTTCTGTATAGCATGTAGGTTCCACATGCTTCACCAAAGAGGTCATATATGCGTAATGCATAGCAAAGTCACGATATGTCAACCTGTCACCTGACCCTTTGGGATCTCCGCAATGCATGCGGATCACTCTGAAAACCTGTCACTCTAGCATGTGGAGGCACATATCTATCCTGCCTTGCACCTGGTGTGCGTAAAACTGGTATGCCAAGTTCCTCATCCGAAATTTCTGAACTTGACGACTCATAACATGTAATGCCAATTCCTTCAACCTTCTTTTTCCTTTTATCCACAGCACTACTCCCACCAGTGCTCACATTCTCATGTCTCAAGCATCCTAACCATGGACGTATAGTGCTACTCTCAGACTCTGCTAGCCCAGACATAGAAATAGAACTTGCTTGTGGCAAGTTCGCATGCACATCAGCATCAACGGAATCAATGACACCCTCATCCTTTGCCTTGTACTACCAACTAGCAAGTTCATCAAACACCACATCTCGTGAGATAACCTCTTGCCTAGTTTGTGGATTGTAACATTTATATGCCTTGCAATCATGTGCATACCCAACAAAAACACACTTTTCTGCCTTCTTAGGATCCAACTTCCTCCTTCTCTCATCACAGGCACATGCACATAAGCTATGCAACCAAACACTTTGAGGTGTCCAATGTCTAGCCTAAAACCTGTAAGATGCATCTCTAGCGTACTTCCATGTATGGCTATTGTGGGTGTCTTATTAAGTGCATACACCACTATGGCACACGCTTCTGCCCAATAATAATTTGGCATGCTCTTTTCATTGAGCATCGCCCTGGCCACATCACAAATGACTCTATTTTTCCTCTCCAGCAACACCATTTTGCTAAGGTGTGTACCTACAAGTTAATTGCCTTCTTATGCCATGCTTTCTCAAGAAAATCTCAAAAGCATGTGAGGTGTATTCACCACTTCCATCTGTCCTCAAACATTTTATCCAAGAGCCGTATTGCTTCTCTGCAAACGCTTTGAAGTCTATAAACTTTCCCAACACTTCACTTTTCTCTCTGAGAAAGTAAATCCAAGTCATTCTGCTGAAATCATCAATGAATGTCACATAATACAAGCTGCCTTTAATGGATGGGTTTTGTGCAGGACCCCATACATCACTATGAACTATCTCAAGTGGCCTGCTACTCATGTTTCCTTCTTTAGGAAACGGCAACCTTGCTTGCTTTCCAAACTGGCAAGCATCACAAACATGCATATTCTCATCATACTTGAATCTAGGTAGCCCACTAACAATGCCTCTTGCTTGCATGTTCTTTAACCTTTGTATGTCCACATGTCCAATCCTTTTATGCCACATGTCAATGTCTTGTACCACATTTCGGCTTTTAGAGAACATGACTGATTTCAATTCAGGAATCCCAAGATCCAGCAATAACCTGCCTTCTTTCTTGCCTTTGGCAATGACTCTACATCCATTTTTTAAATCCTCAACGAAGCAACCATGCTCGTTGAAATGAACCTCTAAACCTTGTTCCACCATTTGACCAACTAAGGCCAAACTTTTTGTAATAGAAGGCACATACAAGACATCTGCCCATAGACTTTATTTCACAATTGTGCATCACCAATGGTATGCTTCCAACATGTGTGATAGCATGTTGGGTATCATCTCCTGTCTCCACATAGCCTTTCACATCCATAGGCTTCATATGCTCAAACCATTCGCCATGACAAGTCATATGGTTTGATGCTCCACAGTCCATATACCAAGAGTCATCACTTTCACCATTTGTCATCATAGATCCCATAGCATGTTTCATGGTGGCAAACAAGCGATTTGCACTGCCATCATTACTGCTTGATGCAAAATTTACACTGCCATCATTACTGCTTGATGCAAAATTTCCACCATTTGCATAATTTCCACCATGTTGTGCATAATGTCCACCATGTTGTGCATAATGTCTACCATGTTGTGCTCTACTCCCTCTTAAATCATTTTGTTTGCGGAAACAATCACGTGCCATATGACCAAATTTCCCACAGTAATGGCATTCCACATTTTGCATAGATGTTTGTTGGCCTTGCCAATGTCCTCTACCACAAGTATTACCTCTGCCTCTCTGAGGTGTATATCCACGACCACCTCTGGCACCATATGAAGGCTGAAAATTCATGACCATTACCACGGCCTCATGATGCAAATCTCCCCCTGCCTCTAAATCTCCTTTGTGAATAGAAAGCCTGATTTCTGCCATTATCATCATGGTGTCTAGTAGATGCATCATGAAAAGAGTCACTGAGTTTGATTTCCTCAACAAGCAAGAGAGAAACCAACTCATCAAAATCTGGTAAACCTGTACTCCGAATAGAAATAGATGTATCAAAAGACTTGTACTCCTTGCCAAGACCACGCAAGAAGGCAATGTCTACCAAATCATCATCAGGCATGGGGGCATTGATAGTTGCCAATGCATCTGCATACTTCTTTATCTCTTGTACATAATCATGGATACTCCTTCCTTTATGCTTCCCATTATGAATCTGTTGTCTCAAGTGAGACTTACGAAGCACTAGTATCTGTATCAAATAGCTTTCTTTACCAATGTATCCCATGCATCCTTGGGATTCTCACAGCATCATGTATATGTATGAGTATAGCATCCGAGATACATATAGACAAGTAATGCAAAACTTTGTATGCTCTCTCTGACCATTGCTTATGAGCTACAACCTGTTGTTGTGTAGGTTGTCAGGGTAGTTCACTCTGGCTCCGCACCTGTAATAAGGTCCCAAAACCTTTTTCCTTTCAGAAAGATTTTAATCCTGTACTTCCATGCCTGGAAGTTATTCCTATGCAAGTTCTCACCCACAATCTGTACTGGGTTGTCTAACATATTTGCTCAGTGCAAATGCACCTTCCACATACATCCAAATCTATAAACGAGCCTTCCTCAGCTCAACCACACTCTAATAAGTGTTCCAGATACTCCAAAGTACTCAACGAACTTCACTGTTGATGTAGAAAATCAAACTGATTGCATTCAAATTGAACTAACAGTCGGTCGTTTAAAAGTACACCTAAACCGCCAAAACTACAACTCATTTTTTATTCTACCAAAAAAACTCCAAAAATGCTAGTTTTTTGCCCAAAAAAGGTAAAATTTAGAATGAACCTCTTAAAAAATACAAAAAAAACTAAAATTTCATACTTAAATACTCAAAATTAACTTTTTGAACTTCAAAAAGCCATGCAAATTTGGACGTATAAAACCATCATTTTTATTGAAAATAAAATACATTATCAAAAAGTGACATCTAGAGATCTAGCATTCCTTGTTCAAAAGATCCTTCACTTCCTCCCATAAAATTTGTATGGTTTGTTGTCGAAGGTAACTAGATTTCTTTCGAGTGAAGCCATAAATAAGAATTTTCACATCATCTTGATTGATATTATGTGTCATGGTGACTGTCCTCTTTTTTCTTTCCCTTTGGGGCTTGCCTTAATTATCTCTAGGTATACTTTCTTGTTAGTGCATCATCTCCGCTTGTTTTGAACTAGTGAACATCAATTGACTATACCCTTTGATTCTCTTCTTGAATTTTGATGATCTTTGTGAATCAAAAGGGATATCCACTCTCATCATTTTCTGCTAAGACAATAATTATAATCCCCATTGTGAGCTGATTAACATTTTCTTTTCACATTTTGTTCTCTTATTGGAGTCATTTGCTTGTTTTTCTTACACCAATATAAGCTTCTTGAGTCTCTCCATACATAAGTCTCTCTAGCTCTTCAATTAATTCTAGAGATTATTCTCTCTTCTTCGCGATACCTCAGTGATGCACATGCCGAAGAAATGCTGCTAATATTTTTATTTCAAATTGCTTTGACACATTTTTCAAGTTCCAAAATTGTTACATTCCCGTAACGCCGCTACGGGCATTACCACAAGAGGGGACGGCCTCTGGCTCACCACCCAGCCATAGAGGAAGAATGAGGATTGCCCCTCATCCCCCAGGCTATATAGTGTGTGGCCTGCCGTCCACACTAGCCTGGCCGCCCATGACTCCGCATGGGTGTCCTCTCCCACTGAACCCCGGATATAGCCATCCGGTCTGCCCCGTCGGTCACAGGCGTTACAGCCTACGTGACGTTACCCCCCCCTTAAGAAGAGTTTTCGTCCTTGAAAACAAACTGGGGAAACCTTTTGGAAATTGCACTACGGCGTTCCCAGGTTGCCACCTCCTCATCCCTATCTATCCATTTAACAAGTACCTTGTGGTACACTTTATGTCGGGTTTGTCTGTCTCGATACCCAAGAATCCTTTTCGGTTCATGTGGTATCTTTGGTGGAGTGATCAATTCCACTAAAATATCTAGAGAAACTACGTTCTCTAACCCGTGAACTGATTTCTTCAGTTTACTGACATGGAAGACAGGATGAACTTGAGAACTCTCTGGTAACTCAAGTTTGTAGGCTACGTCCCCAATCTTCTTAAGGACCTTGAAAGGACCGCAATATCTAGGAGAAAGTTTATCACACTTTCCCGTTTTCATGGTTGCTGACTGCGCACGAACCTTTAAAAATACAAAGTCACCTTCTGCAAAGGTCACTTGTCTGTGTCCTTTATAGGCAAATGTTTTAGCGCGATCCTGTGCACTACGAATGCTCTCGCGTTTTTTAAGCATATCATTCATATCTTCAAGGAAATCCTTGACAGATTGAATCTTCTCCTTTTCTAGGCCTACAGCCATTGGAGATCTCGGCTGGAATCCATACATTAACATGAATGGTGTAAATCCAGTCGTCGTCGCTGAATGCTTGGAGCTGTTATAAGCAAACTCCAATACGGGCAAATATTCTTTCCAATTTGATTGCTTCTTATCAACATAAGAACGCAATATATCCTTTAGAATTTGGTTAACTCTTTCAGTGTGACCATCAGACTCCGGATGATCTGCCGTACTCATACTTAGAGTAGTATCCAACTTTTTTGAAGATATCCCTCCAAAAATGACTGTTGAACTTTCTATCTCTATCTGACACTATATCTGCGGGCAGGCCATATAGCTTGTAGAGATGTTCAATAAAGAGTTTTGCCAACTCTGGCGTTTTAACAAAAAAAAAAATTTTGGTGGCAATAAAATTTGCCATTTTAGTCCTGTCCACTACCACCCACACCGAGTCATTCCTTCGACTCGTCTTGGGTAAACCGGTAATGAAATCCATGGAAATGCTTTCCCATTTTCCTTGAGGAATCTCCAGTGGATGGAGTAGTCCTCCAACTTAAGACGTTCATGTTTATTGACCTGGCACTTACTGCATTTCAGCACATAAGTCTGGACGTTCTTAAACAAACTAGGCCAATAAAACTGTCTTTTTACTAGTGCATAGGTCTTCTGAATCCCAGGGTGACCCGCACTTGGACTATTAAAACTATACCCCGAAGACTCGGCTAGCCTCTCCGGACTAACTCTCGCTTCGCTATCCGCCGCACCTACGGCCAATCTAATCATGCATCACAAGGATTAGTTCCAAAGTTGAGAGATACTTCCTCTCAGAGTAACATCTTTGCACAAGCATATGCTCTAGAATCTTGTTGAGTTTCTAACTACCATCAATCTACGGATGGTTAAACTCCACTCCAACTCAGAGTAAATGTAAGTTTTGAAAATTTCCCTTCAAATATAACAATCAAACTTGTGAGATCTCGGTCTCCACCGCGCAACGGATTCGGGGTACTAGCAGCGGAAGTAGCACATCATGCGCGAGTAGGGGTCTCACACTCGGGGCCTCGCCCACGGATATCCGGACAAGAGACTAATCCGTCGGTTTGTCCAAAACCAAAACCGGAAAAACTTCCTTTACCCGAAAAGCATGGGCGATTCCACCAGGATAACTCTTTACTCTAACGTAGTCAAGATTCATTACGGATCAACTAATCTGACTGCACCTTTAACGGTACTTGGTCAAATCAAGGAAGAAACTCGCACTTGGATCATTGGGATCAACGCTTTTTTCCCCATCAAGAGGCACAGCCGTTGATTCCTATCCATAGAACAATTTCTATCCGGGATTTACTTCATCTATCGTAATAATAAAAATTAAATCTCGATTTACGGATCCATCAGTCCAGCCTAACCCCATCCGATCCCATGGGTTAGCCAACCGCCCAACCACTGTAGTGATGGGATCCAATTTGGAATTTGGTTAGGTTTTGTCCCGGGTACCAAGGAAAAGAGTTCCAAGGCCCCCTAGCCGGAAGTTCATGCAAACATAAAACTAGCCACACCACTTACACACCCAATATGAAATTGCCTTTTTCTTAGCATCAGCTAACTTTAAAACAATCCTTTAATGAAACCATAGTACCACTGATCATAATCTTCCAATTTATCCGGTTGATTCATAACTTCCCATCATTCCTTCATCAGAGTATCTATGGCATCATTGGCAACTAGAACGCTCACCACTGTCCACACAGGGGCCTTTTCAATAGTTCCTAGCCCATAATACTCGGCAATATAATCACTTATAAAAATCAAGATGGACTCTCGTTGAAGATCAGCAAGATCAACCAACAGATCCATATAAAGAGCCATGGACTCATCCGTTGAAGACCAGCAAGGTCAATCAACCAGATCCATGCCGGTTTCACAAAACAACTCTTACTCCTTGTTCCGATATCTTCCTCGACGCACGCGTGGGTATCCTAGGCGACCCAGAGCCCGAGCACCGTATGGTCAGCACCCTCTAGGATCCTTCGCAGGTGACCTAGCGCTTCACTCATAGGCCGCTTCCTTGGCCCCTCATCCACCGTACCGGAAGCTCACCATTTTAATCGCACCGAGGCTGGTCAAGACCTCGGCCAACCTTGCTACGCGAGACGTCCTTCATTGACTCTCCGTCAGCAGTTGCAACTTTAATAGTTAGGTCCACGACCTTAATCCACAAGACAGTCAAAATGCTTCCCCAGCATTCTTGACATAAAACAGTCATTTACAAACAGTCACAAAATATAGTTTCTAAATCAAACTCTCGTCTTTCCACATTATCCCTCCTTAGTCCACATTATCTCTCCTTAGTCCACATTACTTATTCCACATTCCATTCAATGTGTACTCATTCTCATCCATTTCCTCATATCGACGACACATTAATTCACATACACATTCACATTCACATTCACATCTATACATCCACATTTACATGCATACATCCATTTTCACATCCTCATTTATACATCCACATCCCATATCTACATTCATACATACACATCCATACGTCCACATCCACATCCACATTCACATCCATACATCCACATCTACATGCATACCTCCATTTTCACATCCTCATTTATACATCCACATCCCATATCTACATTCATACATACACATCCATATCCACATCCACATCCACATTCATATTCACATCCATATATCCACATCTACATGCATACATCCATTATCACGTCCTCATTCATACATCCACATCCACATACATACATACATCCACATCCACATTCCCATTCACATCTATACATCCACATTCCCATTCACATCTATACATCCACATTTACATCCACATTCCCATTCACATCTATACATCCACATTCCCATTCACATCTATACATCCACATTTACATCCACATACATACATACATCCACATCCACATTCCCATTCACATCTATACATCCACATCTACATCCACATCCACATTCCCATTCACATCTATACATCCACATCTACATTCCCATTCACATCTATACATCCACATTTACATCCACATACATACATACATCCACATCCACATTCCCATTCACATCTATACATCAACATCTACATCCACATTCATATACATCCACATCCACATTCCCATTCACATCTATACATCCACATCTACATCCACATACATACATCCACATTCATATACATCCACATCCACATTCTCATTCACATCTATACATCCACATACATACATACACCCACACCCACATTCCCATTCACATCTATACATCCACATCTACATCCACATTCACATCTATGCATATACATCTTCATGTATACATCCATTTTCACATTCATACATCCATACTCCCATCTCCACATCCACACATCCACATACATACATCCATTTCCACATTTCCATTCATATAACCCCATATGCCTTCACATCTAATCTTTTACATCACATCCATTCTCGCCCTATCACAACCCATATACATCTTATCCTATCACATACACTTCTTACCTCATCCCATACACATCTTATCACATCTTAATTCATCTTATCACCTCTTATACACCTCTTATCACATCCTATCACATCTCATATCTATTTATAGAATACAAGAGAATTCTTATATTTGATATAAGATTTCTTTACACATTTACTTATGCATAAATTCCATTTAAGGAGATTAATAGTTCCGAAGTAAAATCAATCTTTTATGCATCTTCCTATGCATAAATTCATTTTAAATGAAAATGACACTTTCGAATTAAAATTCAATCTTTTATGCATCTTCCTATGCATAAATTCAATTTAGATGAGAATGACACTTTTGAATTAAAAATCAATCTTTTATGCATCTTCCTATGCATAAATTCAATTTAGATGAGAATGATACTTTTGAATTAAAAATCAAATTTTTTATGCATCTTCTTATGCATAAATTCAATTTGGTAGGAATTACACTTTTAGAATAAAAGAATTTCTCTTATGCATCTAAGTTATGCATAAAATCCATTTATGACGAAAATCACACTTTTAGTATAAAAAGAATATCTTTTATGCATACCTCTATGCATGAAATTCAATTATGATAAAAGTCACACTTTTATAATAAAATAATCAACTTTTATGCATACCTTTATGCATGAAATTCAATTATGATAAAAGTAACACTTTTGATATAAAAATTTATCCATTTTGCATACTTCTATACATGAAATAAAAATGATAAAAGTAACACTTTTGATATAAAAATTTATCCTTTATGCATACTTCTATGCATGAAAATAAAAATGGTAAAAATAACACTTTTGATATAAAAATTTATCCATTATGCATACTTCTATGCATGAAAATAAAAATGGTAAAAATAACACTTTTGATATAAAAATTTATCCATTATGCATACTTCTATGCATGAAATAAAAATGATAAAAGTAACACTTTTGATATAAAAATTTATCCTTTATGCATACTTCTATGCATGAAAATAAAAATGGTAAAAATAACACTTTTGATATAAAAATTTATCCATTATGCATACTTCTATGCATGAAAATAAAAATGGTAAAAATAACACTTTTGATATAAAAATTTATCCATTATGCATACTTCTATGCATGAAATAAAAATGGTAAAAATAACACTTTTGATATAAAAACTTATCCTTTATGCATGATATTAAAATTTAATTTCTCCATGATTATAATGAAATTCTTTCAATTAATCTAGGATGATAATTCCTAGAATATGGTAGGAAGTCCTCTTTCTTATGCTTTGAATGAAATTATTTTATGCATAATTTTTATAAAAATTTTGCCATAGCTCCGCTGCTATGACTGATAAATCTCAATTTTCCTAAGGGATAAAGCTTATCATTAAGGAAATAATTAAAATGATCTCTAATTGGATTATTAATCCATAATGGATTGAATCATCAATATACATAAACTAAAAGCATAGAAAAAAGTCATTAATTTGGCCTCAAGCATAGCTTAATCTTGGGTTAAGGAAAAGCTTTATGAAAAGCTTGATTTGGATTGAGAATGGGTCATGAGTATGACCATTTCTTGAGTGAGAGAGAGAAATTACATAAAAACCATTAGAATTTAAACATAAATGAAAATTAACTTCAATAGCATTTATTAAATTATGTAACTCTTCACTACTATTCACCAATTAACTTCAATAGCATTTAAAAAACCATACCAATTAAGCTTCTCAAGCTTGAGAGGGGTTGAGAAGAGAGAAACATTGAGAAATTATAGAAAAGATCAATATTCACTAATTACCTTACAAATTGCTTGATTCTTTGTTCACGGTAGAGGCCCCCAACCAATCAATTGGTTAAGTATATTGATGGAGCCACTAATGGGGATTGAAGAAAGAGGGAAGCTCCAAAAACTAGTGAATTATTAAATGAATTCACAGTTCTTGGCTTAGGTGGAGTAGAGTAACGATGCATAAACACTATATATTTTTCAACAAGGGGGAGGCTTCTATTTATAGGAAAAATTGAGCTCCTAACCAAACAAACTGATTCTAGAATTTTCTAAATCAGTTTGGTCAATATTTGACCATTTTTAGGTCAGTTAAGCTAACTTTTTTGAACTAGACTTGAATGAGGAGAGAGGAGAGATGAAATATCTCAATTTTTATGAGTTTAAAACTCATTCAAGCATGTGAAATATGAACCTCCTTTAAAGAACTCCCCTTCCTTACATATGTGTCATAATGGAATCATTTTAATATTGCTCATAGTTTTTTACTAATAAACCTTGTACATTTTCAACTCTTCATCTTATGTGAAATATGCACCTTCTTTAAAGAACTCCCCTTCCTTACATATGTGTCATAATGGAATCATTTTAATATTGCTCATAGTTTTTTACTAATAAACCTTGTACATTTTCAACTCTTCATCTTATGTGAAATATGCACCTCCTTTAAAGAACTCCCCTTCCTTACATATGTGTCATAATGGAATCATTTTAATATTGCTCATAGGTTTTTACTAATAAACCTTGTACATTTTCAACTCTTCATCTTATGTGAGCATTTACTCATTTTTGGATACCCAAAATATCTCATATTTTTAATATTGCTCATAGTTTTTTACTAATAAACCTTGTACATTTTCAACTCTTCATCTTATGTGAGCATTTACTCATTTTTGGGAATGGAATCATTTTAATATTGCTCATAGTTTTTTACTAATAAACCTTGTACATTTTCAACTCTTCATGTTATGTGAAATATGCACCTCCTTTAAAGAACTCCCCTTCCTTACATATGTGTCATAATGGAATCATTTTAATATTGCTCATAGTTTTTTACTAATAAACCTTGTACATTTTCAACTCTTCATCTTATGTGAGCATTTACTCATTTTTGGATACCCAAAATATCTCATATTTTTAATATTGCTCATAGTTTTTTACTAATAAACCTTGTACATTTTCAACTCTTCATCTTATGTGAGCATTTACTCATTTTTGGGTATCTTCTTTTACAAATTGGATTTATCTCCTCCCTACACATGGATTGATGCTATTGGCCCATAGGAACCTTAATTGGACCATAATCCAAAAATTTCTGAAAATCTAGACCCTTAGACTAAGGTTCTTTATACCTATTTCTAATTAATTCCAATTGCACATTGAAAAATTCTTTTTGAATTTTTGTTTTAGGAAAATTCATCTTAATTATATGAGATATTTTTCTATCCAAAAATATTCAAAATCTGAATATTCTCTCTCTAGAATAATTTTCTCTCTCTAGGTTAAAACAATTAGAAACAAGGTCTTTATATTTCTGAAGAGGGATTGATTACAGGGGAAGATACTAGACATCAAAAGGGGAGAGGAATCTTACAAAACTTCCTATCTCTTATGCCATACTATATATGCGGGGACCATATAGTATGTGGAGATGTTTGATAAAGATTTTGCACCACTACGGGTGTCTGGAGTTACATCCAATCACTTACAACTCTTTGTTGCTATTACCAGACACATCCTTTCAAGTATTGTCTGGACTCACACAACTATTCCAGTTTATGTGATATTTGAGGATATCCCTCCTTTCCCTCAAGAAAGGTTTTTGTCCTCAAAATTTTACTCTCAAGCGGACTACGCGCTAGTGTCATAGGTCCAAGAATAAATCTAGACCATGTTTAATATCATATGTTAGATTCTTGAGTCCTTCCAAGAAACTTTTAAACATCTTGCAATGAAGACGTGGTATAGTGTCTACGCATAATGGTGGTACTATTGATAAACTACTTTACAACAGATCAGTGGTTTCACACTTGTAACAAAGTGCTTCATTGTTGCATATTATTACCCTTCATAAGCGGTTACACACTTATGAATCATTTGGGTGGGTTGTACCATCTATCAAGAAAATTCCAAACTACTAATAACCATATTATCAATCCAAAGATAATGACTGAGCTTGCTGCGAAGCCATAGGTTGCTAGATAATTGATGGTAATTACACAAGCCCAATGTCTCATTACATCATACATTCAATATAAATGCAAACATCACAGTACTTCGTGATGATGAACTTAGGAATTTCATCCTATCCCTGTTTGGTGTTGGTATGAAGTATAACTATGAGAACATTATTTGCTGCCTCCTCATTATAGCGGCAAAGCTACCTACCCATTACAGGTGGCAATCTCTACCAAGCTATAACCAATGACAAGCAAATAAACGAGTACTCTTGTAAGAACTTCATAACCATATCTCACACCAAACTCATAATCACTACGGATTAAATGACAGGGCTTGCAAAATTGAATGTTATCTGATAGGTAGAGTGGATCATCAAACTACGGATGACCTTGACAACTCACTAGGACTAGTGATGTGTAACTTTTAAGTTACTCCACTCTCCTTGCTTTTCCATACCATCGAACAAATCGGTCCCTCGATTTGAGCAACGTCAATATATTTATGAGTACCTCGATACTCATGGATTGTGGTTCGGTAATTTAAAATGTTGATCTAGAGTATCTTTCACTCGAGGATCTTAATTTTATTAGCAGTTATGTATTAGTAGTGAGTAACTACGTACCCACTATCATCACACTAGTAGCTCCATACTAGTCTGTGAGTAACTCCGTACCCATGGCGTACCTCCCCCGAGTGGGAGTACCATATACAACCATCTATAACAAGATGATTAAGTCACTTGTTGCTCAGAAGTGACTACACAAAGTGACCCCTCCATTGCACATTGTAGTACAATTTCTGGTATTACAACACGAATTTTTGGACGTCCTTATCATAGAGGTCAACTTAAAAACTAGTGCATAGGTCTTGTGGAGTCTCGGCTGACCTAACCACACCACTGGTGACTTCCTACAAAAAATGTGGCGCCGAAGTCACCACCTATGTATTTTAACTTCGTAAAGTACATGGTCTCATCTATCATCTATGGAAAGTTGTAAAACATTCCTGCGAGATGGATTTTTATCACCCTAAAATTATTGTGCACTATTTTAGTGTGAAGAGCTTTTTTCCTGGGTACCATGGTTCACCCCAAGCTCATCTTTTGCTAAATTCTCCGATTTAACAAAAGATATGTCTGCCTCCGAACACTCCGGTTCAGCCCCAGACTTTGAGTTTACTTCTTAACACTCCGGTTAAGTCAAAACTCACCAGATACAGTAGGATTTACCACTAAGCTCTCCGGCTTAGCCTTCTATCCTAACTCAGCCTGAGTTTATGTACACTTCATATGTCGGATCCGATACTAACAACAACCAGGCTCATCTGGAGTGAGATACTACTCACTATTGCCATGTAAAACCTTATTAAATCCATGGAATGCTCCACTCATTCCCAAGGGTCATACGACTCATAGGGTTTACACGCACATGAACTTTGTAAGCAACATAGCCTGTCATGCAATATTACAATTGCTTATATAGGAAAGTAATATATTTTCCAAATTCATATGGTAGCAACTAAAATGTGCTCACACAATTGCACACTTATGTTGAACATAGGCAAGACTACGCTTGCAAAATGCTATAGGGCGTCCCCCATGCATGAAACTGTCCAACCAAACTAGTCTTACTGCTAACCTCTAGATTTAGATCACTCCGGAACTAAATCACTCTATTAGCACTAGTACACCATCATGGTCTTGCTACCTAGAGCTTCTCCGAACTCTGTAATAACTGGGTTTTATCCCAACTTATGGCTATATTTGGTAATTTTCAAAGTTCAAATTTTATCTTGCACACTTTATCACTACAGATAAGTGTGCATACAGACCTGCCAAAGAGTCAAGTTACATGCACAAGCCTTGGCGTCCCATTCCACCAAGACTACAATCAATTCTGTGAGAATTGGATGTCCCATACCATCAAATTACCACCAAACCAATTGATGTGACATATAAAAAGGCTCTTTCCCCCCTCGAAAGATCACCACAAACTCTCGAGCAGTAAGTTTAAGAACAGTTCTCTTCGTCAACTTCTATAAGGGCATTGAGCATTACATCTCAAGACTATACCCCTTCAGATTTACCTTTGATTTCTACAAATCAATCCTAAATCTGCTATTATATCTAGGCGTATGCTAATCCCTCAGATTAGTACTCCTAGATAACACTCAATTGAGTATGCTAGCAGCACTGCTAGCCCCTTTATCCCAAGTAATACACACCTTAGGGATTACTTTTACCAGGCAATCACGTAACTAAATCAAACTAGTCACCACTCTCTAGGCCCAAGTAGTGACACTATTTTGTTACTTTTAACAAGGGCCAACTTGCTTCTACGGGCCAAGGCCTTTTGTTGCTACAAACAGTAAGCAACTTGTTTGGACACGAGGCATAACCACATCAAGACTACGCTTGTACATGCTTCTCATTTGCCAAAGTTTATCACAATCTTCTAGCATCTGTTAAAAGATTGTGAAGGGTTATGAGCACTACGGCTCAATTAGGCTTACCTTGATTTCTCGTGATAAGCACTTCGTCTAATTTGGGCACAACTGACGCCATTGTCGGTCCTCTTAGCCCAAGTAAAACACATTGCAGTTTTAGATTTACACTAGCCAAACTACGTGACTTTGATGGTCAACACTAAGTCTATGCTCAGCTTAAATTTAGTTCTCTGAACCAAATGTGTGATCACCACATGTGCTACCCTCGCGGGCTACGGTCATAGACGTGTTCACTAGGCACAACGGCCATAGAACGGCTCTCTTTCGAAGGATTCGGCACTACGGTCGTGGGATTTGTCTCTCTTAGCATGCGGCGCTACGGCCGTGTGCGGTGGGTCTCTTTCGTGGAAAACGGGCACTACGACCACACGGCACGACGGCCGTGTTGGGTTTGTTTTGTGGGGTGTCTACAGAAGAACACATTTGTTTGTCACTACAGAACAAACACAAATTTGTCCAAACAAAAACTTTGACTCTAGCAAGACGACGCTCGCAAAAGTGTAAATTGAAATCTGGCGAGGCTACGCTCCCAGAGTCTTCATAACAAAAATAAAAATGGTTGAGAGGCTGTGCCCTGCCAGATCTTTCCTCCCCATTCAAGAGAGAATTCGTTTGAAATTTTCTCATTTTTAATTTCATAAAAATGAGAAATAAAAATATATTTAAAAAAATATATAGATTTTTTAACCCTTTTCTTCTTTTTTCTTTTTTTTTTCTGGCCGTTGCAGCGCTGGTTGGCTGCTGCTGATGGCGGGCCGGTCGGCTGCCGTTGCCCCTGGCTGGCCGGCGTTGGCTGGCCGCCGCCGCCTGGTTAGCTGGCTGGCCGGCCTGGCTGGCCGCCGCCGCCGCCTGGTTGGCTGGCTGGCTACGCAGCACAGGCGCCCCCTTCAGTCGTGGCTTTCGCTCGGGCGGTTCTTCGCCTTTACAAGACAAGCCCCTTCAACGCAAGGTCTTTGCAGCTTGGGCTGGCCATTTGCCCTGGGCTTGCTTCGCCCCACACACACAGCGCATTACTATGGCGCAAATGATTTTCCCGCCCCACATGCGTTTCAGTTTATTCGTGGGGCTGTCTTCACCTTCAGCAGCAGCTCCACACACCTACGTAGCCGCTTGGGCTGGCCTGGCCGGCTGGCCGCCGCCTGGCCGCTAGGCTGGCCTTCCGTTACACAGCGCAGCCATTAGAGCCTAGTGCTTGGGCTCTACGCCCCTCAGACGTGCTCTTCGTCTGCTGCTGGGTCAGTTCTCTTCAGTGAGGTGCTACATGGGCTTTGCGCCCCCCCCCTTTCCACACAGCTTCAACGCTTGGTAGACCTTCACGCAGAAAATTTCAAGGGTATGGAAAAAAATGAAAATTGCTTACTTGATTTTCCTTGCTGTGTGTGATGGGGAGAGAGAGAGAGAGAGTTCTTCCCCTCCATTCTTCCATGGCCGCCTCCCTCCACACCCTCCATTCGAGATAAGGATAAGGAGATGAATGGTCAAAAACCATCGAGTGGGCTCCGGTCCCCCAGTCACGTGCGGGCTCTGACAATCCCATCGAACCACGCTCTGATACCAGTGTTACATTCCCGTAACGCTACGGGCATTACCACAAGAGGGGACGGCCTCTGGCTCACCACCCAGCCATAGAGGAAGAATGAGGATTGCCCCTCATCCCCCAGGCTATATAGTGTGTGGCCTGCCGTCCACACTAGCCTGGCCGCCCATGACTCCGCATGGGCGTCCTCTCCACTGAACCCCGGATATAGCCATCCGGTCTGCCGCCGTCGGTCACAGGCGTTACAGCCTACGTGACAAAAATCCACTCAAAATTTTACACTTTCATGACATAAAATAAATTTCACCTTAAAAAATCTTAAAAATTTGTTGTAAAACCATCATTTGTTACTACCAAATCAATGGAGACTTCAATTTACATCAAAATTTCATAAATAAAAATGATTGTTTTTTAAAAACAAAGATTTTCACATCTTTAAATCAAATTCATAAGATAACTTCTCTAAATTTGAATTGAATACTAAAAAAAATATTATAACAAAAAATCTCTTAAAATAATGCGGGGGGACTAAATGTCATTAATTATACTTTTCACCATGTCCTTTTTATGATTCTTGATTGCTTTTGATGAGATTTATGTGATGAATTTATAGTAATGAAGACATTTCCATCACACAAATAACCATGCTTTCCAAAAACTAAATGTGGTTTTTGTAATTTTCTCAAAGAGGACAAGATCCTGATCACAATTCTATTTTTCAAATAAGAAATTTGACTTTGTTAAGTGCTTGCTTTTCACAATTTGGTGATTTGCATGCTTTTTGGTTATTTAAAGAATGAAGGAAAGCAACAATGCTTAATTTGACCAAATTAAGCATGGTTGCTTTCTTACATGCTTTAAATAACAAAAAAAATACAAATCTTTAATTGTGAAAAACAAGCACTTAAGTAGTGAGATTTCTTTTATGATCTCATCCTCTTAGAAAAGCACAAAAAACACATTTGCTTTTTGAAAAGCGCGATTCCTTTTGTGATGAAGATGTCTTTTATAATATAAGTTCATCACGTGTCTCATCAAAAGCAATCATTAAATGATCATAGTCCCCCCCCCTGCACCCCTTTTTCCCCTCCCAAATATGTTACTAACCATCTCTTTCCCCGCAAAAGTGCCACATGTGTCACCAACCACCCATCTCCTCCTCTAAATTGAGAAGGTCTAGGGAAGAGTTGTATTCCAGAATAGAGCCCCTCCCCCCTCGCCCAACCCCCGGCCTTGCATCCCCCCCTTTTTCCCTCCAAAATGTGCCATTAACCACCCATTTCCTCCCAAATGTGCCACCAACCACCCATCTCCTCCCAAACGTGCCACCAACCACCCATCTCCTCCTTGCTCCTCTAAATTTTAGGAGGTGCAGGGCAGAGTTGTATTCCAGAATACAGCCCTCCCCTTGAGCTCGAAAAAATCCAAGATTTGGAGTCACTATCTCATTTTGAGTTCCGGAAGCCGCCTCCTTCCTGTATTCTGAAATACGAGCTCTAGAGGGCTGTATTCTGGAATACAGGAAGGAGGCGGCTTCCGGAACTCAAAATGAGATAGTGACTCCAAATCTTGCATTTTTTCGAGCTCTAGGGGAGGGCTGTATTCTGGAATACAACTCTGCCCTGCACCTCCTAAAATTTAGAGGAGGAGCAAGGAGGAGATGGGTGGTTGGTGGCACGTTTGGGAGGAGATGGGTGGTTGGTGGCACATTTGAGAGGAAATGGGTGGTAAATGGCACATTTCAGAGGGAAAAGGGGAGGGTGAGGGGGGAGGAGGTGTGGGGATGCTTTTTTTTGTTGGGGAGACAGGGGGGGATGGAGGTACAGGCCATAAATGGGAGGGGTGGGGGTGTGGGCGGAAGGGGCGGGGAATGGAGGGGGTGGAGCAAGTTGGGGGGGATGGCAGGGCACGGTGGGGTTGCATAGCTTTTTTTGGGGGGGGGGGAGGGAGGTGGGTTAAGTTGGGGGGGAGGGGTGGGGAATGGAGAGGGTGGGACAAGTGGGGGGGCGAAGGATCGGGTCGGGGCAGGGCAGGGTGGGAATGCGGGGGTGCCGAGTTTGTGGGGGGGGAGGGGAGGGGAGGCAGTGTAGTGTTGGGAGTGAGCCGTGTGAGAGGGGAGCAGGCCGGGGGCAGAGGGGGGTACAAGGAGCAGTTGGGGGGGCGCAGGGGGAGAGGAGGTGCAGTGTGGATTGTGGGAGGAGGGGGTAGGGCAATGGGGGTGATGTGGGGTGGACGGAGGGAGCGCAGGGGGGGTTGGTGTGGTGGGGAGCAGGCAAGACTTTGATTTTTAATGAGTTCATAAATTTATATTACAAAAGATATATTCATCACAAAAGCAACTGATCTTTTCAAAAAGTAAATGTGCTTTTCATGATTTTCTCGAAGAGGATGAGATCAAATAAGAAATCTCACTGTGTTCAGTGCTTGCTTTCCATAATTAGTGATTTGCATGCTTTTTAGTTATTTTTAGCATGCAGAAAAGCAACCATGCTTAATTTGGCATGGTATGCTATAAATAACCAAAAAATATGCAAATCTTTAACTGTGGAAATCAAATTTCTTATCTGAAAATAGATTCTTCATTAGGATCTCGTCCTTTTAGAGAAAAGCAAAGAAAGCACATTTGCTTTTTGAAAAGCACTTTTTGCTTTTTGGAAAGCACGATTGTTTTTGTGATGAAAATCTCTTCTCTAATATAAATTTATCATAGATCTTGTCAAAAGCGGTCATAAATAAAAAAACACGTGGTGAAAAGTATAATTGATGACGTTCACCCCCTGTCCCACATTATCTAAAGATATTTAAATTTGTTATAACAATGTTTTTGTAGTATTTATATTTTAAGAAGATGTGAACATCTTTGTTTTTTAATTTTTAAAAAATAACAATCATTTTAATTCCTAAAATTTTGATTTAAATTGAACTCTCCATTGATTGGTAATAACAAATGATTGTTTTAGACCAAATTTGTAAGCTTTTTTAAGATGAAAATTAATATTTGTCATGAAAGTGACCAATTTTGAGTGGAGTTTGGAACTTAAAAAAGTGTCTGAGCCATTTGAAACAAAAATGTCACTAAAACTGTCTAAAATAAGGTTACTAATTTTTTTCCACATAAATTATTAGTTTTTTTTCACATTTTTAGGTGATTTTAGGTGTTTTTTTGGAGGGACTAAAACTACACCTCATGCCCTGTTGTATTTTGAAACGGTTATATGTTAATTGGCATACACAGTCCAAAGTATCCTATTTTGGCGTGCTTTCCAAGGCTTCAAATTGCAATGTAGTGGCTCAATGAAGTGTGGATAACTTGCATTGACACCTAAACAAGCTCAATGTTGCATATCAACACCATCCAAGGTGCGTACATACCAAATTTATCAAATCCCCTTCTCTATTTTGAGAAAAATCAGTAAAACCAGTAAAAAGCAATAGTAAAAGTGCTCTAATTCCTTTGATTCTTGTCCAAATTGAGAGACCGGGCATTCATTAGCTTAGCATTGATGTCTACTAACTCCACGTAAAAGGAATTAGACCAATTATTTAAGTTGAGAGAGTAATTAGCCGATTAATCACCCTCTATTTCACTAATCACTATAGACAGCCTGTTTAATCAGTTCATAATCAGCTCCATAATGCATAATTGCTTCAACCAATCATATACCAAGCTCCTCAAGTATGTGTATCACACAATTGCTAACCAAATTCTGAATTTAATCAATGAACCAAGTAGAATTTGGCCTCCACTGCTCTGTTTCTTTCCCTACAGGCTGCATCGCCCGCTCTTGAGGTGATTTGAGATGTTTGTTGTGATAATTAAAGGTATATATATGTGCCCAACACTCCTAGGCATGTGCTCAATCCATCAATGAGGTGATTTTTGCAAGAAACTGGCTTTAATTTCATCCACAATGAGCATCTCTTCTCTGTTTTCGTGAGGGCTTCAAACCAGTGAATTTCCACTCACTAATATGCATCAACTTTGCTCCAAATTCAATGTAGAGCATGCACATGAGTTGCCAATACATTCCCATTTGCCAGATACATGCTCGGGGGGGTCACTCACAAAAAAATGTAAATATCACGTGCGTTCAACAGAAGCATATTTTTAATTTATGAAACTTACAGAAATATATTTACATAAGGGTATGATTTAAAAAATTTTCAAAAAAATTTACAGATTCATAAAGAAAAGGGGATATTATATGGATAAAAAAATTCACAGATAAGGGATTTAAAATATAGGCCTTGAACGCACGCGATAGGGGTATTCTACATATAGTGACCCCCCCGAGGATACATGATTCTATGGCAGATTTGAAACTATTTGCCTCATACATTCACCACACTCAAGCTTCAATGGAGAGCTTGCAAAACAAAAATTTCTCTTTGCTCAAATTTGGTGTTGTTTGTGTTTTTGCACCTGCAATCCACTCAAGGATGTTTAGTAGTCCTTACCCAACAAGCTAAGCTCTCAGATTTGATGGAAATCGGTGTGCTCCAAGCTTCACAGCTCCAATGGCGAGCTTCACAGCTTTTCTTCACATCTTCTTCTCCCTCTTCTCTCACTCACTCATAAACCCTAATAGAGAGCACCAAGCTCTGATACCATGATGAAAAATAGTTAGAGGGAGAGGAGACACACACACATGAGCAAACCCTAATGTATTAAACAAATCCTAACCATAGAGGGAAGCCATCTCCCTTCTCACACAATGCATAAAGCCATAATCCATAATCTACAACACACTACATGTGTTGTGTCCACACACTGCTAACCCTAGCTAATGTCCACACACTATGACCAACTGGACGCAGTCATTTATGTCACACTATGACCAACTGGACGCGGTCATTTATGTCTCACACTATGACCAACTGGACGCGGTCATTTATGTCTCACACATGTTACTACCTAACATGCCAACACATAGTGCAACTGGCACAAGCTGACATCGAGCTTGAATCTTAACATATCGGTGGAGTAAAAGCCATAAGGTTTCTATCAAAACCTTAGTGCAAAAGAAGACTTATAAGACAGTCAAGGTAGGCTTCCAAATTTGTAACATACCCATCTTCATTAATAAAGAAATGTCCATGTAATAGATAAATTAATGAGTTTTTATGATATAAAAATCAATGATTTTATTAAATAAGCCATTTCTACTTAGAATTTTCAAATTCCGACCCCAAGTTTGGAGTCTGTGCATGATTTTACTCTATATAGGATTTTACAGCATCTAAAACGGACATCGCATCAAGCTTATATGCGAATTTTGGTTATTTTTAGTTTAAAAAACAACGACCTTTAAACCTTAATAAATGCACGACCGGGTGTCCGATTGACAAACGGTCTGCACCCTAATGACCAAGGAAACATCTCGGACAAAAAACAAATTCGCCCCCCGGGAAGGCCAGCATCCCAAATTTGGGGACCCTATCCAAAAAGGATCGTACACACTCACCAGGGTGCCCGTACAATGGCTATGCGAGAACCAAAGGTCGGTCACCCATTGTATGGTCCACACGCACCGCTACGTGGACATGCTGCCTCTGTGACCAAATAAGGTATATGCGTACCACTCCTTTCCCTGTAAACCGCCACCGTACCTTTCCCCCAGGCCCATGCAGGCCACTAATCCGCACCCTTTGACGGTACACCATCCTTTCGACCGTACTTTGCGCAGCGCCCATGCCTGTACCCCACAGCTATATAAACCCCCGGGGTGCTCCATGGCCAGTACCCATTCCTGCGTAGCCTATACTCTGCATAAGGCCATGTCGCCGTCTGTACTGCCGTTCTATCCCTGCACAATGTACTTGCTACAGTACAGCCATCCCTTACTGCCGCCCCTCTCAACACCCCCTCATTTGCCAATTTTTAGATAAGCCAACTTTCAGCAAGCCCACCCTTGTTAGGAGGCAGTGTCCTTAACTCAACTCCTCCCCCCCCTCCCCCCGTGTGAAGAGACTTACAGCAACACCCCTCTTCCCTAAGCAAAACATTTTTGTCTTCTCCTTAAGGACATCTCAAAATCCCCCCCCCCCTTTTGTGTGGTCTTTAGCAAGAGGTTTTCTGCCTTAGAGAGGGTTCGTGTGCTATGGTTTTTTGCTCGTATAGTGAGCAAATGATCTTGGAATCGAGATCTGACTAAAGCATTACAACCGCGACAGCGAGCACCACAAGGCAATGTCAAAGATGGCCCCATCCCAAAAATGCCAAAATATTGCCTCCTCGGGAGGAGCACGCAACAATGAGATTGGAGAAGATGCTCCTAATGTGGCTCCAAACTTCCCATTACAAGCTCCTCAAGGAAATGGTGGCCAGGTTAGCTTAGTTATCTTTTAAAAAAAGATTTTTTCTTTAATATTAATGTCAATAAATGAAGAAAGAAGATGTGAATCTTTTCCTTTGAAAAAAATGTATGAAGCTACGATTTGAAGTGATCCTGTATTCAATGATTTGTATGGAAATTATTATCTTTAAGAGAAAGAGTGCAAGCTTTTCTTGGATTCGACGCTAACTCCGTTCCGTGCTTGTGTAAGCGGGCGACGTCGCTAGCAAAGCCTGGGATTGGCCCAAGGAGAATAAGGTTCACCGATTGAGGCAAGAGATTGTGATGCTGTCTAGTTCTGAGGGCCCAAGCTAGTGCAGTGAATAAGTCCACCCTAGTGTGTAGACATCCCTCTGAGGGGCGGGAGGATTGAGCGACGGAGCTTGAGAGGGCGACAAGCCAGCTTCAGTCCTCACCAACGTGGCCGACGAGATGAGGTGTATGGTCTCGTTGGGTTTGCCCAACATGTAGAGGCTGGAAGGCCGAATTCTAGATCATTGGCAGTGTAAAGGAAAAGAATAAGAGAGCCGGCTTGGCTTGTATGGAATTGATTCATGTATAAAGTTTTTTTTAAAATATTATCTTTGGCATTATTGTACTATAGAAAAAGGCTGTTTTAACAAACCTTGTGAAAAGGGCCTTAATTAAGGAGCATGTTTATTTATGTCAAACAATGTGGTAGGATTAATTAGAAAACAAAATTGACGCGTGAGTAGGGTGGAAAGTGGGAGGATGGACTGCCCCGATGGCACCATCCTAATAACGGATGGGTGGACTCGATTAGTCAGGTAGCTTTCCACCAACAGATTAAGTGAAAGCCCTACTCGATTAGTCGAGTAGCTTTCCAACAGATTAAGTGAAAGCCCTACGCTATTTAAATAGGTTCTCGGGCAATTCTATTCTAGAAGACTAGGCCACTGGCTGTGCCTTGCATGGATGAGGAAAAAAGCGTTGTCTCTAGGAATCAAGACTAGTAGTTGCCAGACATCAAGGAGGCCGTGAAGAAAAGATATCTTCCCCCATCCCATGAATCCATAAAGATGAATGAGTTTTTTATTCTTAGGCAGTGCAGCTTAACTCTTGAGGACTACTATTCCAAATTTATCACTCTTCGGAAATATGCCCCAGCTATGACTACTTCCAAGCAAGTGGCTCATTTCTGCCAAGGGTTAAATGAACCCTTATATTCCCGCCTTGAAGCAATGAGGCCAAGCACATTACAGGATGCTCTCATACCAGCAACGCCCCTCGTGAAAGAAATGAGGACTGACAAAGCTAAGCCTCAAAAGAGATCTTACCCTGAGGCAAATCCTAAAGATCAGCCCTACAAGAAACCCCAACTGAATTTCCCCTACTACAATAGAGGGCGGAAAAGCAACTCTTTTGTCCCCCACTCATATGCTGCTTCTTCCAGAGAAGGCCCTCTGTGTTTTGAATGCAATGAGTGGGGACACTTTAGGGCCAAGTGTCCCAAGCTGGCAACATCATTTCCCTAAGGTGGTAGAGGCTGTGGAACCCCTATCCACCAAGGTGCAAGAGGTGGTGGACGTGGTAGAGGCTATTGCTGTGGAGGAGCAGTTGCTAGGACCGCCTGTATTATAAGTGAAGAACCAACCTTGGAAATGGCTGAAGAAGACCGTGCCACTGTCCATGCGGCGGTAGAACACCAAGGTCCGAATAAACAATTTGGTATAATCCAAACCCCAGCCACTCATCACGGTAAGCCATTCTAGCTTTTGATTGATTGTGGCAGTATCCATTCATTTCTTTCTCCTAGTTGTTTGCAAAAATTAGACTTGGGTCAAAAAATAACTATAAGAATGATTGTAGAGTTAGCCAGTGGGAGGGAAAGAAGTATCTCGCCACTCCGTGTAGGAAACCTTGATTTTTGAGCTGGATAATGAGTAAACTCATGGCCACTTTAGAGTCTTGCCATTAGGAATTTATGATGGAATCCTTGGGATGATGGACTGGTTAATTGCAAACAAAGCTAGCATTCACTGTAACTAGGGGAGTATCACTTTTGAAAATGAGCATGACCAAGTAGTATCCGTTCATAAGGGGAAAATAGGAAAACCTAAATCTAGGGTAGTCAAGGTAAAACATCTTCTCAAGGGAGCACCTAAGGGTGAGTAAGTTTTCTTAGTCAAGCTCAACAAAGCCAGTGAACCTAGAAAGGAGACGGAACCCTCTTGGCTCCAAGAATTCTCTGACATCTTCCCTGATGACGAGCTTACAGGGCTATCGCCTCCTCGAGAAGTCAATCATGAAATCAAGGTGATCCCTGGAGCTCAACCCGTCTCAAAAACGCCCTATAAAATGTCCCTCCCTGAAGCCATTGAACTTAAAGAGAAACTTTCCCAACTCATTAAGGATTCTTATGCCCCAGTAGCTCTCCTTGGGGGGGGCACCTATTCTTTTCCAAAAGAAGAAGGACGGAACTCTTTGTCTCTGCATAGATTATCGAGGGCTAAATCAAGTCACTGTCAAGAATAAGTATCCAATCCCTCGCACAACGACGAGCTTCTTGACAGGCTTCATGGGGCCAAAGTTTTCTCAAAAATAGATTTGAGGTCTAGTTACTATTAGATCAGAGTCAAGGAAACAGATATACCCAAGACAGCCTTGAATACCCGTTATGGCTGCTATGAGTTTACTGTAATGTCATTCGGGTTAACCAATGCTCTTGCAACCTTCAACCGTCTAATGCAAGATATATTCCGTCCTTACTTGGATGAATTTGTGCTTGTTTTTTTTATGACATCTTAATCTACTCCAAATCAATGGAAGAGCATGAGGAGCATGTGCGCAGGGTTCTGCAATTGCTGCGTAGACATAAACTCTATGCCAAGAAGAGCAAATGTACTTTATTTACTCATCAAATTGATTATCTTGGGTTCATCGTCTCCAAAGATGGCATCTCAGTAGACCCTGCCAAAGTCAAAGATATACTGGAGTGGCCACCCCCTAAATGAGTTCGTGAAGTTCGTGGGTTTTTGGGAATCACAGGATGGTATAGGATTTTTATCAAAGATTATGACTTGGTAGCTGCACCTTTTAATGGATCTTCTTAAGAAGGATTGCAAAATAGTGTGGCTGCCAATCTATCAAAACAGTTTTGACTAGCTTAATGTCATTATTACTTCTTCCTCAGTCCTGAAACTTTCTGATTTCACCAAGGAATTTGAAGTGGTTACTGATGCCAGTAGTCTAGCACTTGGTGGTGTCTTAGGCTAAGAAGGAAGACCAGCTTATACTTCCTATAAGCTAAAGTAATATGAAGCAAATTATGACACCCATGATTTGGAGCTCTTAGCAGTTGTTCATTGCCGCAAATTATGGAGACATTATCTCTTGGGGGGAAAATTCCAGCTTGTAATTGACCACAAAAGTCTGAAGTGGATCTTCACCCATCCTAACCTCAACATGCGGCAAATGAGATGGATTGAAATTCTACAGGAATATGATTTCAACATCAAATTTTACCCTGGGAAAGATAATGTGGTAGCAGATGCACTTAGCTGCAAATCTTTCTCAAGTGCAATTTCAATGCCAAATGATCCCATGCTGGTCAAGGTGAAAGAAGTCTCATCTCATGATCCAGATTATCAGAGGATGGTGAAGTTAGTAGAAGAAGGGGGAAATTCAGAGAAAGAGAGGAATCTAATCAAGGGATACTCCACTCATGAAGGAAGCCTCTACTTCAATCACAGGCTATGTATCCCTTAAGGATCCTACTTTCAAAAAACTAATCCTCCATGAAGCTCATAATAGTCCTGCAGGACACCCACGCTATGCAAAAACATTAAATGCCGTAAATAAGAAGGAGCTTTCATTAGGTAGGCTTGAAAAATGATGTCCTTCGGTATTTGAAGCAATGTCTCTCATACCAAAGGATCAAAGATGAAAGGGTCAAGATGCCTGGGAAACTTCAACCCTTGGATATTCCCCAAATGAAGTGGGAGTGCATTAGTATGGATTTTGTCACAAGCCTCCCCACTGTACAAGGAGGATATGACTCCATTCTGGTCGTGAACTTACTTACCCGCAAGTAGCTCACCTTATACCAGTAAAGAAGACCTTCAAATCTTTTGATGTTGCTCGAATATTCATCAAGGTAGTCTTCAAACTTCATGGTCTCCCAAAGAGGATAGTAAGTGATCAGGATTCTAACTTCACTTCAAAGTTCTGGCAGTCCTTATTTCAAGCCTTGGGCACTCAACTTTGCTTTAGGATAGCTTATCATCCAGAGAATGATGGCCACATTGAGAGAGTCAATCAGGTAATTGAAGACATTCTCAAAGCATATTATGGATGGGAACCAAGAAGATGGATTCAATACCTTCCTCTGGTAGAATTTGCCTACAATACATCTTATCGCATCAGAGCATAGGAATGTCACCATTCAAAGCACTCTATGGGGGAAAGAATGCTTATCTCATCTAAATTTCTCTAATCAGACCATAAGAGTTCAGGCATCCAGGAAAATTCTCGAAGAGATGGAGGAACAGACCAAGGCAATCCAAAAGGATATTAAAGCTGCTCAAGATTGGCAAAAACATTATGCTGACACCAAGAGGTCTGAAAGGATCTTCAAGGAAGGAGACAAAGTTCTTCTATGAGTGCAACCCAAACAAAGTTCTCTATCACTTGGAAAATATAAGAAGCTCAGTCCTAGGTATTGTGGTCCCTATACAGTTATCAAGTGTTTAGGTAAAAGTGCCTATAAACTCTAGCTCCCAGCCCATATCAAAGTCCAGTGTATTTCTTGTAAGTTTGTTAAAACCTTATGTACCCAGTCTCAATAATATTCTTGATGATGAACAAGTTATAATCCCTACTCAAGGAGTCCTTGAATTACAGCCCAGTAGGATCATAGATTCTAGAGAAAGGCATCTCCAAAATAGAACTCTTGTAGAACATCTAGTACAGTGGAAAGATTACCCTAAAGAGGATGCAACTTGGGAAGATGAAGCTACACTCTTAAAGGATTATCCCCAATTCATGATGAGATGAGCACATCTCGATTTCTTTAAGGGGAGGAAGGATGTAACATACCCATCTTCATTAATAAAGAAATGTCCATGTAATAGATGAATTTATGAGTTTTTATGGTATAAAAATCAATGATTTTATTAAATGAGCCATTTTTACTTAGAATCTTCAAATTTCGAGTCCAAATTTGGAATCTACGTGTGATTTTATCCTAATATAGGATTTTACAACATCCAATATGGACACCATATCAAGTTTATATATGAATTTTGCTTATTTTTAGTTTAAAAACGATGACCTTTAAACCTTAATAAATGCACGATCGGGTGTCCGATTGATAACCAATATGTACCCCAACGACCAAGGGAACATCCCGGACAAAAAAAATCCCCCCTGGGCAGTCCGGCAAGCAAATCTAGGCCGGTGACCCAAATTTGGGGACCTCGTCCCAAAAAAGGACGGTACACACCACGGTGCTCGTACAATGGCCGCACAAGAACCAAAGGTCAGCCACCCACTCTATGGTCCACACACACCGCTACGTGGACACCCATGTTGCCTTTGACCAAATAAGGTACATGCGTACCATTCCTTCCTTGTTAACCGCCACTGTACCTTTCCCCCAAGCCCATGCAAGCCACTGATCCACACCCGTTGACGGTACACCGTCCTTTTGATCGTACTTTGCACAGCGCCCATGCCCGTACCCCACAGCGATATAAACCCCCAGGGTGATCCATGGCCAGTATGCATTCTTGCGTAGCCTATACTCTACATAAGGCCGTGTCACCGTTTGTACCACCCTTCTATCCTTGCACAGTGTACTTGCCGCAGTACAGCCGTCCCTTGCTGCCGCCCCTCTCAACACCCCCTCATCTGCCAATTTTCAGATAAGCCAACTTTCAGCAAGCCCACCCTTGTTAGGAGACAATGTCCTTAACTCTTCTCCACCCCCCCATGTGAAGAGACTTACAGTAGCACCCCTCTTCCCTCAACAAAACGTTTTTGCCTTCTCCTCCTTAAGGACATCTCACAATTCCCCCACCCCCCATTTGCGTGGACTTTAGCAAGAGGTTTTCTGCCTTAAAGAGGGTTTATGTGTTGTGGTTTTTTGCTTCGTATAGTGAGCAAACGATCTCAGAATCGAGATCTGATTGAAGCATTACTACCGCGACAGCGAGCACCACAAGGCGACGTCCAAGATGGCCTCATCCCGAAAACACCAAAATATTACCTCGAGAGGAGCACGCAACAATGAGATTGGAGAAGATGCTCCTAATGCGGCTCCAACCCTCCTATTATAAGCTCCTCAAGGAAATGGTGGCCAGGTTAGCTTGGTTATCTTTTAAAAAAAGAGTTTTTCTTTAATATTAATGTCAATAAATGAAGAAAGATGTGAATCTTTTCCTTTGAAAAAAATGTATGAAGCTACGATTTGAAGTGATGCTGTATTCAATGATTTGTATTGAAATTGTTATCTTTAAGAGAAAGAGTGCAAGTATTTCCTAGCTTCGATGTTAACTCTATTCTGTGCTTGTGTAGCTAGGCGGCGTCATTAGCAAAGCATGGGATTGGCCCAAGGTATCCCTCATACCATTGGGAGAATAAGGTTCTTTGATTGAGGCGAGAGATTATGATGATGTCTGGTTCTGAGGGCCCAGGCTAGTGCGGTGAATAAGCCCACCCTAGTGCGTAGACATTCCTCTGAGGGACAGGAGGATTGAGTGACGGAGCCTAAGAGGGTGACAAGCCGGCTTGAGTCCTCATCACCAGCCCACCGACGAGACGAGGTGTATGGTCCCGTAGGGTTTGCCTAGCATGTAGAGGCTGGAAGGCCGAATTCTAGATCATCGGTAGTATAAAGGAAAAGAATAAGAGAGCCGGTTTCACTTGTATGGAATTGATTCATGTATAAACTTTTTTTTAAAATCTTGTCTTTGGCATTATTGTACTGTACAAAAAGGTTTTTCTAACAAACCTTGTGAAAAGGGCTTTAATTCAAGAGCATGTTTATTTATGTCAAACAGTGTGGTAGGATTAATTAGAAAACAAAATTGACGCGTGAGTAGGGTGGAAAGTGGGAAGATGGAATGCCTCGACGGCACCATCCTGACGGACGGCTGGACCTGATTAGTCGGGTAGCTTTCCAACGGATTAAGTGAAAGCCCTACCCGATTAGTTGGGTAGCTTTCTAACAGATTAAGTGAAATCCCTACGCTATAGATAAATAGGTTCTCAGGCAATTCTATTCTAGAAGACTAGGCCAGCGATGACTGTGCCTTACATGGATAAGGAAAAAAGCATTGTCTCTAGGAATCAAGACTAGTAGTTGCCCAAATTATGATTAATTACCTTATGGGTGATTTGATTTTTAGAAGATCATGCTCCCCTTGCGGGATAGGACTCGGTCTTACCTATGAATCGTATCCTTGAATCGCTGCATGGACAAGGTGTCAATGAGTAGAAAATTTTCTTCAAGTTAAGACTTATCTTAAGTGTTTTCCCTATTTTAGAAGGGGGGAACCTTACAAAATTAAAGTATCAATTGTGGAAGCCAGTACACTATGCAGTAAAAGACCATGAAGCAGATGGTCTTGTAAGAAATATGAAGTCACAAGTGTAGGAGGCTATCGACAAACTATTCATACTTTGCAACAAGCACACTTGGAGCAAGGATGACCATCGGGCATTTGAAGAAGAGCTGAAGACTTTTGGAAAATCCATGAAACAAGGTTGGACATACTGTAACATTACACATTACATGGTAATAAATTTTAGATACTTTCCTCAACCACATAGTGTAAACATTTCACACTACAAAGTAACACATTTTGTATTATTTGTGGAGCATATAATCTACAACCACTTGCTGTCTTTTGCCAAAAAAATATGGATGCCCTGCAATTTGGTCTACACAAGGGATGGAATAGTCTTATTACACAACACGTAATGCTTTCTTCAAACATACACAGCATTTTGGGGCAACTTAGAAATATGAAGCAAGTTTTCCAATGGTTCTATCGCGACGAGGAATCCTATAAAGATTGCACTTCAAGAGACGACACTTAAAAGCTCACAAGGGATGGAAAAGTTTCATTACACAACACATAATGCTTTCTTTAGACATACACAGCATTTTGGGGCAACTTAGAAAGCAAATAGTATGAAGCAAGTTTTCCAATGGTTGTATCGAGGAATCCTATAAAGATTGCACATCAAGACGACACTTAAAAGCTCACGACTAAAATTGGCATACAAAACTATCCAAAAGTAAAGAAAAAGGAAAATTCTTGACAACTCAATATAGCTGCACACAAGCATGCAGAGTGGAGACAAACAAAAATGTACTTCAACCATCGCCAAGTTGATAGATAAGGAGTTGAACATTTAGCTACATATTAAAATGCAATGTACAAGCATATTTAAGTTCATATTTGTCTCTAAATACAAACTTTTTGATCATTGTCTACTGAATAATTACATGTGCAATTTTACTACATTTATTCTGACAGCCTACCAGTGGGTGCTTTTCTTGATATTTTGATCATTGTCTACTGAATAATTACATGTGCAATTTTACTAGATTTATTCTGATAGCCTATGAGTGGGTGCTTTTCTTGATATTTTGATCATTGTCTACTGAATAATTACATGTGCAATTTTACTACATTTATTCTGACAGCCTACGAGTGGGTGCTTTTCTTGATATTTTGATTGGTGACCTCTTTTTCTCAAAAGCACTTGCTCTTCTGGTTCTTCAAACGATAGGATCATCTAACTTTTTATATGATTTATCTTCTTCACTTTTCAAAATCTCCAGCTTTGGTGTAGCTGCTTCTCTATACTTGATAAGATGATGCTTACCATGACCATTCAACATTAAAGGGTCTTTTATGCCACTTGATAGTGCATAAGAAGTGTAGCTTAGATAATATCTAGCTCTGGAGCACGGCTTGCCTAGATAATAGCTAAAAATATTGAGAGCGTAGAGATTCTCAATTAGTATAATCTTGTCCTTTTGGCTATTTGTTGGATGTCCTCCAATAAATTTAGATAAACTTTTTAAGAAGAAAATAAATTTCCCATCATTGCTGAAATATTGGTGATAAATCAGCATCTTTGCAGATGATAACTTGCTGATGTAGTGTGACAAACTAGATGATTGACCAAGGTCTCATTCTCTGCTCCCAGATGATCTTAGAAGAAGGAAGCTTTCACCTGAAATGAAGAAAACAAAGCTTTAATGAATTGTAGCATGACAACCTGAGACTTCAAATATAAAAAGACAAACCTTCATATTCTCATCTGCTTCCAATTGCTTGTTTGACCAAAGAAAAATACTTCTTTCAGTAGAGTCCTCTACTGGTTTCTCAGTCTTTATGTCCTTGCTAGGCATGTCATATTTGAGATCCTTTTGCACTTGCTTCAATATTGCATCATCCATCTCTTCACTCTTCTCAAACTTGGTGGCCTCCTCAAAATAGAAAGCCAATGACTCATGAGTTAAAGTTGTCCACTAGAGAGATGTAGGGATCATCCTCATCAATGAACCCAGAATCCAGAGTGCAAGATTGGGCAATCATTGCAGGTGCATAGTCCTCCCTCAAATTCAATATACATTGTATATCATATAGAAAAACATACTCCACATCTCCAATCCTAAAATTTGGGAGAAAAGGAACAACATGATTAGAGTTCTCAATGTCCAGAGCTTGATCATGAACTACTATCTTCAATGTCTCTGACCTTAAACTAATAAGGTCCATAGTAGCAACTTCTTCCCTCTCCTTCTCAATGTTGATGTCTTCCTCTACATCCTTTTCCTCAGCCTCTTCATCTTGACTTTTAACCACATCTAACTCCCCTTTTTCTCTTAGTTTCTCAAGATACTCCTGGCTTCTCTGAGAGCTCTTCTGGTTCTCTATGCACATACCAACGGTAGATTGCAAAAGCCACACTTTCATCATGGAGCCTACACTTTCCAGGGTGTATGGAACACTTTGCCTTGGTAGTTTGTGGTGGCAAATTGTTCATACCTTTTGTTGATTGCATTCTTGTATCTCATATCTGTCAATATATCCTTGATGTGGATGTAAGCTTTGTCCTCAAGACAAACCCTTCTTTGGTCTCCTCAGCCAAGAAGTCTTTGTGCTGCTCCAATATTTTTGCATAGTCCAGTTCCTTGTTGAACATCTCATAGAATATATGATACTCTTCATGTCCATTGCTTCTATGAAGGAACTCAAAGAGCATCATGTCACATGATTTCTTCTCATGATACTCTTCATGTCCATTGCTTCTATGAAGGAACTCAAAGAGCATCATGTCACATGATTTCTTCTCATGATACTCTTCATGTGCATTGCTTCTATATGAAGGAACTCAAAGAGCATCATGTCACATGATTTCTTCTTTGGTAGAAATATATCCCTACCCCTTAGAAGCTAAACAAACATAGAAGGAGACAGAATATAAGAAGAACATGCAAGAAGAACACGACAAGATCTACCTTCCTCAAGAGTTGTACCCTCAAGTTTAAGGGACCTTTTCATGGACTGTGCAGAGCCTCTCTCTTTCCCTTTTCCCTTGATCTTTTGTCTTTTTTCTACAAGAGTATACAATCTATATAAGCTACAATACTTAGGAATCTTAACAATTCAGTTTGAGGTATGGTAGTTACAGCTTACCTAGAGTAGTATCTTGCTTCAGTGCCTCATGAGAAAAGCTTATAGACCTTTTTTCTACAAGAGTATACAATCTATATAAGCTACAATACTTAGGAATCTTAACAATTTAGTTTGAGGTATGGTAGTTACAGCTTACCTAGAGTAGTATCTTGCTTCAGTGCCCCATGAGAAAAGCTTACAGACCTTTTGAAAGGCCTTATGTTCTCTCTAGGATCCGAGTAGGGAAAAAATCAATGGCAATATAATAAAAAATAGGTTTCTTCAGAAAGAGCCAAAGAATGCAATTTGAGTACTGGAGGATTGCCCAAAATCCCAAATCGTGTTGTATTGTGCTTTCTCAAGAAAAAAGCCAAACAATGTGATAGAGGAGCTTGAGGGAGTCCCAGGGCCTTAAGTTGCTTTGTTTGGCTTCTTATTCATGTAATACTTCAACAAATGCTAACCCTTCTAGTAAATGTGATAGAGGAGCTTGAGGGAGTCCCAGGGCCTTAAGTTGCTTTGTTTGGCTTCTTATTCATGTAATACTTCAACAAATGCTAACCCTTCTAGTAAATGCTAACTGTTCTAGTTTCAAATACATCAAGGCTACAACCCTGAGACTGGCACAAAATAGTCATGAGGAAGGCTAAGGTTTCATACCTTGTTGGTTTTCCATTTCTATTGGTGATGTCTGGATTGGCAAGTGCTCCTTGAAATGGTGACAAGGTGACAGTGTGCCTGCCTACTGGATGCTAGCTAGAATTGTGACAAGGTGCCTACTTGTTGCATGTGCTCCTTGAAATGGTGACAAGGTGACAGTGTGCCTGCCTACTGGATGCTAGCTAGAATTGTGACAGGGTGCCTACTTGTTGCATGTGCTCCTAAAACTAGTGACAGGGTGCTTGATTGATGGTAGCCAATAGGGAGTGAGGGGGGAACTAGCAAGTGTGGGGGGAACTAGCCACATGAAAAAACAAAAGGGCACATCAAGTGTGGGGGAACTAGCCACATGCAAAACAAAAAAGACACATTTCTTAAGATCAACAGTAAAAAAGTGCATTTAATGCTCGCATGTGTCAACTGCCTTTTTCGCCTCGATTCGCACTTACCTTGTCATGATTTCCATTTGGACGGGCACCGTTATTTTGGCATGCAAGTCACTCTTTCTCACACCTCTTGCAACTCTTCCACCAATCCTGCTCACCATCTCATAGCATCAGCACAACTGGACAACCAGCTCACCATTGGACATCCTCCTCCCAATGCCTGGGTAGACTCTAGCTTACCACTGGATATCCTCCTCCCAATGCCTGGGTAGACTCTAGCTTACCACTGGATATCCACCTCCCAATGCTTGGACTGACTCTACCTTGACATCCACTTCAATATATCTATCAAGGGAGACACAGGTAAGATCTACTTGATGCATGTATTCATGGTGTTCTTGGGTGAAGTGGAACACAATATAAGTGAGCACACATTACATAGTGTTTGGTGAAATGCACAGTTGGTTTTAAGTTTTGGTGTAGGATGCACAGGTTCAAAAGTGCTAAAGAATGCGATAAAGCACATGTAAGGTCCCTCAATCACTAAAATCGCGTTCTTTGGCGTATATCCAGACAGACACCATAGAAAGCGATTTTCGCATCTCGATTCCAATCATATAAGCATATCACATTCTTTGGCGTAGTTCCTCTGGCTGGTACGATTCATTTTTTGGTCAATGGCAAGGACTAAGCAAACAGCTAGGAAGGAGGGACAGGGTCCTCCTATTGCAAAAGTTGCCACAGGAAGGGCACCATAACTATCCAAGTCTAGAGCCTCCAAAAAAGGAAAGCCCATACACATCCTTCAGCAAGCAAAGACAAGGAGATTCAGCTAGAGAGTGACAGTGCTCAGAGAGATAAGAAAGGCACATAAGGCTATTGGGTTTGCTATCCCCCCAAGGTAGCCTTCCAAAGGATTGTGGAGAGAGTTTTGTGATAACTGGTCATTGGGAATGAGGTGGCAGAGATCTACTATCTACACACTCCAGGAAGCAGTAGAGGACTTCCTTATTGAGTTCTTCCAGGACACTATACTTGCTGCACATGCCCACAGGTGTACAATCATGCTCAAAGACATTGAAACCCTCAAGAGGGTACATTGGAGATATGACCAGCTTCTTCATCCTACTGACTGGGTAGATGTGAATATAAGGGATATTCTCATGGTACCACCAACAAGGAAGCCAAAAGATGAAGAAATTCCAAAGAGTCGAGAGGAGAGGTAACACATAATAGAGACACAAGGGCAAAGTCTGCCTATGAGGAGTCAGTAAAAGGCCAAAACGATGATGGTTCTTAGGCTCTATCCCATGCTATTGCCATTTAAGATGTGAAGAACTTGTAGAGACTGCTAGACTTGGGGTCTAGAATTATGATCAAAATAGCCTGAGGTTGATGCTGACAGACAGATTCTTTTGTCAAAAGAATGCACAGGGATCTTGAGGAATAAAATTGTAGAGGTCTTAGACTCAATTATTTTTTCTTGTTTATGGTAAGTTCCTAACTGTTTGGTACAATATTGGCAATGACTTTTTGAGAGCCTATTGTGACCAAACCTTTTTTGATAGCATGATGAGATCCAAGTTACCTTTTTTGACAGCATGATGAGATCCAAGTTACCTCTAGACATCCAACCAATGGGTATATTCTAGACCCCCACTTCTCTCAGGTTGTAAGGAATTTGAGAGAGCCAGTAACAAGCTTAGTCAAATGGTTTACACACTGTAACTTTCATAAGGTTAATACCATCATTTTTCCTTATCACTCAAAGTAAGTGAATGTTGCCTATCATCTTGATCTTTTCACCATGTCTACTTGAAGAGTGACTAAGTTTTGTCTTTCTTGTAGTCAGCATTGGAGCTTTGTATGCATTGATGTCCAGGATCATGAATGCTTTCTCTTCAACTTCTTATATGGGACCCATCAACAAGAGCTTAATCTATATGTTTCCCTTCTTAAGTTTTGTTATTTTTTGGTAAGGTTATTTTGGAATTGTTTATAAGTAAATCTCTCTTTTGTAGATTCTTGAAGAGACGGTTCAATGCTCTAGATCACATTCCCCCCAATGTCAATCTTCTTCTATTAAACCTCTTTCCAAGCTTGTAAGTGCTGCCCTTCCCTCTACACATGCTGGTTTTCAATATGATTTCTTATGATTTTTAATGCATGTCTAGACTCCACAATAGAAAAATGGGTACTCCTATGGATGGAGGACCTTGATACATGCCAAATATACATATTGGCCACTTATTATGAATTTGAAAGACCAGACATTGTAACTTTAGACACCCATTCATTAATAATGACATTGTACAATGATAAATATAGGATTGAAAGGTAACTAAATTTCATTAATCTTGATTATAGCTTGATGAGGACAGTTACAATGCAGTGTTTGTAGATAGTTTTAGGGCTATAATTGTAAGTTCTCTCCTAGACCATGCTCACAGAGCACCAAGAGAAGAGGTGTCTGTGCCAAAAAAAGGAGAGACCTCAGGTGAGCAGATCAAAGAGGAGGAAAACATGGCATCTGTTCTAGAAATGGAGGAAATTTTTAAGAATAAGACCAAAGAAAAGAATTCTGCTGCAAAAGAGGGCACACTAGAACAAGAGCCTGCACTACTGGAGAAGAAGATCCGATGGTGCTAGGAGTTGAGCCTTTGAACTCCTCTCCCACTGTGCCAAAAGAACAGCTCCTACATGAGGATCAGCCTATACCTTTGCCCATGGATCAACCTCTGCCTATGCCCATGGATCAGCCTCTTTTAGAAGATCAGCCTCTCCCATCTTTTGCACAAGTAAAGCCACATTCTGATGAGCCTGTCCCATGACCTACTCTTATGTAACTTCTTTTGTAATGATGTATAAACAAACCTATAATTGTTGATCTTGGCAAATTTTGACAATCATATTTGGGATATATTTGCATTGTATCTTGGCAAATTTTGACAATCATATTTGGGATATATTTGCATTGTATCTTGTTCTCCCTTCGATTCAGTACATGTTGTGATGTTGTTTCAGTTGTATGTATGATAAACTCAGATATTAAGCAAGCTTAAGTTATTTCATTTACCTTTTATGGTTGTTCAGAATAAATGAGAAGCTTCCTAAAACATTTCCTGTTGTCTCTAGGAGCACATCATGACGTAATTGTGTAAGTGTGCAGCACTATCTAAGCGATATAACACCTTACAAAAATCCATCTTTGTAAACCTTAATATTAACCAATTCATTATCATCACCAAAAGAGTTTAGGTCTTGATCCATTAGGACCAATGATTTTGAATAAGCCTGTTGCATTTGTAGTAAAAAGAGAATATGAAATTATGAGTCGCAATCATATATTTTATTGCAATTGAGTTTGGTACCACTTCACAATAGACTTTATAGAGGTTTTTCTATCCTAGCCATCATCCACAAAAAGTCAAAATTATCTGCAATAGCATTGGCTTGTAGTAGCTGAGCATTGTTCTATAGACCTTCATATTATATTTGCTGAACAAGTCCACAAAAACTGTAATGGGCATGCAAATATTTATTTTGACAATTCTAGTTGCAATGCATGGCCATAGAGAACGCTGCACTTCTGAGAAGAGCTTAGCTCTATAGTCTCTGTAATAGTGGCATGAGGAATCGATGAATCCATACTATGCCATTCTGGAAGATCTAGCCTTCTCAAGGCACTATAGGTGTTTTCTTTGTCGTCTAGCAATTAGTAGAAATTATCATAAAAGAAAATACTTGATTGGGCTAACTCGGTGGAAAATCTATTTTGGTACTGTAACTCTCCAATGCTACCATGTAGAACATCTAATAGTCCCAAAACGCACTCTATTGGCTGCCATTCTTGATAGGATGATGGATAAATATCTGCAACAATAAAATGATGTGGTCAAAAAACACTTAAGGTTTACAAAAAACATTGGGTTTACAAAAAAACATTAAGGTTTACAAAAAACACTTATAGTTTGGTCTATGTTGTTGGAGATATTTGGGATAAACATGTAACACAAGTTCTTTGTGCATGTACACATGTTGGATTAAAATCTCCCTGACATTTTTCTTTCCTTCTTCTATAGTTCTAAAATCCTTCACCCTACCTTTCCATGCTGCCAAAAATTGATTCTTTGATCTTTGCTTCTTTCTCCTGTTTGGTTGCATCAAAACCCTGCTCCCTTTTGATACAATAAGCTTTTGCCAACACCCAGTTACAAAAATTATGTTGGCAATCTCAATAGAGTTAATAGAAGTAGCGGGTCGATGGGGCAAAGAACTCACCTCCCTTCTTTGATTCTCTGCATTTGGCTTTACACAACGTTTTGCACAAGGTCGCTAATAGTTTTCTATTACCATTCTTGAGAGCACGAGACAATAAGAGATGGTAGAGTGTAAAAAATTGAAGAAGCTAGAGGAAGACGTTGTTCAAGCGGGAAAACTAGTTTAGGAGGGAACCTTTTTTTGTGTCTTTGATTATATAACTACACTCACAATAGAATAATCCTGTCAAAATCGAAAAGGATCTCTTCATTGAATGCAAACAGTTGTATATTCAATAAAATATGATTCTTTTTTTTTGTGAATTTTACTTTGTTTTCGTAATTTCTTCAATGTTACGTTGGCCTTTCTTTGATTAGTGGAGAGGGATTTTTTATTTTGGGCAAAATGCCCCAAAATGAGCTCCGTTCTCTCCTAATGGAGAGTTGAGTTTTTCAATACTTCCAAAATTTAAGCACAATTATATAGATGATAATAATGAAAAACTAGCATCAACTTTAACAATTTTGATGGATGAAGAAGTGAAGAGATATATTCTAGAATTTGTGATTCAAAATAAGCTAGACAAATTAAACTTGTTTACATCTTTCACCTACGGCCAAGGTTGCCAAGATCCCTGCTCATACAATCTAAAAAGATGACAGGGAAAAGTGTTCATAATTATCGAAAATGCTACCAAATAGGTGGGAATGTGGATACGAATTTCAGATATCATGTTTAAAAAAAGAGAGAATGTGCATTTTAGATAAAACATATGGAAAGGTGTTATGGGTCACAACTGTGATGTCAAAATCCACGACTTTCGTAGTCGAATCCCAAACGATTCCGCGCGCCCATAAGGTAATAGATGTCCAGCCCATCAAGGAAGGGCCAAGGAGGAGGTTTGTGGTCGATGAGTTTATCCACTAAAAGGTAGATGTGCGGTCCAAAAGTTTCTCTAAGGGCCAAGAGCAGAGGGCAGATCGAAGATTGATTTGCCATTTGTTGAAATTGATTCCAAGCCAAGATAGTAGAAACTTTGTCTCAAATTCTTGAAAAATAACCTTGTGAACAAAAGTATCTTATCGAGAATTCTAGGTAAGGTTCTCTTAAATGTTTTCATAACACACAAGGAGATTGAACAAGAAATATCAATTTAAATCAAATTTTGTTTATGCCATGCTTTAATCTCTAAGTAATTTGGGTCAAAATTAAACATGGTTTAAAAAACATTGAAAGGTGATAAAATAAGGAAGGAATAAAGCAAGACTGTGACCAACTTAATAAAACTAAGGACAAGGTTTTTGAGGGGTCTTGAGCTATAAGCTTTCAAATCTTATGCATATAAATAACTTTTGAGAGTTGAAAACTTGTATAAGCTTATAACTATAATAAGTCTTTTTTTAAAAAAATTATTTGTCTATAGTTTGAGTTTAAGGTATTATATAAAGCTTTATATTCACAAATCTTTAATATAAAGTTTAAAGCTCAAAAGTAAAACAGCAGCCGGAATTCAGCCCAGCACAATAAGAAATATCAAGCTCTATATATATATATAATTTAGTATTAGGCTTTAATTGAAGCTTAACTAAAGCTGCTTCATGGAGAAGAACAAACCAGTGCTGATCTGCCATTGTCGAATGGAGGGAAAGAAGGAAAAGAAACTGCCGTCCGGTCGAATTTAAAGGAAGAGGAGGGAAAAATTGGAGTAGGAAATATATATATACATATATAACACTTTAATCTCCCCCTTAAAAAAATAAAAATAAAAAAAATAAAAACTAGTTAAAGCTTTAATATAAAGCTTTGTGGTCTGCACTATGCATGACTGGGAGGAGAAAAATCGCCAGGGAGAGAGAAGGAAGATAGCGAGGCACCAAAATTATATATATAAAAATTTATATAATTTAAAGCTGTGGTTTACAGCTTTGGTAAAAGAAAAAGAGTGATTAGCGCTCAGCGCAAAAGAAAAGGAGGAAGGAAAAATATTAAATCGAAAGAGAAAATATCTTTGTATAGATTTCATGCTCCATCAATCTTTCGAAGATTCAAGATTCGAGAGTGGGGGAAGGGTTTTGGACTGTGGTAAATCCATCTATACGGTTGGATTTGAGAGAGAATGAGTATGGAATAAAACCACTTCTAAGCTTGACTGGTGGTTTTCTAGTTGTGCAGGGTGGTTTCAAGAAGAAGGTGATGAATAACTACCAACCCTGACCTTCATCCAAGGGTCCACAGACTTCCCATGAACCTTTCTCAAAGGTCGTTGAGATTTTCTCTATTCTACCCAAAGGATTTTAGAGAGTTTCTTATTCTTTCAATCAAGGCCATTGTGATTTTCTCTACTCTACCCAAAGGATTTTAGAGAGTTTCTTCTATTCTTTCCATCAAAGTATTCCCTTCTCTGATATCACTATCACGGGATCTAGAAAATACTTGATGAAGAATAATACACAACTCAAATAATACAAAGATTAAGACCATTCAATTGGATACAAATTGAATAAAAAGTAAACATGAAATAAATTTGCAACAAGAGATAGAATAGAAGATACCACACAAGACAAGATTGGGTGCAATCTCCCCCCTCATGCATTCTCTTCTTATTATCCAAAACTAAAAAAATTTCACTTCTTGAAAGCTGAAAAATTGAAACTTGTTACCTCCTTTTTGCACAACACCTTCCAAAGCTTGCTTTCTCCCGGCATAGATGCACTAGTGAAGAGCTCTTTTTATAGTCCAAATTAAGGGTGAAAATATAACATCGAAGTATATATTGAAAGCTTAGCATTAAGATTTGGAAAGGAGATAAAGAAGGTAATTAACAAAAATGCCAAAAATTGCACACACACAACTACTCTCTCCATCACTAAAAGGAGACATGATTACACACAACTACTCTCTCCATCACTAAAAGGAAACATGATTACACACAAATAAGAGAGAAGCAAGAAGCAAGAAAGTGGAAGAGAGGGAGAAAAGAAGGTTCACATGCAAGTACTAAAGAAAGGAGCAAATTTAAATGCACATTAGCTTTTATAAATTTGCGGACCCGCTATTAAAGCCAATCACTTACAAAGTGGTCATAAAATATTGTAATAAAAATTTACAAAGGTATAAATGCCAACAGAGGTTGATTTAACAATGATGTAGAACCACATTCTTTGTCTTATTTGGTGCCGAAATTGGAGGCTAACACCTGCAAGTAATTACACACACACACACAAGAGAGAGCAAGACACAAGAGAGGAGATGGATGGCTAAATTTTCTTTAATCTTCTTATCTTCTCTACAACTATTAACATAAAGAGAGAAGGTACATACTATAAGGAAAAGTACTCTCTTACTATAAAATACACCTCCATAGTGTAAATATGCCATACTCTAATAATCCAAAGATGGATGTCACACAACCTGTCATTCAACTAGCGACATATCAACCTTGATCTCACCAACCATACCAATGAAATAAGTGCAGAAGCTATCACCCAAGTGGGTTATTAATGTCAGCAGTACTAGTTGAGCTCGATATCTCAAAACAGCAGGCACCCAGAACATGGTCACTAGTTGAGCTTGATATTAAATGATAACAAGATCAAGGAGTATCTTGTTACATTGGATTTTAGATATCCAATGTAGATTTTTCACTTTATGTGAAAAAAATAGATAGAGGGATCGTGCTATTAGTTATTTATGTGGATAACTTGATTATCATCACTGATGACAGTGATGTTATTGACATACCTGATGTTAGGATATTTTTGATGCATGATAGTGATGTTATTGACATACATGATGTTAGGATGTTTTTGATGCATAAGTTATTTATGTGGATAACTTGATTATCATCACTGATGACAGTGATGTTATTGACATACCTGATGTTAGGATGTTTTTGATGCATGATAGTGATGTTATTGACATACATGATGTTAGGATGTTTTTGATGCATAAGTTTGAGATATAGGTAAGGTACAATATTTATTGGGTATAGAGGAGGTGGTGAGATCGCCTCATGGCATTTTGTTGTTACAGAGGCAGTATGGCTTGGACATGTTGTCCAAGAATGATAGGTTAGGCTGTAATCCTATTTCAGTGCCGTTAGAGCAGAACACAAAGCTTTCTGTGGACACAGATGAGATTTTGGAGGATCCTATTATGTACAGGTGCATAGTGAGTAGCTTAATACTAAACCAAACTCGAGCTATGCTGTTGGACTTGTGAGTTAGTTTGTGCAAGCCCCAATGAAGACACACTTGGATGTGGCTAGATAGATTCTCTGCAAGTACATAAAGTTAATTATGGACTTTTCCATGAGGCTAACATAGAGATATAGCTACATGAGTACACATATGTTGATTATGGGACTGGGCTAGTAACCCAGGCTATCATGTTCTAATGAAGCACATTGAGATTCTAGCAAGTGATATGGATTTGATATATGTCACCACCGCAGAGGATTAGGTAGCTAACATCTTCATGAAGGCATTGGGTTACGAGCTTACTTTGAGTGCAGTGTGTGAAGTTGAGCTCAAGGGGGGGGGGAGGGGGGTTGAGATATCAAGCTCAACTAGTGCTACGGACATCGATGACCCACCTGGGTGATAGCTTCTGTACTTATGCCATTGGCACGGATCTTGAGATTATGGTTGAGTGGATGACACACTAGGTGACAACCACATTTGGATTACTAGAGCATGGCATAGTTATAGCACCAGCTCATATAGTTGTTTCACACTATGGACTGACCATTACATATTCTAGTAGAAGAGTATTTTCCCTTATAGTATGTACCCTTATCTCTTTGGTTTATGGTTGTAGAGAAGAGAAGAAGATGGAAGAAAATTTAGTCCATCTTTCTCTCGTGTTAGGCTCTTTCTTATGTGTGTGTGTGTGTTTGCTTGCACAAGGAACCCAAGCTCTCCCTCTCCCCCGCATTCTCTTTAGGGAAATGCAAGAGAGGGTTGCACACTTGGATTCAAGCTTCTTGCTAGTTGGTATTGAGTTGCCCAATCTCGCCTTTCAATCCCATTAACTCACAACCTACGTTGAAACAAAAGCTAGGTAGGTATTTTATGGAAGTTTCAAACCCAAAAAGATGCAATCAAAGTCTTCCATGTATACCAAAACATTGTTGTGCAAGTTTTCCTCTAGCTTGCTGCTTGGGAGGAGACCCTTACACAAAGACCATTCAACACCATGGATGATTGGATCAAAGAAATCATATGCTTTGGTGATGGAGAGGAATTTCTCATCACTCAACATATCAATAGCAATGAGCATAGGGCAAAAACTAAGGTAAAGTTATTTAAATGTAGTTGAAGTTGAAGGATTTGTGGAGGGAAAGTAAAGTAAGGGGCATTGAGTAAAACACAGTGGGGGTACACGTTGACGCAATGAGCTTTTGTTAGCTAACCAGATTTAGGAGGCAGATTAAATGCAAGGGGTCCGGGTGTGTGTGTGAACGGAGAGGCGTTTTATGGAGCGTGGGCCTGCCTTGCAGACAACGAGCACCGAAATAGGTGCTTGTTTAGCTTTTTATTAGCTGTCCTGCTAATTTTTTTAAGAGGATATTGGCTTCAGCTTCCCCTGTTCTCGTATTCGTAATTCACTATATTTGGCGTCGTTTCGCCAAAATGTGTGATTTGTGTTGAGGCTGTGCTGGCTAGAGACCCTGCTACATTTAGAGGACAAATTTAGAAATAATTTTCTCTCTCTCACGAATGGCTCAAAAGCTATCTAATCATTAGCGGACCAATCAGACCCCTAGTTACTTTAATGATGTATTCGTTTTAAAAAAAATAGTTCATTTTGATTTAAAAAGAGAAATTATTCGATTTTAAAGAAAATTATATAGGTGAGGGTTACAACGTATAATAATACTTTTCAAGACGTACATCAACTTTGTAATTTTGGATTTTTTTCAATATTTTGTTTTTTCTTTTTCTTGTGGCGTGGAGCATATTATTTTATTTTCATCCAATTTCCTGAGTAATTTTGATAAGGTCATATTCTATTTCTTTCATGATAAGGAGCTGAATTTTGGGAAGAGAGCTCGAGCAGCATTTTTGCAACCGTAGCGAGCAATCTATTTGTTCTACATAATTAGCAAGGTTTAAGCACTCTACACAATCTCAAATATTAATACTCCATTGATTATTTGGATAGAGGTACATATGATTAGTGTAGCCTTACATGCATGAATTGGTTCCATTGGGATTATAGTACCTTAATCTTCTTATGATTGAGCGTGACTCTTAAAACTGGTATCTGCAAGATGAGCTCTTCTGCTACAAGCAGGTGCAAGAGGCACCCACGCCAGATGCTGGTGGGGGTGTGTGCAGTGTGCTTGAAAGAGCGTTTACTTGCTCTCATTGAAGAGGAGGAGCTGGAGAGTGCAAGGGGTTCCTTTGCTTCAGACGCGTCCCCTTCTCATAACCACAACATGGAGTTTACACGAGAAGTACCATCACCACCCTGCTTCAATGTATTCACTGATGCTGGCTCTGGACCAACAAGAAGACATGGCTTGGAGTACAACAGAGAGGATGTCAAGCATGTGGCTGCTTTGTACCTCCACAAGCACCACTCTCTCACCTCCTCCCCTCTCCACCAGCCATCCAATATCAAGGCAAATGATCGCAGAAGCAGGAAAAACAGCCTCTTTGACAGCAAAATCGGCTACTTCACTTTTAGCAAAGCTGAGAATATTGTCACAGCTTGTACTCCCAGAAAGAAGAGACCATCTCTGTGGTCTCTGCTTCAAAGGCATGGAGATGAGAGTAGTAGCAGCAGGAAAAAGGACTACATCAAACCAGAGCAGCATAAAAGAAGCTTGGGCAACAACTACAGAGCTCACAAGAATGGTGCCTATGGTGATGATCACCAAAAGCTCTCTTATACCACCTCGTTCAGAGAGGTCCATGATAGCATAAGCAAAGGTGATGCCTCATCTCTCCTCTCCTCTCCCATATCATCTTCAAAGCAAGCTGGTGCATCATCCCATATGATGCCATCTCCTAGCTCAAAGCACTGCGCCACCCCTCACAGCCCACTGAGAAGTGAGAAGGCCGTTGATGAGAAGATGGTTTCGAGAGGACGGCAATTGTATTCACTGAATAGCATGAATTATTATGCTGATGATGATAGAAGACATCACAACAGCTCTTGGATCTCCTCGTTATTTCCTAGGAGGGGCAGGAGATCCAAGTCCATATCTGTCACCCATTCTAGCCGACGGAGATCTGTAAATGCTTCGCCAGAGATCGCCCCAAGAAGAAAATCAGTCTCTTTTCTTGATGATCATGAGGTCTTCGAGAGCCCTAGAAACAGTGTCTTCAAGAGCCCTCAGAGCAGTACTGGTCCTAAGAGACTTCACCATGCTGATCTTAGGAACCCTAATCACATTCTTAACCCTCGTGTTGATGACAGTTTTTCGGGGTTAGAGGGGAAGCATGGTGCTAATGATGTGAATTATGGAGGGAAGGCCCATCACTCTGATGGAAATGAGCTGAGGAGCCCAAGGATGAAGCTTGCAAATCTTCTCACAAAGAGGAGAAGCAGTGTGAGCATTGACTGTTCAAGAGATATGAGGGTATCACCTGCACCCATATTATCAACGGATGATATTTATCATAATCATAATAGTAATCAACATCTAAGGCATGACAAATATCATAATAATCATGAGAGTTATCATGGTTATGACACGAATGGAAGCAGCATTAATGTTAAGCAGAAGGCTCTTCGAAGCAGTCCATCAAAGGCAGCACAGTTCCCTGAATTTGGCGGATCAGAAGAAATCAAGAGCTTTTATAACATCTCTCGTTCTAAGAGCTGGAGCACAGCATTTAGCAAAACACTCTCTCCAATGTTAGGTCTCAAAAACAAGAAAAAGAAGGGTAATAGCAATGACAGGATTAAGCAAAGCAAGGATAGTTATCCCACTAATCGCAATATTGATTATGAGGTGCAAGCTTCTCTACCACCTCGCTTGCAATCTCAGGATATCTTTGCGCCCGTACTGTCTGCTGATACACTGCAGAATCACAAGCGCCCACCACAGCATTATTCCTTCTTAAGCAAGGATTACAGTGCGTTTAGCTTCTACTTCAGTCCTGATCGCTACCAGCAAAGCTCCCTCAATAACAATCACAATTACACTAATTATAATAAAGGGAGTGATGGGGAGTATTCTCGCCATTCAGTTGATGGAAATTCATGGAGCTCATATCCATCTTTGTTCAGAACATCATCACCTGCAGCAGCTGCAGGTGCAGTAGTTAGAGGTGGTGCCAGAAATGGAAGAGGTAGGTACTGATCATGTGATTTATCATACTAATCTCACTATTATCGTCAATTCATTGGAGAACTGAAATTTCCATCTTTTACCACCTGTCTTCGTTCGCTATTTGAATCACCCTTGTAACGTGCGCTTGATTATATGAATGACATCATCTCTTTATCTCGTCTTTTTATAATTTTTCAAAAGAGAAAATATGAAGTAGTTGTAATTCAATCCTTCGCATTTACTCACATAGCCATTGCTGATCTCTGTAAAGTAAGTTTAACTTCACAGAGACGTAAGGGTTGAAGAGCTGTTGTGAAGAGGCGGCCAGGAGGCCTCAAAAAATCAAAGAACACCATTGATACACAGAGACTCTAAGCGCAGAGATCATGAAAGAGACACGAGATAGATGAATAGACAGTGGCTTTCATTCATGGAGGAGTTGTTACATATAGGACGAGTCCAGCGTTGCATAACACGAGAGCGTTGCATTGGCATATTCCAACATTCCCCCCTCTCCTTTTGTTGGAGTTAATGCTTTGTCCGGCTAAGTGTGAACGCCACTTCCAAGTGGCACACACGCAGCGCATTGTTATTTACTACTACAGGTCCCACGCGATGTTGTGGCATTGTTTGGAATGGCATATATATCGTGTTCAATTCATGTGTTTTTACACACATATTGTAATTGCAACTATATGTGCATTTAAGAGCGCCGGTGTGAGTGAGAGAGATAAAGACAAATAGAATGCTAATGATTTTAAGAATCTTTGTGCATAGTTGGTAGTTCATCACTTTTACACCAAAAATATAAGTGCAACCCTAGCTTTTGGGAATTTAAGAATAGTAAGTGTTCATAATTGGAAGTGTAAATTTCCTAATCAAAAATCTAAGTGCCCATGCTAGTGAGAGTTCGAGAGTGGCATCAAGAGAATGAGGGGATTGAGATGAAAAAGGTAGATGAGTTGGGCTGGGTATTGAGTGTATCACCAAATTGTGAAGAAATGGGGGCTTGATTGGAATCATCCGAGAAATTTTCTACAACAGATGGACATGACATGAAGAGGCACAAGGGCCAATCAATTCCAAAATTAGTACATGCAAGCTTTTGCTATCATGCATGCCAAGCGCACGATGCATAGGTTGAGGCTTTGCAATGACCGAGCATAAGGAAGAATGAGTAGAAGTCTCCACGGGTAGTGGATCAAAACCAAGCACATAAGGGGCAGTTTTTAACTTTACATGTGGCGGGGCTGGCACAAAGGAGATCTAGAGGCGGGTGAGGGTTCATAAGAACTAGGGAAGGGCGAGTCCGTTTGTGACGCCGCAGATCTGAGGCAGTTGGTGACAATATGTCGAGAATATACAACTGGGTTATATCAAACTCGATATATTCGAATATATTAAATAACCAAGAGGATCAGAAACCTGTAATGAAAAGATTAACAAGAGCTTAAGGTTGAGAACCTTTATGTTCAAAGGTTCCACTTTAGCTAAGCATAAACTACTAAGGTCTACCAAGGCTAGAGGCAAGTAGTCCTCCTATTTACTATAGTCCCAAAACCTAGAAATTTCTCTTATTCTAAGATAAATCATAAACTACTAAGGACTACCAAGGCTAGAGGCTTAGTCCTCCTAATTACCATAGTTCCAAAACCTTTCATGGAGGAGATCCTACATCCCATCATAAATGAGCTTCATCAAAACGATTACCATAGTCCCAAACCTTTCACGGTGGAGATCCTACATCCCATCATAAATGAACTTCATATAAAAGTGATTGTTGTTGATTTGGTTTATGAGCCCCCGTTTTGATTGTTTTCACAACCCATAATTTCTTATAGATTAAATAAGAAAAAAATTAATAAATTTTCTTAATGATGTACAGTATGGATAGCGAGGAAGTTATTTTGAGGTGTTCCATGGATGTTGAGGATAGAAGCCATTGTGCCAAGTATTCAGAACCTCAACAATATGAGGCAAGAGTAGATAATGAGAAGGCTCAACGAATAATGCATGCTTTTAAGCAATGCCAAAGGAAACTAAAAACCTCTACTAAGTGGGTACGACATAATGATGGTAAGAAGACTAGAAATGGAAAGAAGACAATAAACGTAACATCAGAGAGGATACTCCATTTGGTGAACAACACAAACTCTCATGTGTTAAATGTGGAGAGCTTGATTGCTGATCTTGGTCTGTGCGTAAGCAATCATGCAAGTGGGGAAAGCAGTTCAACTCGAGAATCGGTTTCTATTATTGTAAGTGGTAATCACAAGATCAAGGATATTGTCGAAGCTACCTACTCCTAATTTTAATTTCTCCTAATTGAATATACTTTTTTTAAGGTCCTATGCCACAGTCGAACTGCTCAATATAAATTAGGAGATGCTCTTTGTAAAAAAATGTTCTACATACTCGTAAATGGCTCTTCTTTTAACCTTTGTAATAAAGGTTCTAATATGGTTGATATTAACCCTTGATAAGGGGAGGATCCCACACCATATATGCTTCAAAAAACCATGCTCCTACCATGCTATATTCTAGTATTATTTGGCCTCCTTGGCTGCTAGATCACTTCCCAAATAACCATATATGCTTCAAAAAACCATGCTCCTACCATGCTATATTCTATCATTATTTGGCCTCGACTGCTAGATCACTTCCCAAATACAACTCGTTTGCATGTAGGTATCGTTCATGCGCAACACCTTTTTTTAAGTCTTTACTATTAAATCTTTGATCTTCACCACTAAAACCATTAGCATTCTCGTTCAATTCTACAATCTCTATGCTCACATTATGTCTTCACAAGTCTTCATCGTCGCAGACATATTCCTAAGTTTCTTTTGTCTCTTCATCGGCTCATAGATATGCAAAGCCGCTCTGATGTGTCCAATCGATCACTAATACCACTCGGCACATACTCATGTATCGCCAACCCTCCAACCCATCGTTGCTCCTAAAGTAACAAGATTCTCTTGTCCATTATCAGCAAAAGACCCTTTTGACCCATGTAGACTACAATGATCTGCGTCAATCCTTTTAAGCCTACATGGCTAGCCCCCAACAAGTGGCCTATTTGATGAATGCCCATTGAGGCACATCAAAGAGCCCATAGAGGCCAACCCAAAGAGAGAATAAAAAGATTAAAAACGGTGAAACAAGAGCCACTTTAAAGCCCAAAGAGGCATGAAGAACAACAAACAAGAAAAGAAAAAGGGGGTGATAACACTGACCATCTCAAAAGCTAAAACAAAGGCATGATGCATAACATTAAAAAAATTAAATGGGCGATAACAAGGACCAACCATAAAATTTAAAAAAAAACAAAGATATAAATTTGATTTAACAAGTTCATACAAGCTAAAACTTACCTTTATATCGTCATCAATGTTTTGGCTCACGAGCTAAAGTTTACCTTTACATTGTTACTAATGTTTATAAACATATGTCATGTATCGCTTTCGTAACAATTTACATTTTGATGTAATACGAAAGATTCCATCAACATCTTCATCAATAATTCAAGAAGACATCATTTGTGGGCATATTAAGCCCAATATACATCTTAGCATTAATTTAAAACTCATGATGTAAACTAATAGCATAACATATGCATATCATCCACATATCATTTTCTCACTTACCTCTTATGCAGATACTCCCATTAAGGGGGATTACTAGTGTTGGAGTTAATGCTTTGTTTGCCTAAGTGTGAACGTGTCACATCCCCTAGAGTCTGCCACCATAGCCAAGAGGGTCTCAAGCTCTAGTCACCGCCCAATCATAGAGGGGAGTGTGGATAACACCACACTCTAGGACACTTATAGGAACCTGCCTGCCTGCCCGTCACCCAAGTGCTATGACTTGGGCACCCTCACCCCTAGATCCTAGTTGCACCCACACTAACCACAATTTGGCATTTGGGCTCCGCATCTGGTCGAGCTTCCATGGACGCTGCTATGGGTTACGTGACATTGCCCCCCCCCAAAGAATAGGTTTCGTCTATGAAATAAATCGAGGAAAATATTTAGTAAACATTCTTAGTTGGTTCTATGTTGAGGCTTCCTTTGGCCTATCCTTTCACTCAACAAGTGCCTATACACAATATACCTCGTGTTTCGATCTCAGAACCCAAGAATTGATTCCATCGTGCTACTTAGCAACGATATTTGGTTACTCAACAATGACAATAGCAGGAAAATGTCATTGAGCAGCTGTAATTTCACTACTCACAGCAGCGAGCATAGTAGCGAAATTTCGCTACTATACTGAGATTTAAATTTTCAAAGAGTTGTTGAAGATTGACATTAAATTATATATGTGACATACATACACAAAATGATGATAGTTAAAAAAAACATCCAACAAAACCCTTTAAACCATGTTTAAAAATCAAAATTGAAGATAGTTGCAAACTTTTGAAGGGAAATAGTTATAGAAATTATGAATCCATCCCATCTCATAATAGATCCATTTGTGTTGCTTCATCAATGTCTATATCTAATGGAAGCTCAATGAAAAGATGGGGTTCCATATCAATATCACTATCACTATCATTATCTTCTTTGGATTGATGTTCCTCGTACTCATGATCAGCCTCCTCTAAATGTTTTCTTCATTTTCATCATCGTCTTCCTTCAATGAGTCGATCTGAGGTAGTACTTGCACCTCATTCAGAGATTCGACCTTAACATTTTGATCTTCAAAGATATTTTTTAAATGAGGAGAAACTTATATAATATACCACCATTGTGGATCAATTCGATCGGCATGAAGCACAACATAAAATCACAAAGCAAAGGGGTTACACTTTTATTATACTATATCACTTGGATTTATCGACGATTGGTTGGGTTACTAACCTGTTTTGACAGTGTTAAGGTAGTACAAAAGTATATTTCTTATCATTCCAAAACTTGGTGGAATCGATTTGAAAAAACCCATTTGGATGTTTCTTCATGGTTGCTTGAGCACCTCTATATATCACTTTGAGCCATTTGACATCAAAGATGAATAGACTAAATGCTCTAAACCCAACCTCAAGAATATCTTGAATAGTTCCATAATACTCAAGATTGTCCTCTATGACATTGGTATCATGTATACTAGCTCGACTTTCTTGCTCAAAAGTTACCATCACACCACAATCAAATGTGTTTCTTTTAGAATCCACACGCTCTGTGTGAAAGTGAATTCCCTCTGATTGACTATATTGCATTATATAGTTTGTACTAACATTTAAAAAAAGCATGATATTTAGTATAGTGCATTAAACAAGGTATATAACAATTGAAGCACGAGGACAGAGATGAAGAATATACTTGAGGGTCACATCCTCGTGCATACTCATGCTCTTCTCTTGTGATCATCTCTCCATTTGTTTATGCCATCAATATTGCCATAGGAAGCCATCCTATATTGATCACATTTGGTAGAGATTCTAAGCCATGCGGGAATGGCAAGAGTCTATTTGCTCTTCTGAAATCTCTCCTCTCATTCTTTTGTCTATTGATTGCATCCTTGTATCTCCCAATCCACTTCTCCATGATGGGACTATCTAGAATTTAGAATGGATTCACCTTTTAGCGTAATGCTTCAGCCAGTCTTCGTTGCCTTTCTTTTCCTCGTGGCATATGAGTGATTACTCGATCATCCTCCTCATTGCTCCACAATCGTGGCATGGAAGGATTTATGCGAGGGAGATGTTTTAAGATATATACAAGAGACTCTTGCATCAACCATCCCTCTACCATGCTTGCTTTTGGCCTTACTCTTTATCTCACAAAGTCCTTTAAGATTTTCATGAACCTTTCAAGAAAAAAACATCCATCAAACATGAACAACACGACAAAGTGCCACTTCATCAACCAAATGCATCACAAGATGCAATTGGCTATTGTGAGAATTGTTTTAGGAAATCTTTCCTCAATCATACACACTACCTCAATAGCATTGAGATGAGCCATCTCAATGGATGTAGGATCTCTCTCCTTTAAGGATATATACCTACACATTAGGAGACATTTGAGCATAAAAAGAGTCCTATAAGGATCCCTAATTTTAAGGAACTAAGACTAATTTTATTGAGGCTTAAGGAGACAAAGCTCATAATGATGCCTACTTTTGGGTCTAAAAGTAGGGGATCTCTCTAATTTTCGAACTAGGATTCTCTTTCTAGCTATTAAAACCCATACTATGATCACTAATATCTACGCTTTCAATCTTATTTACTCCACTTTAATAGCTGTATTTGAAATTTCCCCCACATTCCATTTCTTTCAATCATTACTATTATTCATCACGTTACCAACCTCTGTAATAAGATTCTCTATTAAAACCCATACTAGGATCACTAATATCTACACTTTCAATCTTATTTACTCCACTTTAATAGTTGTATTTGAAATTCCCCCACATTCCATTTCTTTCAATCATTACTATTATTCATCATATTACCAGCCTCTATAATAAGATTCTCTCTCTCTCTCTCTCTCTCTCTCTCTCTCTCTCTCTCTCTCTCTCTCTCTCTCTCTTTTTTTCCAAGCTCTCTTATCCTATTTTGCGAATACAATAGGTCTCACTCTCTCTCTCTCTCTCTCTCTCTCTCTCTCTCTCTCTCTCTCTCTCTCTCTCTCTCTCTCTCTCTCTCTCTCTTCACAATAGTCCCTATTGTGAATACAATAGGACATCCCTGAGTCACTTCAGAATAGTATCTTCCACTTCTCGAATGGCAAAAATTTCAGATTCAATAAGAGTGCGGAAGGTCGACTTGCATATTCGCATATTGAATAAATATGCACCAATCAAGAAAGAATGTTTAAATGCACATGAGAAGCATGCAAGAAGACAATAGGGTCGGACTAATGTGGATCTTTGGATTGATGGATATTTATATCCGAATGATCCTTCTTCGCATTGTCCTCCACCCTTGATTAATCTCCCTTCATTTATTCAGTTTGTTGGAGAGGGTTGCTTGGGTACTGCAGAAGGTTAAGCATGAGCAATGCATGGAGAGTCCAATTCCTCCACTCACAAACACAAAGCTTAAAAATCACTTTAAGTAGTGCGCAACATGCACTACAAGATGCACAAAATAATATTGTAGAGCTAGAGAAAAGAGACAATTTAAGAGAAAGAGGCTTGTGTTATGAAGCTACAAGATACAATCTCTCGCATGAAGAGCACCCTCGTGGAAGCAAGAGAGCGAAAGAGGAAAATCAATAACATTCAAAAACTCGTAGTTGGTGGTGGTGCTCACAAGCAAAGAATCCATGTAGCAAGGTTTGTTTTTTATTCTTTGTCTATTATTGTGCAAGTAATTTTGATTAAGGTATTTTTGGTTGTTGTGGTTGTTATAAGCAATAGATTAAGGTGTTTTTGGTAATCTTTATTGGTTTGTTACAAGAACTTTTTGAAAGAAGCATGTGGTGATAATGGTCCTTAAGATTTTAGAGAAATATTATGTAGTTGTGTGAGGAGACGTGACATTCTTTCCATCATTCGAGACCCACGCCATAAGAAGATACGTCAGGTACTTGCAAATGAGATAATGGATGACATTACCAATCTTCTAAGCATTAAGGAGGTTCAGAATGCATGCGATGAGGTGGACATTAGCATAAAAGGATATTAAGCCCTCCATCAATTGCTAAAAGATACACTCCGCAAACAATGCATCACAAGGAATATTTTTCTTGCCCTCAAAAAGATAAGATTAGCAAAGAGGACATGCAATGATGATGTGCAACGCAAAATTGGAGAATACTATTGCATCAATGATACATTAACCATTGGATCTTGGGGGGAAAAGTGAGGCACAAATGGTAAGATCATGTATCGCTACAATGAATTCAACAATATATTTGTTGATCCACAGCGTCTTTTCAGAGAGCTATGATCTTATTCTATATATTTCCTAAACAATGCAAGTAATTTTTCACATTATTTGCGAGCTAATAGAAAAAAAATTTAAGTACTAAAACTTATCTACCTTTGTTTGTCATGCAAGGTGACAAGGTAAGTTTTGTGTTGAAAGTGGATGAGTGTCAAATTGTGAAAGGTAAGAGGTTAGAACAAATGAGTCACTCACACTTATGAGAATGAGGCAATGGTATATGCAAAGAGTGAGATCAACATGACTAAGGAGACTGAGTTACCTTTGAAAGGTTCTAAATAATGAAAACCCAGACAATCAGACGAGCAATAGGAAGAGGGTATGCAAGTCAAGTTTTCCCTCTTTTAGTGTCCAATCTGAGAGAGAGATATGGTGGCTTGGAGTGTTTGAGGTACCGAAGGAGACACATGAATTGCTGGCTTGGATGTTTGATAGGATACCATGGATTACCAATGTCGTTACAGCATAGATTCAGGGGAAAAAATTAGAAGTGGAGGTAAGGGCACTTATAAAATAGACTGGTATTTAGGAGGGAAAAAAATTAGAAGTGGAGGGTAAGGGCACTTATAAAATAGACTGGTATTTAGGAGGTGACTTGAAGACAATAAAGTGCCTTCTTGGGTGTCCACAAGGTGCTAACACCCCAAATCCTTGTCCATGGTGCATGAGAATAGTGAGAGAAAAGAAATAGAAGAAGGTAGGAAGGAAGAGGAAGCTAGAGAATCAAGATGATAAGAATGACACAGTGGATGATGATGCTGGCAATTAGATTGGTGGTGTCTTGTCTGCTAACATGCTAGCTGAGCCAAATCGGCATTTGAGAGACCTCGAATGGAATCTTGTTATTCCATTCGAACTCAAGAATTCCACTTTTGTACTTTGCATGCATTCATGTGTGTGTTTGATCGTCTACTCAAGTGTCACATTGATTACACATTTACTATGCAGCAAGGCTATTCCATTCGAACTCAAGAATGTCCACTTTTGTACTTTGCATGCATTCATGTGTGTGTTTGATCGTCTACTCAAGTGTCACATTGATTACGCATTTACTATGTAAGGCTAGGAAATACAACATGAAGCTCTTCAAAAAGTAGAGGAGCTACTCAACTCAATTGAGTGCCATGGGGCGGCAATGTGCAGATTACTATTAACAAGAAGACCTCTGGCATAAATCATGAAGTGGCCCAGCAGGTGTCTATAAGTGGCCCAGCAGATGTCTATAAGTGGATATAAGGCAAGATATTTTCTAGAGACGCCAGAAAAAGTAAAGAACTCAAAGTCTTAGGACTTGTGGAAGGATTTGTGTAACCGTACAACGTTTGACTACACCAATCTAAGCCTTGTAGTTCTACGTGAGAAGGTTTCGTCAAACTTCAATAAGATGGTTAATTAATGACCAAAAGCACGACGATTGTAGAGGAGTGCCAAAAATTTCAAGAAGAGCTTCAAAATTTTACAAAAGCCATGGTCGATACCTGGGGTGATACCAACATTACGCATTACATGTGGTAAACATGTAGAGTTTCTTTCTACTCATCAATTTGAAATGATTATGAATAATAGCTTTTGAATTGGTCCTGTTTTCTTCTGCAGCACATTTTGTATGCTCATGGTGCATACTTCTATATTAAATTTGCAGAGCAATGTGATGAGCTATGGTGGATCAAATGTAAGAATCAACATAATTAGCAAGTGATTAGATGATGATTAAGACGAGATTAGTGAGTAGTTAATCTAATACCTTAATGTAGGCATAGATACTTAAAAACCAGCAATTTCTCATTAGGCCTATGCCTCAATTTATAGGTTTTACATCCACAAGATGCCAAGCATCTAACCCCACTCATTTCTCCTTGATTTGTGCCACCTCCCCTATATCTGGGGCACCTTTTCCTAGAATATTTTTACACCCCTATATTCACTCATGCTACCCTTGATTCCCTCATCAGTAGATTCCTCTCACCTTTTCACTGCTACCCACTTAATTACAAACTCCCTTTTACAGTCCCTTGCTAAGGGCTTGTTCCCGCACACACCCATTCACTTGCATATTTCAACACCTCCCCTCAAGTGTAATTCTAGCACACCTAGACCCTATACCAAGTTTCCCTCTTAATTAGTAGCCCGTGACTAGTGCCTCAAGTCCCTAACTCATAGTTCTTGACACTCTCTCTCTATGTGTCCCAAGGCTACTACAAGTTCCCGTGACCTTGACTAAAGTTCTCACACATACATCTACCACATAGCCTACATCATCGATGGCTCAGAGAGGTGGTTTTACTCTGTTGGGGTAGGTTACATTGGGTTGTGGGGTTTCTCTCTCTTTCTCTCTTAGAAAACATGTCTAGACTCCTCTACCTTAGGAGTCTCCATGAAGTATGTTGATGCTGATCCTTCTTCATTTGGTTTGTTGTAGTAGTCTCTAGCCATGTGTCCTATCTTCCCACAGTTGTGGCAAGTGAAGGTCCTTCCTCCTCCCCGGCCTCTTTCTCATCCTCATCCTCGTGTGAGTCCTCCTCGGGTGTAGAATTCTTTCTCCTCTCTAGTTGTTGGGTCCAACCCTTTCTTCTCTTTGACCTTTTTCTCTTGCTCTAGTAGAGCTCCTTCTATCTCATGCAGCTTCAAATATGGTACATTATTTAAGATTACCATAATGTTCTCATACTCTCCCTTGTCCACACTCTTCACAAGAGCAATGCTAGTGCCTCGTTATCTTCTACCTTCTTCCCAATGGCTACCAATTGTTGCTGAATACTTTTGTATTTGTTCAAGTGTGTGGTTAGAGGTTCACTTTCCTGCATGTCAAGTTTGTAAAATTGCATTAGCAGATTTATCTTTGAATTTTTTGCTTGAGTGCCAAATAATTTATTAAGTCCATCCCATGCATCTTTAGCTCGTTGTATCCCTGCAATGTGGTGAATAATTTCATCATTTAAGCTAAGTGCAATGATATCTACTGCTTTCTCATTCTTACTCTTCCACTCATTCTCCCCAATCTCCTCTGGACACTCATGTCTTCCCTCAACTAGCCCCCACAGATTCTTCCTCATCATGAGCAAATACATGGTCTTTGTTTACCATGTATAGAATTGCTCCCTGTTAAATTTAGTTATTTCTTGTGCATTACTCATGATGATGTGAAGGGGGTATTACCTCTTGATCCAATGAGTCAAGATTCAAGGGAAATGTCTACCCTTTTACAACTCCAATATGATGTTTAATGATGATTACAACAAGTTTATCAGCATGAATTCACCAAAAAATTACATAAAGCCAAGGGTAACTGGTTTATACTGAATGGTTGGGATATCAAAACATCTCTGAATTGCAATCTAAAGTGATAGATATCTGTATCAGATATGCAATGGTAAATTTGAACCATCAATTGCACCAAAATGTAGTGATTAGTGCTAATTAATCATTGATTAGTGAAGTAACCCCTTGTTTTATGTGCAGAAAATAGAGTGTATAGGGAGGCCAAATCTGGTTCCTTAGAGTTCAAATGAGCTCAAATCCTTTCAAGGGAATTAATAGCAGTTAGTCTAGTAGAGGATCAAGCCCAAAAACAAAAGATTTGACCAAACATTGAATGCTTAATCACTGTTTTACTAAAGTCACTTGCAGATTGGATGCAGAGCTTGATGCCACTTCTCCTTGAGGAAATTCTCAAATCTGAGATCACCTGCATGTTCAGAGCATCCAAAAATCCCTTGGGCTAGTGGCTCCAATTCCAAGTAGTGATGATGAATTTGAAGTTTCTCTCTAAAAAGAAGTGCCGCGGCAAAATCGTAATTTCCTACAGCATCCGTGGCGATTTGATTTGATGAGTGGGGAGCATGGCTAGGTGTGGCTAAAAGGGTTTTAGCTAAAGTTGAGGCTGAGGGAGATCAAGTCTCTCCACCAATCGGGGGTGTTGATTGAGTATTAGTTGAAAAGATGCTTAAAATAGATTAACTCTTAATTATGATTAGTATAGTAATTAGTAGGGTAATTTGGCTCAAAAATTAGATGAATCCTAAGCTTGGCTCTGATACCATGTTAAATTTACAGTAATGTGATGAGCTATGGTGGATCAAATGCAAGAATCAACATAATTAGTAAGTGATTAGATGATGATTAAGATGAGATTAGTGTGAGCAATTAATCTAATAGCTTAATGTAGGCACAAGAATACTCAAAAACCAGCAATTTCTCATTAGGCCTATGCCTCAATTTATAGGTTTGACATCCACATTGCCAAACATCTAATCCCACTCATTTCTCCTTGATTTTTGCCACCTCCCCTACATCTAGGGGCACCTTTTCCTAGAATCTTTCCGTACCCCTATATTCACTCATGCTACCCTTGATTCTCTCATCAGTAGATTCCTCTCACCTTTTCATTGCTACCCACTTAATTACAGACTCCCTTTTATAGTCTCTTGCTAAGGTCTTGTTCCTACACACACCCATTCACTTGCATATTTCAACAACTTCATGAATGAATATGGTGCTCTTGACATGTGGAGCGCCCAAGGAATGGAAAAATCTCACTACTAAGCTAGAGGAGTATATTTCAAAAACACCCGACATGAAGGAGGAAAGACTCGTACAAATTACCTCAAAGAAATGTTCAATTGGTTCTATAAATATACTTTTGGGTGAAAACTATTAATGGAAAAGGCCCGTATGAGTGATTTAGCAAAGGCAGCACGAAATTAAGCCAAAATGAGGAGATCACTAAAGTGGAAAGCTGGCATAAGACCAACACGTCATGCAGCATGGAGATCATCAAGAAGATGAGAAGAAAGAAATTGGATTTAGTGTAACGAAATTTTGTATATGAAATTTTACAACATTTTGAAGAGTGTTGTAAACATTTTTGCTTAATACAGACTAATTAAAACTTAATCGTATTATTTCATTACATAAAAGATATAACAAAATATTTACAATGACAAGATAATTAATTGCTCTCAAGTTTCTTCTCTACTTGCTCTTCCTCTTCACTAGGCATTTTTCCTCTATAACACAAAAACTTCTTTGTTGTTTGCAACTATAACCGTTGAGTGCATTTACATCTTCTAGTCCGGCACCTAGAGCATAGCTAGCGCATAACAGAGGAAGTATCCGATTCTGGAAGGCCAAAATCTTGTACTGTATCCAAAGATACAAATAGCAGTACACTTCTCTATAAGCATGACCTTATATGTATTGTAAGGGATAAAAGAATAGCCCATATATCTAGATAGTTCCTTGAGTGTGAGAAGTGGAATTTCAGCATCACTAGAATATTTTCTATGGTAGACAATAAATATATCTTTGTCAATAGATGGGATGTAGTGTGCAAGAGCAGCATCTTGGCCAACTCTTGCACGGGCAACACCTCCACGTCCAAGGAAACCATCGGCATCATCAAGCTCCATCTACATTAAACAAAGAATTTGGCTTTCACATAAATTCAATCAATACCATAAACTCACTCAAGAACAAATAAATTAACTTTTGGTTCTCATCCTCTTCCAACTTGGATGCATCCCAAAGGTTGATGGAGCCTTCTTCATTTCCTTGATCAAGGGCGGGCAAGGGCTCTCTTCCCATTTCAGTAATTCCCATCTCCTCTTGAAGACTTTGAAATTCTAGCTTTGTGGGAAGAGAAGATTTAGTCTCCTGGGCTTTGTCAAAGCACAATGATATGGCTCTAGGGCCCTCAATGAAGTTCTTTGTCACCTCAGTGTCCAACTTTAGAAACTCCTCTTTATGTTCATTTTCCACATCGAGTATACCCCTGGCAGCTTCACAACCATCTGCTATAATTGTGAGGCAATAATCCTCCCTTAAATTATAAAGCTTTTGTATGTGGGAGAGAAGGATGAAATTATTTCCATTTATAAGAAAGGAGGACAGCCCAGGGATGACAAAGTTTGATTTTAAGTGCTCTCCATACACAGATGATCCCTCGTCAATAAGAGTGGATGCCTTCAACTGTGCCAAATCAAACCTTGTACTTAAAAGGCACTCCTCATCACCAGAAACTAGGTCCATAACCTCATCATCAAATTCAATCTCTATGACAAATAAAGCTTGTGAAACCTTTTGACCCTTCTAAACTTCTAGTTCATCCTTTATGTAGTCCTCTTTGTCTGTGTATGAAGAAATAGATAAGCAACAAATCCAAAATAGTACTCAAGAACCTTGCATTTTTTCTTGTCCTCCAGAGGGTAGTTTTCAAGACAATTCTTTATCCTCTTATCTTCTAAATAGGCATCCCACCTTCCTGACATGCTCTTCTTTTTAGATGAGGATAGGGCAAAGCTAGACATTTGAACATATTGTGATGATCCCTCATTTATAATTTATGTACTAACCAATTTACTATATGCCTCCCACTCTTCCCCTAACATAGAGCTTGCCATGTCCTTAGTAATATGTTCTAAATTAAAGGGAACATTGAATATAGGCTCAACATCTGGAAGACGTTCACCGTGCCCAACTCTCCTTAACAAATTGAATAGGTTTTCATTGGCACTAGGCTCATATGTTACCTCTTCAAGTGTCTCTACATCATCCAAAGGATCATAACAGTGAACCACCTGCTTCATGCTCGAATTGTTGGCCATGGCGCGAGGAGACGAAGAACCAACCAGAAACAAAATTGCTAATCACACGGTGAACTGAATCCCACAGCACGAGTGAAGGGGACCAAAACCAATCTACGGTGCGAGGAAGAGGGACCGAAAGAAAAAATTACAATTTAAACAAGGCACAACTATATATGGACATTATAAGGGACTGACATCATCCATGTATGACAAACTGCTTCATCTAGTCTTCATTGCCTTCCTTTTCCTTATGGCACATTAGTGACTAGTCGATCATCCTCCTCATTGCTCCACAATCGTGGCATCAAAGGATCTATTCAAGAGAGATGTTTTGAGATATACACAAGAGACTCTTGCATCAACCATCTCTTTTCCATGCTTATTTCTAGCCTTACTCTTTGTCTCACAAAGTCCTTTAAGGTTATCATGAACCTTTCAAGGAAAAAACATCCATCAAACATGAACAACACCACAAAGTGCCACTTCATCAACCAAATGCACCACAAGATGCAATTGGCTAGTGAGAATTGCTCTAGGAAAGTTTTCCTCGATCATACACATTGCCTCAATAGCATTAAGACGGGCCATCTCAATGGATTTAGGATCTATCTCCTTTAAGGATATGTATCTACATATATAGCAATCATGTGTACTATTTATTATACATAACTTGTGATTGCATGAGAATACCAAATATTAAATATAACTTAGATAGTGAATTCAAGGGAAGATTCATATCTCACCAAGCTTTCCATTTTTTGAATAGCCTCTCTCATCTTTCTAATGGCTATTGGAAGAATAAACTATACATTAAAAAAATGGAAGTTAGTGTATGAGCCTACAAATTATGTACCATAAAGAGAACATGAATAAAATAATATTTGAATACTTGTAATATCTTGTGCTAATCATGTGTCTTGAGGCCATGTAATTATACCTCTCCTTTGTTTTTGGTCTTTGTGAAGGCACCCTTCAATGGATGCATTACTCCTGTTGGTATACTAAAAGAGGCAATCACACTTTTCACCTTATTGTGCTCCTTCTTGGTTAATACCCATGGTGCCTTTGGTAAGACCATGTTACCACTCTCATCTATAATTGGCCATGCACTTTACAGGTGTCCAATATTTTTTAAGTCATCCCTTGCACCCTTGGTATCTCTTTTACCAATTAAATGGTCCCAAATATTTGTTGCCAGATTCTTGAAGATATGAATGAAGTCTAAGAGATGATTGATCTTCAACTCACACCAATATGGAAGTGAAAGAAGATTGAGTGCTTTGACATCCCATCGGGTGGTGGATTTGGGGTGCTTCTCCATGCCTCAAACCAATAACAAGTGGTGAGACATCATGTGGCACATACTTGGGATGTGAAGGAGAGAGAAATTGATGATGATTGTCATACGCCACCTTCTTTACTATAGAGAGTCTTTCTGAAACAAGTGATGGTCCACAATTCGTACATGCATGATGTCTAACGGTTGCCAAACCTATTATAAAATTCAGATGATTTGAGAGGTAGAGTGAGACAAGTTTAAAGTTTAGAGTTTAAAGTCATAAAGTTCAAGTATGTACCTGAGCACTCTGAGAACCTGGGATAGTCATGCATCCTCCAAAGCAAAACTCCTTTCACTTCCATATCACGCCTATTTATTGGTCTTCATACATCATGCACTTTAATACCTCGCCATAGTGTCTCAAGCTCCTCAATCAAAGGCTCAAGGTACAAATCCATGTTCGCCACCTTATACTTGCTTGGTACATGGAGAGTAAGCATGATATGACATTTCTTGATTGCCACCCATGGAGGGAGGTTGTAATTCACCAATATAATAGGCCAAGTAGACCATGATGTGGACTTGAAGCCAAATGGGTTAACACCATCCATGCCCAAACCAAGGCGTAAGTGATGGGGCTCATCTTTAAACTCTAGCCATTGATGCTCCACATGTTGCTATTCCGACGATGAATTAGCTATGATCCTCTTGATGCCATTGGTTGAGCAATGAGTTGCATGCCATGTTATGAGTTCTGCAATCCCCTTCCTTATATTTAAACATGTGTTGGATGTGAGGTATGATAGGAAAGTGTCTCAACACCTTTCGAGGAATTTTTTCTTCTTACAAATCATCTCTATATCGGCTCTCTCCACATTGTAGACATTGTGTTGCATCTTTATTAACCCCTCTAAATAGATTGCAATCATTGGGACATGAGTGTATTTTTGTATATCCATACCTAGCATAAAGAGAAATTTACGAGACCCATCTCGTGAGTCTAGCAATAGATTTTGAGAGAGAAGAATATTCCTGAGAAGCCTACAACATAACATAAGAAATCATACGTCAAATTATCTACAAGGAGAGCATAAAACAAGAGACATTTTGTAGTTAAGAGAATATTGATTGGATGTAACACTTGTATCACTCCATCCTAAGTTCTTTAAAAGTTTAATAGCTCCAAGTTTGCTCTCAAAGTGTAGAGTTTGAACATCCCTCATACAAAGGGGTGCTTACCTCTCTACATAAATTTTACTCCTTTTTGTGACATTGGAGCTTGCTCTTCATCATCTATGACCTCCCGTTCAAAGAAATTATTCACCATGTCTTCCATGATGAGATCCTTTTCCTCCTCATGTGGCAATGGGTGGAGTTACCTCATTCATTGGGGATGGAAAAGATGATTCTCAACCATGCTTTCCCTCTATGAAACCTTGCCACCTTTTGCAATCTACCCGATGTCATGGAATGGTGTAACATATTGTGTAACACTCTTCTATGGTTCTCCTCCATGTCATCATCTGCACTTAGTCATGACAATGCCTCATGAAGCCCATATGTACGAACAAGATTAATTGCTCGGGGGGTCACTCGTATAAATATGTAAGTATCACGTGGGTTCAACAGAAGGACATTTTAAATATTTAAAACTTACAGAAATATATTTACAGAGGGGATTTATTTATTGTATTTTAAAAAAAATTTACAGATTTGAATAGAAAAGGATACATTATATTCACTAAAAAATTCACAGATAAGGGACTTTTTAAATAGGCCTTGAACGCACGTGATATAGAGGATTTACATATAGTGACCCCCCCGAGATTAATTGTTATACGATGATATCATATATATTGGCCATTACATCGATCACACATACATCGTATCGTTTCTCTCAACCATGCTTCAAAACCAGCATCCATCCCTTGATCACTGTCAGACATCTCTAGTTAGACCACAAGTGAATATATATTGACACAAAAAGACATATGCTATCTAGAACTACTAGGTGGAAAGTGGCGCAGGCTTTTTGTTACTCATCTGCAGCGATCTGCAAAAAAAGGTCTCCCACCTAAATCTTTGCCCGCTATGTTTCTACCTACCTCTCCCAAAGAAGCATATGTCTTGGATGACAGTCAATTGATTACAGCTCTTCCTCCCACCCATGTCACTTCCATCCATTCCACCTCTTCCTCTTATCAAAGCTCATCCTCTTCCAAGGTATGTGCTATGCTCTCCCTCTCCTATGCTCTCAAGCTTTCATGGAAAGCTTAATCCCCTTCTCCTTTTACTGTCAAGCTTTCATCGACGAAAGCTTCATCCATGCTTCAAGGTGAGCTTTTCTCTTCCTTCCTCTCTCTTTATTTTCTCTTTCTCCTCTCTCTTTGCCTTGCCCTAACCCTAGATTTTACATAGAAGTGCTAATATAGAGCTTCAATGGAGAGCTCTCCAACAAAGCTCTCTATTAGGCTTTCTATTTAGAAGCAAGGGTTAAGGTTTCATAAACCACAAGCTTTCTATTGAGTTTGTATTAGGGTAAGAGTGAAAGATACACCTTGTTTTTCTCCTCTTCCTATTCTCCTCTTTCACTTCTCTTCTTGCTTTCAATGCACAAAGCTCTCAATGCTCTCAATGCATGCATAGAGCTTTCAATTCTATCAATGCATGCATAGTGCTCTCAATGCTCTTAATACATGCATAGAGCCCTCAATTCTCTCAATGCTCTCAATGCTCTTAATACATGCATAGAGCCCTCAATTCTCTCAATGTATGCATCGAGAGCTCTATGCATGCATAGAGATCTCAATACATGCACAGAGCTCTGAATGCTCTCAATGCTCTCAATGCTCTCAATGCATGCTACTAATGACTGTTAATTTTATGTTTTATAGGTCTTGCTCTAATCCTCTCCTTCAGCTTCACAAAAAAGAGGTAAGCCCTCTTTTTCTTTTATATTAATGCAAGATCTACATTTATTGCGCCCTTGGGTGCCAGGTTTAGATTTAGCTTAGTGCATAGGCTCTATGCATGAAGCTTATGCAAGATTCATGCATGGGCTTTATGCTTGCATAAATCTTGCATATAGGCTTTATGCATAAGCTTTATGCGTAGGCTTCATGTATAAGCTTTATGCATAGGATTCATACAAGATTTATTAAATGTGCAACTAATCCCTTTGTTTAATTCTATGTTTTGTAGGTCTTACACTAATCCTCTCCTTCGACTTCACAAAAAAGAGGTAAGCCCTCTTTTATGTTAATGCAAGATCTACGTTTATTACACCCTTGGGTGTCGAGTTTAGGTTTAGATTAGTGCATAAACCTTATGCATATGCTCTATGCATGAACCTTGCATAGGCAAGGCTTTATGCATAGGCTCTATGCATAAAGCGTTATGCATAGGCTTTCATAGGCTTTATGTGCATAAGCCTACACACGCTTTATGCAGCATAAATCTTATGCATAGGCTCTATGCATAAGGTCTTTATGCATGGCTATTTACGAATGTTTAATGCTTCAAGAAATTGACTTTTATACATGTATTTGGTTTAGGTTATATGTATAGGCAATGTCAATCTTGACCCTATTCAGGACCTAGATGTCATAAACTTGCTCAACATCATCAACCAACATTATGGACAGTAGGCATGAACACATTTTTCAAAGACACATGTATGTTTTATGATCCCTTTTTATGTATACAATATTTTTCCTTTGTATATTTTATGCCGCCTTTATGCATTTTAAGAGTTGATTCATGCAACCTTATATATATAGGCCAACATACCATCATGCCAATCTACTCCATATGGGAAATCTAGTCCATATGGCTAGTCGTCTCGATGGGGACAATCCACTCCATTAATAGGCCCGGGTTCAAGTGGTGCAGGCCCATCACACTATGGTTGTGAGATGAGCTTACACCACCAACGTCAACTAAACCCACCCCCACTCCCTCATGTTTAGCTTCACCATGATGTCATAGGGAGTCGGGGGGAGACGTAGTAGCGCGTTCATCATCTTCTCATTTTGACCCCCCCCCAAGGAGAGCCATCCCACAGATGCCGATGGGGTGCTTGTTGATGGATGAGGGAAGCAAGTCACATCAATAGGAAGTACGTGTAGGCGAAGAAAGTGAAGATGAAGATGAAGACAAAGACGAGCCAAAGGAATGCGATGAAGGTTCCGATTAGCCATACCTTCCTTGCTTTTTTTTTAAATGACCAAAGGCCTTACCAATCAAGCAATATAAAATATATTGTGTTCACTTGCATTCCTCCCAATTTTACTTTCTTTTTCAAGTTTTACTGTTTATATAAAAAAAAGAGCTGGGGTAGACTGGGGAGTCCTGTGTGATCATTCCCCAGTCTGCCCCAGCTTTTTTTTCATGCAATAGGATTGCTTCTCTCATCAGCAGAAAAAATAGTAGAAAATTTTAGTAGCAAAATTTCTCTACTTAGTAAGAAGGCAATCCTATTGAAAAGTAAAAATAGTCGTGTTTCTAACAACAAAATAAGCCCAACATCTCTATATCCTTGTAGCTTTAAAAGCACTACTATTTTCACTGCCAGACTCTCATTCTATTGTAGGAGTGGTTCCTCTATTATTAGCTCAATTTTGACTAGCCTCATAAGAGTTGTTCCTAGCAAGGCTAGTTGAGAAAGTAACACTAGTGGAATCTTTGTGTCCCCTATAAGGATTCCTGATGATGATTAGGTTTTTGTTGGTAGTAGGATACATCAATACCACTGAGAGAGGGAGTGTTGGCAATGGCAAGGCTAATGACTAAGGAGGTGTTGGTAGTGTTAGCACTCTGGCCATTCTCATCATTCTCTATGCATGGTAGCAGTTACATGATTCATGGTTCCCCTATCTTCTACAAGATCCACATCTAATTTGCTCTTTCTCTTAGACTAGGCATTCATGAGTTTTATGGTTGCTTATATGAATAACACAACATGCCATTTCTTGTTTAGGGAGCCAAATGAGGATGCCCAATCTCTCTTGGAGCATTTGCTATGTATTTTGTGCTTTTGGGCTCTTTAACCTTCTTTAAATCCTGGCTCTTAATGATGGTGGGCTCACTGGGTCTAACCTAGACTATTTCTAGATGGGATGCATGTAAAGTTAACATCAAAGTCTATGGCATCCAAGTAGCACTCCAATTTTGGTCATTGGGTTGTCTGACCTAGATTATATGTGGATGGGATGCATGTAAAGTTATCATCAAAGACTATGGCATCCAAGTAATACTCCACTACTTCTTGGCATATAATGTATCATGTAGTTGCTCTTCAAGCCTTCTAAGAACAATGAAATTAGCCTAGTTTGGCTTGGTTTTTCCTTATCAAGATACCTACTATTCAAGTTCTTGAGATGATTGATGTAATCTCTCATCAATGTTCATGTTCAGGCTCCTTAAATTGTTATAATTATGTTATAGAGCTATGCTTGACACCTATTTTTTTAAAGAACCTCGTCGTCTTAAATTGTAAGATTCTCCCTCCAGCTTTTGAGGTGTGCAGGTGTAAGAACCTCCCCTTCTGATCTTATAATTATTCCCCTCTCTGAAATAAAAGAAAGATCTTGTTTTACCCTATTTTGGCCTGGGGGAGAGAAAGAAAATGTCCAAAGGGAGGTAATTCAAAATTGAGATGTTTTTGGATATAAGAATCCTCCTAATGTCTAAAATGGTTTCCCTTGAAACAGAAACTCAAAAAGAACTTTCCAATCTGCAATTGGAATTAATTAAAAAAAGGTATAAAGGACCTTAGCCTAAGGATCTAGATTTTCAGAAATTTTTGAATTATGCTCCAATTGAGGTTCAATCCAAATGTAGGGAGGAGATAAATTGAAGAATAAAAGAAAATCTCCCAAAAATGAGTAAATGCTCACATAAGATGAAGAGTTGACTAAGGACAAGGTTTATTAGCTAAAAAAGAAGACATATTTAGAAGAAATGATGCATTTTTGACACCTCAGTGTGGGGATCTCCCCTCATGAAGGAGGCACCTATTTCACATGTGTGGAGGAGTTTTAAACTTAAAAATAATGAGATATTTTCATCTCTCCTCTCTCTTGTTTCAACTAGATCCAAAAAGTAAGGTAAACTGACCTCAAAATGGTCAAAAATTAACCAAACTGATCTGGAAAATTCTAGAATTAGTTTGCTTGGTTAGAGACTCAATTTTTTCTATAAATAGAAGCCTCCCCTTTGTAAAAGTTTAATAGTGTTTATGCACTATTATTCTACTCCTACCCAGAGCTAATTACATTGAATTCTCTTGATAATTCAATTGTTTTTTACTAAATCCTCTCCAAAGAAATTGGTGGCCACTCTTGATCCAAACAAGAGTAGAACCCTCGATCCCTCAAGCCAAAGGAAAGCTTACAAAACTCCATGTAAGCTAGAATTTCTACTTTTTAATTTTAAATCTAAAGTTTTTTGATTCCTTGGTTTTTTTTTAGTTGATTAAAGTGAATCCTGATGTTATGCTTTGATAAAAAGTTTATCCCCTTCTCTTCCTTAAGAATTTAGCCTTTCTTTATCCTAGAATGATTAACAAATAAATTGATTAAACTTTTCTTATTGTTTACTCACTAGAAAGTGAAAATTGAGTAGATTAGAGTACTTTACTTCAAATTGGGTTTAATTTTAAATTGAAAATAGAATGTTAAAAATTGAGAAATGGTCAGCCATACAAAGGAGGTTATGGTAAAATTTTCTTGACTCTTTTATGGAAAATAAAGTTTATTTTTATGTTATTCTTAAAGAGTAATCCCCACCGTTTGTGCATTCTAAAAGAAATATTTTTATTTACTCCATGTACATATTCACCTATGAATATGCATGGATATCACTGACAGTAATTATAAAAATTAATTTCTATGCATAGAAAGATGCATAATGAAAATTTTTATTATAAAAGTGTTGTTTTTATTGGATTTAATTTCTATGCATAGAAACATTCATTATGGAAATTTTTATTATAAAAGTGTTATTTTCATTGGATTTAATTTCTATGCATAGAAAGATGCATAATGGAAATTTTTATTATAAAAGTGTTGTTTTCATTGAATTTAATTTCTATGTATAGAAAGATGTATAATGGAAATTTTTATTATAAAAGTGTTGTTTTCATTGAATTTAACTTCTATACATAGAAAGATGCATAATGGAAATTTTTATTATAAAAGTATTGTTTTCATTAAAATTGATTTTATGCATAGAAAGATGCATAAAAGATTTATTTTTATTTCAAAAGTGTTATTGTCATTAAAATTGATTTTATACATAGAAAGATGCATAAAAGCTTTATTTTTTATTTCAAAAGTGTTATTCTCATTAAAATTGATTTTATGCATAGAAAGATACATAAAGGATTTATTTTCATTTCAAAAGTGTTATTCTCATTAAAATTGATTTTATGCATAGAAAGATGCATAAAAGATTCATTTTTATTTCAAAAGTGTTATTCTCATTAAAATTGGTTTTATGCGTAGAAGGATGCATAAAGGATTTATTTTTATTTCAAAAGGGTTATTTTCATTAAAATTGATTTCGTGCATAGAAAGTTGCATAAAGGATTTAATTTTATTTCAAAAGTGTTATTTTTCTTAAAATTGAATTTATGCATAAAAGGATTTTTATAAAAGTATTTTTTCCACTGAAGTTGATTTTTATGCATAAATAGATGCGTAAAGAATCTTTATATCAAAATTAGAATTCTCTTAAATTCTATGTTTAAATTCTATGAATAAGATGTAATGAGATGTGATGAGAATTAGATAGGTGTGAATGAATAGATGGATGGATGTGATGTGAATAGAGGTAATGAGATGTGAGGTGAATAGATGTAATGAGATGTGATGAGAATCAGATAGGTGTGAATGAATGGATGGATGGATGTGATGTGAATAGAGGTGATGAGATGTGAGGTGAATAGATATAATGAGATGTGATGAGAATCAGATAGGTGTGAATGAATGGATGGGTGGATGTGATGTGAATAGAGGTGATGAGATGTGATGTGAATAGATATAATGAGATGTGATGTCATTCAAATAGATGTGAAGAATGAATGGATGAGATGTGATGTCATGTAAATCAAGATGTAAATGAATGATATGGGATATGAGTGGATGATATGTGATGAAAATGGATGTGAATGTATATGTGAAGAATGGATGCGAATGTGTATGTGAAAGAATGGATATGGATGTATGTGAAAGAATGGATGTGGATGTATGTGAAGAATGGATGTGGATGTATGTGAAAGAATGCATGTGGATGTGGATGTATGTGAAAGAATGCATGTGGATGTATGTGAAGAATGGATGTAGATGTATGTGAAAGAATGGATGTGGATGTGGATGTGTATGTGAAAGAATGTGATGTGGATGTGTATGTGAAAGAATGTGAAGTGATGTGGATGTGTATGTGAAAGAATGTGATGTGGATGTGTATGTGAAAGAATGTGAAGTGATGTAAAGAGATATGATGTGACATGAATATATGTGGATGTGAAGTGATAGATATGAATGTATGAATAGATATGGGTAATTGTACTTGTGAACGATTGGATGGATGTGGATGAATGAGATGAGATATGTATGAATGAGATATGATGTGGATAGATGTGATGTGATGTTATGTATGTGATGGGATGGTGATGAGAATTAATGTGATGGATATGAGTGAATGTGATGTGAATAAGAATGTGAATAAATGAGATGTGATGTCATGTGAATCGGGATAGATGTGAATGATTCAAACGTAAGGTAAAATGGATATGATGTGATGTGATGTAGATCCGAGTAGTTATGAATGGATGAGATGTGAATGAATGTGATGTGATGAGATGTGGAGATGGGTAGATGCAAGTGGATGAGTTTTTATAAGGATAAATGAGGAAAGATGTGATGAGATGAAAATGAGGTGATCGGATGAGAATGGAAATTCTTATAAAATGGATGTGATTTAAATAATGTGAATTAATGTGGAACAATTTAGAAACTGTATTTATGACCTATTTTTAAATGATTGTTTTATGTCAAGAATGCTAGGGAAGCATTTTGACCGTCTTGTGAATGAGGTCGTGGGAGACCTAATCTAATAAGTTGCGCAACAGCTGATGGAGAGTCAATGGAGGATATCTCGCGTAGCAAGGTCTCGACCGAGGTCTTGATGTGACCAGCCTCGGTTCAATTAAAATGGTGAGCTTCCGGTACGATGGATGAGGGACCAAGGAAGCAGCCTATGAGTGAAGCACTAGGTCGCCTGCGACGATGAAGGATCCTAGAGGGTGCTGACCATACGGTGCTCGGGCTCTGGGTCACCGAAGATACCCACACGTGCATCATGGAAGATATTGGAACAAGGAGTAAGAGTTGTTTTGTGAATTTGGGCATGGATCTGGTTGGTTGACCTTGTTGGTCCTCAACAACGGATGAGTCCATGGCTTTTTTATATGGATCCGTTGCTTGATCTTGCTGATCTTTAACGGAGATTCCATTTTGATATGTGAATATATTATGAGTTAGGAACCATCGAAAAGGCCCCTAAGTGGACAGGTGGTGAGCGTTCTGGTTGCCAATGATGCCATAGGTACACCGATGAAGGAATGATTGGAATTAAGGATTCAACCAGAGATTTTGAGGATTATGATCAGTGACTCTATGATTTCATTAAATGATTGTTTTAAAGACAGCTGAATCTGTGAAAAAGGCAATTTCACAGCTGAATCTGTGAAAAAGGTAATTTCATATTAGGTGTGTAAGTGGTGTGACTAGTTTTAAGTTTGCATGAATATCTGGCTAGGGGGCCTGGGAACTCTTTTCCCTAGTACAGGACAAAACCTAACCAAATTTCTATCTGGATCCCATCACTACAGTGGTTACCCACGGGACATGGATGGGGTTAGGCTGGACTGATGGATCCCTAAATTGAGACTCAATTCTGTTACGTTACGATAGATGAAGTAAATCCCAGACAAAAATTGTTTTATGGAAAAGAATCAACAGTTGTGCCTCTCAATGAGGAAAAAAGCGTTGGTCTCTATGATCCAAGTGCAATCTTTTCCTTGATCTGACTATGGGACTTTATGGGTTCGGTCAGATCAATTCAGTTAGTTAAGGCTTTTGACTACGTTAGGGCAAAATTATCCTCGAGGAATCGCCCGTGCTTTCCGGGTGAGGGAAGTTATTTCGGATTTGGTTTTGTAAGAACCGATGGATTAGTCTCTTGTCCGAATATCCGTGGACGAGGCCCCTAGTGAGGGACCCTACCCCACGCAAAAAGTGCTACTTCTGTTGCTAACACCCCTATATCTTGCGCGGTGGGGGACAGGGATCTTTCAGCTGGTATCAAAGCAAATTGGCTAATGTGGATCAACCGAGAAGCCAATAATGTCAAAAATTTATGAAGTAGCAGTAAAAGGTTGTAATTGTGTGATGAAATTCATACAAATTGATATTCAGACTGAAATTCATAAATTAGTAATTGGGTCTTCAGATGGAAGTACCGCAATTGCATGGAATCCCTGACTTTCTTGAGGCCTAGACATGATGATATTTACCTTATAGTTCCAAGGACCGTGACTACCCGTATATACTGAGGGTATAACTGCAGCTCTTTACTGGCACTATATATGAGGTAATCTAAGACCTTGAAATTATAAGCATAAATGCTATCGAGATGATGAATTTAAATGTGGTTGATATGATTTTTAAATTATGGTTGAGAACTAATGAGTTGATTTGGATTCTGATTGAAAAATGATGATTCTTGAATTTTGGTTGAAATGTAATAAGCTGAGCAAAACCACAATGAGGATGAATGGGACGAGTCCCTGTGATGATGTTCATAACTGGAATGACGTTAATGACTTTAGCAAATCACTATGAGATTAGTGGATTGTGCTATGACAGATTGCTGCTGTTAACACCAGTGGATCAAGTTAAGGGATGTCAAATTAAAAATCTGTATAATTGAAAATTCCTATGGAGGACTGTTTAGATGGAAATTTCGGTCTAATGGACCATTATTGTGATAAGGATTTGAATGATATGATCTAAGTGAATTGTTATCTGATGATGAGTTCTATATAAGGGATCTTTATCCCAGGATTCTGTTGGGTTCACCAAACTATAAGGAACCCCAGAATCAATTAGATCTTAAGGGAAAGAGTTGTCCTCTAGTTTCAGGATATCTCGCGTTTTTTAAGTGGGCTAGGATGTAAGATTCCTCCCTCTAGCTTTTGAGGTGTGTAGGTGTAAGAACCTCCCCTTATGATCTTATAATTATTCCCCTCTCTTAAATAAAAGAAAGATCCTATTTTAGCCTATTTTAGCCTATTTTAGCCTGAAGAGAGAAAATATCTAGAGGGATGTAATTCAAAATTGAGATATTTTTGGATATAAGAATCCTCCTAGTGTCTAAAATGGTTTCCCTTGAAACAGAAACTCAAAAAGAACTTTCCAATGTGCAATTGGAATTAATTAAAAATAGGTATAAAGGACCTTAACCTAAGGGTCCAGATTTTTAGAAATTTTTGAATTATACTCCAATTAAGGTTCCTATGGACCAATAAGATTAATCTAAATGTAGGGAGGAGATCAATTAAAGAATAAAGGAAAATCTCCCAAAAATGAGTAAATGCTCACATAAGATGAAGAGTTGACTAAGGACAAGGTTTATTAGTTAAAAAAGAAGAGATATTTAGACGAAATGATGCATTTTTGACACCTCAGTGTGGGGATCTCCCCTCATGAAGGAGACGCCTATTTCACATGTGTGGAGGAGTTTTAAACTTAAAAATCATGAGATATTTTCATCTCTCCTCTCTCCTGTTTCAACTAGATCCAAAAAGTAAGCTAAACTGACCTCAAAATCGTCAAAAATTGACCAAACTGATCTGGAAAATTCTAGAATTAGTTTGCTTGGTTAGAGGCTCACTTTTTCCTATAAATAGAAGCCTCCCCCTTTGTAAAAGGTTAATAGTGTTTATGCACTATTACTCTACTCCTACCCAGAGCCAATTACATTGAATTATCTTGATAATTCAATTGTTTTTTGACTAAATCCTCTCCAAAGAAATTGGTGGCCACAAACAAGAGTAGAACCCTCAATCCCTCAAGCCAAAGGAAAGCTTACAAAACTTCATGTAAGCTAGAATTTCTACTTTTTAATTTTAAATCTATGGTTTTGTGATTTCCTTTTTTTTAAATAGTTGATTAAAGTAAATCCTGATGTTATGCTTTGATAAAAAGGCTATCCCCTTCTCTTCCTTAAGAATTCAGCCTTTCTTTATCCTAGAATGATTAACAAATAAATTGATTAAACTTTTCTTATTGTTTACTAGAAAGTGAAAATTGAGTATATTAGAGTACTTTACTTCAAATTGGGTTTAATTTCAAATTGAAAATAGAATGTTAAAAATTGAGAAATGGTCAGCCATACAAAGGAGGTTATCATAAAATTTTCTTGAATTTTGTGAAAAATAAAGTTTATTTTTATGTTTTCTAACAGAGTAATCCCCACCATTTGTGCATTCTAAAAGAAATATTTTTATTTACTCCATGTACATATTCACCTATGAATATGCATGGATATCACTGGTACTAATTATAAAAATTAATTTCTATGCAGAGAAAGATGCATAATGAAAATTTTTATTATAAAAGTGTTGTTTTCATTGGATTTAATTTCTATGCATAGAAAGATGCATAATGGAAATTTTTATTATAAAAGTGTTATTTTCATTGGATTTAATTTCTATGCATAGAAAGATGTATAATGGAAATTTTTTATTTTATAAAAGTGTTGTTTTCATTGAATTTAATTTCTATGCATAGAAAGATGCATAATGGAAATTTTTATTATAAAAGTGTTGTTTTCATTGAATTCAATTTCTATGCATAGAAAGATGCATAATGGAAGTTTTTATTATAAAAGTATTGTTTTCATTAAAACTGATTTTATGCATAGAAAGATGCATAAAAGATTTATTTTTATTTCAAAAGTGTTATTCTCATTAAAATTGATTTTATGCATAGAAAGATGCATAAATGATTTATTTTTTATTTCAAAAGTGTTATTTTCATTAAAATTGATTTTATGCATAGAAAGATGCATAAAGGATTTATTTTTATTTGAAAAGTGTTATTCTCATTAAAATTGATTTTATGCATAGAAAGATGCATAAAAGATTCATTTTTATTTCAAAAGTGTTATTTTCATTAAAATTGGTTTATGCGTAAAAGGATGCATAAAGGATTTATTTTTATTTCAAAAGTGTTATTTTCATTTAAATTGATTTCATGCATAGAAAGATGCATAAAGGATTTAATTTTATTTTAAAAGTGTTATTTTCCTTAAAATTAAATTTATGCATAAATAGATGCATAAAAGGATTTTTATAAAAGTGTTATTCCCACTGAAGTTGATTTTTATGCGTAAATAGATGCATAAAGAATCTTTATATCAAAATTAGAATTCTCTTAAATTTTATGTTTAAATTTAAGATGCATAAATTAGAATTCTCTTAAATTTTATGCATAAAGAATCTTTATATCAAAATTAGAATTCTCTTAAATTTTAAATTCTATGAATAAGATGTAATGAGATGTGAATCAGATAGGTGTGAATGAATAGATGGACTAATGTGATGTGAATAGAGGTAATGAAATGTGAGGTGAATAGATGTAATGAGATGTGATGAGAATCAGATAGGTGTGAATGAATAGCTGGATGGATGTGATGTGAATAGAGGTAATGAGATGTGAGGTGAATAGATGTGATGAGATGTGATGAGAATCAGATAGGTGTGAATGAATGGATGGATGGATGGATGTGAATAGAGGTGATGAGATGTGAGGTGAATAGATATAATGAGATGTGATGAGAATCAGATAGGTGTAAATGAATGGATGGATGGATGTGAATAGAGGTGATGAGATGTGAGGTGAATAGATATAATGAGATGTGATGAGAATCAAATAGGTGTAAATGAATGGATGGATGGATGTGAATAGAGGTGATGAGATGTGAGGTGAATAGATATAATGAGATATGATGAGAATCAGATAGGTGTGAATGAATGGATGGGTGGATGTGATGTGAATAGAGGTGATGAGATGTGAGGTGAATAGATGTGATGAGATGTGATGTCAATCAGATAGATGTGAATGAATGGATGAGATGTGATGTCATGTGTAAATAAGGATGTAAAAATGGATGTGAATGTATATGTGAAGAATGGATGTGAATGTGTATGTGAAAGAATGAATGTGGATGTATGTGAAGAATGGATGTGGATATATGTGAAGAATGGATATAGATGTATGTGAAAGAATCAATGTGGATGTGTATGTGAAAGAATGTGATGTGGATGTGTATGTGAAAGAATGTGAAGTGATGTAGAGATGTGATGTGACATGAATATATGTGGATGTGAAGTGATAGATATGAATGTATGAATAGATATGGGTGATCGTACTTGTGAACGATTGGATAGATGTGGATGAATGAGATGAGATGTGTATAAATGAGAGATGATGTGGATAGATGTGATGTGATGTTATGTGATGGTGATGAGAATGAATGTGATGGATATGAGTGAATGTGATGTGAATCAAGATATGAATAAATGAGATGTGATGTCATGTGAATCAGGGTAGATAAGAATGATTGAGATGTGAGGTAAAATGGATGTGATGTGATGTGATGTAGATCGGGGTAGTTATGAATGGGTGTGAGTGAATGTGATGTGATGAGATGTGGAGATGGGTAGATGCGAGTGGATGAGATTTGATAAGGATAAATGAGGAAAGATGTGATGAGATAAAAATGAGGTAATCGGATGAGAATGGAAATTCTTATGAAATGGATGCGATTTAAATAATGTGGAACAATGTGGAAAGACGAGAGTTTATTTTAGAAACTGTATTTATGACCTGTTTTTAAATGATTATTTTATGTCAAGAATGCTGGGAAAGCATTTTGACCATCTTGTGAATGAGGTCGTGGAGACCTAATTTGATAAGTTGCAATAGCTGACAGAGAGTCAATGGAGGGACCAAGGAAGCGGCCTATGAGTGAAGTGCTAGGTCACCTGCGAAGGATCCTAGAGGGTGCTGACCATACGGTGCTCGGGCTCTGGGTCACCGAAGATACCCACACGTGCATTGTGGAAGATATTGGAACAAGAAGTAAGAGATGTTTTTTGAATTCGCGCATGGATCTGGTTGATTGACCTTGCTCGTCCTCAACGGATGAGTCCATGGCTTTTTTATATAGATCCGTTGAACACCATATTGGGGAATATGGGAATTTCCTACAAGTTTGGGACATGTGGTCAAAACTTTGGATTTTCCATAACTTGAACACCATTAATCCAAAATGAGTGGTTTATGGCTCTTTAGATCCCATTTTTTAAGCGCTTTCCAATGATATGTCACATGATAGGGCTTTGAGAAACTTACAAACATGTTATCCATGTCCCCTTTTTTTAGTATTCAAAAATGGGAATTGGGAGATTCCCAAATTCTCTAATATGGTGTTGTTGGTTGATCTTGCTGATCTTCAACAGAGATTCCATTTTGATATGTGAATATATTGCCGAGTACCATGAGTTAGGAACCATCGAAAAGGCCCCTGAGTGGACAGGTGGTGAGCGTTCTAGTTGCCAATGATGCCATAGGTACACCGATAAAGGAATGATTGGAATTAAGGATTCAATCGGAGATTTTGAGGATTGTGATCAGTGACTCCATGATTTCATTAAATGATTGTTTTAAAGACAGTTAAATCTGTGAAAAAGGCAATTTCATATTGGGTGTGTAAGTGGTGTGACTAGTTTTAAGTTTTCATGAATATCTGTCTAGGGGCCTGGGAACTCTTTTCCCTGGTACCCGGGACAAAACCTAACCAAATTTCTAATTGGATCCCATCACTACAATGGTTGAGCGATTGGCTAACCCATAGGACTAGATGGGGTTAGGCTTGGACAGATGGATCCCTAAATTGAGACTCAATTCTGTTACGCTACGATAGATGAAGTAAATCCTGGACAAAAATTGTTCTATGGAAAAGAATCAACGGTTTGCCTCTCAATGAGGAAACAAGCGTTGGTCTCTATGATCCAAGTGCAATCTTTTCCTTGATCTGACAATAGGACTTATAGGTTTGGTCAGATCAATTTAGTTAGTTAAGTCTTTTGACTACGTTAGAGAAAAATTATCTTGGAGGAATCGCCCGTGCTTTCCAGGTGAGGGAAGTTTTTCTGGGTTCAGTTTTGGAAGAACCGATCGATTAGTTTCTTGTCCGGATATCCGTGGGCAAGGCCCCGACGAGTGAGGGACCCTTCCCCACGCAAGAAGTACTACTTCCGCTGCTAGCACCCCTAAATTCATTGCGCGGTGGGGGCAGGGATCTTTCATAATTGCCAGCTCTAGGTATTCTATGGTTTCTCTCTATTGTGAATCTTCTAGCATATGAAACTAGAACAAAGCATTTCTCTCTCCGAGGTTAAGCCAAGCATATCAATCTTTATTTTAGGATAGGTCACCCTTTCTACTATATAGACTTGCTTAAAAGAAACCAAATGGTTGTATAGGGATCTCCCGTTCCATTGAACTTCGAAATTATCTTGGCTATGAGAGAGGGTCTCATCCTAGGATGGCTATATGCTGGTTCTTCTCCCACCCCCTTACGAGTCTAACAAACTGCTGGAGCCACATGTGTAGTTCTTCTCATTTCATGGGCTATATGAGTTCTGGACCTTGTTTCAGTTGGTTCTACTATTGGCTCAAGCTATTGTGGTGGTGGCCATGTGCCTTGGTTTAGTTGTGTGGGAGGTACCAAGTATAGGATGGTCCCACATAACCATAGGAGGTTGGTGCCCCAAAAAATTCTATTCATGAGGTACAAAGCTTGAATTCATCATTAGGTATCCATATACTGGTATTCCACAAGTTATGGGTATACTTGTGGTTCTATATTCTTGGCTCTCAACTCTTGCAGTTCTCTCCATCCCAAATGGATTGGTACTACTAGATCAACCGAGGTTAATGACTTGGTTCCTTCTAAAGGCTCTCACATGATGGTTCTCATACTAGTAAAAGCTAATTTCTCCCCCTTATAGGGTCATAACTTTAGCTTTGGGTATGCGGGTAATTTCCCTTATGGAATAGAATGAAAATTCTTTTCTTGCTACATAGCTTCTTGATCTTGACATGACTTACTTAGGAGAAGTCCTCACTTCTCTTGGCCTTGAAGTTCTATGCTCTAGGTCTATATTGGATCGGAAGAATCCCCTCTACCTAGATCTTTTTGTACTTCTCATTTCATCATATGTTCTTGGGATATGTTACCATCCTCATCTACATACACACTAGTTGGATGATAACACCTATGTTGATAGGGTGCATCATGAAATTTGTGGTTTCTATCCACATCCTTCTATGCAATGGTATGATAAAGAGGTTACCATGGGCATTCTTGTATAGGCCCTTATCACCTTGATTGGCTCAAACTCTCCTAAGAAGAATCTATCTATTATATTTGGACATTGAGCCACAATAGGTTCTATGCAAGCTCTCAAAGTTTCATGGACTCTATGAGGTTATTGTGCCCTAGGTTGGCACGCCGAATGATATAATATATAGGAAAAGATTTATGTGGGGATATACATGTTTCCTTCCATATCTACATAGAATTCATATCCATCACACATAGTAGCTCTGTGACAACTTTTGGGTTATCCAAGATCTTTGGTTCATGACCTAGTAATGCCAGAAGTGACTATTGCTCCAAGAAAACCCCATTATGATCAAGGTAGAATGGGACTTTTGTAGTCTCATGATAACCACAATATTGTAGCATAGAGGCTTTACCACCTCATCAAGTTTGTACTCGTTCTTTCCCATGCATACTCACTAATAGCTCATCTCTCTCCAGCTTGGTGAGAAACATGATCCCTTTCAGTCTTTCTTAATGATTCACCACGAATAATTGAAAAAACGGAAGCTCCACAGGATTTGTACTTGGCACTCGCTAGACTCCATCCTACTAAACAAAAGCTTTATACCCCATAATATTAATCTAGTCTCTTTTTTTTGTGAAGGACTCTTTGTCAGCTTCTAAGCTCAAGTGTGGCACAATCAAGGAGGCCAACTCTACGCATGGTCAAGTACCACTTCCTAAAGTCAGTGTGTGAGCTGAAGTCTTGTATTTTAAGGTCAAGTTAGAATAGGACTAATTCAAATGCATAAGTACATGATCCAGTGCTAAAATTTCTCTTTGAGGTTCCTTTGATGCGTATTTTATGATTTTTTAGAGTTTTTAATGGGTTTTTATGGTCCTTTGATGTTTTTGTATTTTTAAAGGTTTTTTTATAGTGAAATGGTAAAAAGTTAACATGTAAATGAATAAACATGTGCAAGATACATATAACTAATGTAAATATTTTATTGGTTTTTTTGCTTTCAAGAAATCCTTTAGGATTGGCAATTCCAAGTCTAGGATTTTTGAGTTGACGATCTAGATCTCAAATCGACGATCCGAATTTCGAACGACCTCATACTAGCGGCGGCAGCGATGATCTGAAGATCAAACGATCCGAAAACCTTTACAATGTGAAAAGTGGGACGATCCAAATCTTGGATGATTTGAAACTTGGTAGCCAATCCAAGAATTTGATCAGCAATCTCAATATTGACGAGACGACAACCTAGATCATAGATAATCAGAATTTAAGATCAAAAATTTGAAATAGACTACGATCTGGATTTGGGATTGCACAATTTGGAAAGAGAAGCGATCCAGATTCTGAATGATTTAGAAGGTGACACTGGACGATCTAAATTTGGCAAAAATACAATAAATACTAATGTGTACACTAATTTCCTAATTAATATAAGGCTAGTTCTCATGGTAATACCCCCCTTCTTGGCATCCTTACCAGAAGACTCCACTTAATTCTACCTTTGGCTTATAGCCGCCTTGAGAAAAGTTTATCTTTACCTTTTTGACTAGTGGAGTAAATGTCTAATATCCCATATGCATACTAGTATGGTTTTGTTGAGATTGCTCTTCTTTGCAAGAGAATTGAAACTAACTTATTAAATGTAAGAAATTTAGGTTACCCTTCATGAGCTGAATTGTGGATGTAAAACTATGCTATTATGAATCCGGTAAAGCTATGATGAGAGTAGAAGACACCAATGAACTGTTCAAACATGCCTCGTTCAAGCTTGTCCTTAGAGATAAAAGCATCACAAATACATCATTGCCTGCTAATTTAGTCTATAAATAATGAATCTGGCACATAAGACATAATTATTCCAACTACCTGTAGAGGTACTGTCAATTCCTAATATTGAATGCAATCGAGATAGTTTCTAGTAGATCACTGATGACAAAGAAACCTACAAAGTGTATGAAAATTGCTCGGGGGGTCACTCTATGTAGAATATCCCTATCGTGTGCGTTCAAGGCCTATATTTTAAATCCCTTATCTGTGAATTTTTTAATCCATATAATATCCCCTTTTCTTTATGAATCTGTAAATTTTTTTGAAAAAATTTTAAATCATACCCTTATGTAAATATATTTCTATAAGTTTCATAAATTAAAAATATGCTTCTGTTGAACTCACGTGATATTCACATTTTTTGTGAGCGACCCCCTCGAGGAAAATTGGCACTATAGAGTGTGGAAATGTTACGAGAAGGAAAACAAAAATTGATGACAATGATGAAGATGCTATCGAAGAGGTAATTATCTCAAAGATACAATGTCCATGACAAAGATGCCCCTTTTTCTGCACACCAAATGTTGTACAGTGCATAAAACCTAGAATCAAACTAAGACAGCTCGAACTGACAATCCCCCAAGATATGATATCTGTTGAAACCTTATAGTATGCAAACAAGCCCCATAAATTATTATCGTAGTTAAAAACACACTATAGGGTATACCTTCTTCACCTAAGAGGATAGCCCAATTTGAGGTAATCAAAAGATCAACTCAAGGAAAAGATGACAAGGGGGTGAGGGCCAAGAGAACCTACTCGGATTTCTACAAGCTTTCTCTCATCTCACAAGCTTTTTTAAGCAACCCGCTATTTTTTTAGCCTTTTCGAGCAATTCCCTATTATTCTTAGAATCTTGGACATGCCAATGTCACCATATACCTCAATATACACTCTTCAAATGTATCACTATTGATATCCTCCACTTTACAACATCATACATCTATGCAAGAAAATCAAAGAACCTATTATCACCATATATTGCAAGGTTATGCATTGTGTGTATAGGATCCATGTATGTATCATTATTTCAAACCAAATAAAACTATTTATATAACCAATTGAGAACCATATAGACCACTATACATATCGTGATCTCAAACCGTATTGTGATCTCAAACCATATCGTGATCTCAAACCAAAATGTGATTTCAAACCATATGTTATTACCAAAAGTAAATTCACCTTACATATCAAGAAATAAAAACCACAGATCTATTAATATGTATCATTATCTCAAACTAGATAAAAATTTTGTATAGCCAAATCACAACTATATGGACCACTTTATATATCGTGATCTCCAACCATATATGTTAAATGAAACAAGGTACTGCAGATTCAAAACCCCTTTCACATCAAGAAATAAAAACCACATATCTTGTTATAAAAATCCAAGTGTATCATTAAATTAAAACCACAAATGTGAGATCAAAGTCGAATATAGCCCGAGGCATAGTAGCACCAAAATGGAAACCATAAAGTAGCCACACAAGACTACATCCACTTTACGTCGTATGGTAAATCTGAGAGGACTTTTTGAACCAACCTTGCATCATTCTCTATGCAAAGGTAATGGTGAAGTATGTCACTACATTGGCCTTGCAACTCACCACAGCTAAATAGATCAATCACATAATCACACGAGGCTCTATTAATGTGCTAAGTAGCCATCTGCGCACCATGAAGACACTATGTATTACCAATCTTCCAAAGGTCGTGATACTTTAACTGCAAAAACCAATTATAGACTTACTTGTATAGATGGTTTGATTGCTCTGCAAGCCCACGTATATATGATCCATCCACCTTCATGCACTCAAAAGGGATGTGCAGAGACCTAATTCCAATAATTTGCTTCTTTTGGAAAAAAAGAATATGTTTGATACCCTCTCTCCTTGCTCCCTATCAATCTTTGGAGTCTCACTTATATCCTTGTGCCAAAATACCCCTAGTAGTAAGGTCCACACCTACAAAAAAGGATACATAAAACTAATATTTACTGAGCATGTATCACTAAGTTGTTTTGGGTTTCATTACTTGCCTTTTCTCCATATTCATGCAAGTAACCACATGCAGAAAGAATGTGATGTAGAATGAAGTCAACTTTGTTCACATGGAGATGTACTAGTAAGTAATGGTCTGCCAACTCACAAGTGCGTCCACTGCAAAAGAGGTTGCAAGGTTTGTTGCTATAGTAGATAGGTATCTCAAAAACTCATTTTACCATGGTATGCCTTTACCTTGAATGAGCTCAACAACCAGGCATGGGGAAGTCTACCCACACCAATCATGCAACCTCCACATAAGGATTGTTCTTATGTGAAAGTTCTTGAGCATTTACCTTCCCCAAAAAGGAGTTGATCTTGTAAAAAATAAGCATTTCATGATGTTAAAAGAATTATTGCAAGACATGGTGCACATAAGATGTATAACATGAGCCTCCTCACATGTTAGGCTAGTTACAATATCCAAAACATCTCCCATTATGGCCTCCGCATACGTGAAAAGACTCGTATCTACAAAAAAGACTCAAAAGGCTTAAGTCATTCTATTGGATCACATTTACACATACACACCTTAGTTTGGTCTTGCACTTCCTCTTCCCTCAAGGGTTGTGGACCCTCCAAGGCATCCCTTCTCTACTCCAATTCTTCTTGGATGTTCTCAAAAGATTTAACCACATATGAGCACCAACAACCATAAGAGTATCCATTGGAATGTCAAGTGAATGCACAAAAACACAGAAGTATATGACAATACATGTCCATTGGTCATGCTTGCTTTTATGTATTTGCCTAAGTGGGTAGTCTAACCACCACAAGGACATACATGGTGATATATTTCTCTTTCCATGATGCATTTTACATGCTCCCATCACCCTCTATGTCCATCCATGGCTTAACAATGGTCAGTGTGGAGGGTAACACCCTCTATGTCCATCCATGGATTAACAATGGTCAGTGTGGAGGGTAACACCCTCTATGTCTGTCCATGGCTTAACAATGGTTAGTGTGGATGGTAACACTCTAGACTTTACACAAGCTGCAAATGCATCTGTTAAAGGCTCATGAACATCTTTAGATTAAATAATCTTACATAGGTGCATAATTGGAATATAAGGCATGAGAGGCATACAAGACCACTTTACCTGTACACAAGTCTTTTTGTGAGGATTCCTCCAGTTCTGGCTACTTATCCAACTCCACAGTACTCTTCATGTCTTTCCAAAGTTCTAGTAAGGCATCAATCCCCTTTGCTCTTTCCAAAATACCTCAAACCCATCAATAAGTTCCAAGCCATGACATCACAATTCCTTAACCAGAGTGATTCCTCATCGATGACAAAACATGTACTCCCAATAAGTCTCCTTCCTCACATACAACAGAACCTTCTTTGCATTTACAAAATTTGTGCTTACAGCATCATCTTTCACCTTTCTTGTCATCAACATGTGAAACACCTCTTTTTTCCTGGACACATTGATTAATTAAGTGAGCATCCATCCCAACAATTTCACCAACCAATTAATGTAGTGAGTGTCCATTACCTCTTAGGGTTTAATTGAGAATAGCATAATGTGTATAGGTTTTCTTTTGTGTGATACAACATTTTTTTCCTCCAATCATAGTAGAAAAGTAACTAGTAAGTGAAGTGAGTGTCTGTTACCTCTTAGGCCTCAATTCAGAATAGCATAACATGTACAAGTTTTCTTTTATGAGTGGTAAAACCCTTTTTTTCTATGGAATCATACCTGAAAAGCAACTAGAAGAATAAATCCATCACCATTGGGCAATAGCAAGAATCTTGTAGGCATGATCATGAAACTTATGTTCCATGCGTCTAGTCGCTTTCGAGTGCCTTTGTGTGTATTCCTCTAGAGAGAGCTCCTCCCTGCTCAAGTTAGCGGTGCAGTAGCTCTCCTCATAGCTTTCAAAAACTCTTATTGCACATGAAAGGTCATGAATTCTCATCCAACAAAGGAACAACTTTTACCACATGGTTTTGAAAATCTTAAATGAGCATGATCTTTACCTTCCATACAAGTTATGAAAGCACAGAAGCAAGCAATGTATACCAAGGCATGTTATTCCTCTTATAGATAGCCATTTCGACCTCTAAAGTCCTCTCTATAGTTATATTTGCGCGACGAGAGGTAGCCTCCTCTCACTAATGGTTCTACCCCTTTGTGGCCCCCATAGATCATAGGCCATATCTCTATGTGCCTTCTACATGCAAAAAGACAAGGATGATGTGACCTCAAGGTAGGTTCTCCAGGGGAGAGCTGCCACCTTTAGCTCTACATTAGGATAAACAATATTGTATTATTATCTTAGTATCTAGCAGATCAAGTCTTGAAGGATCTCTATGTGCCTCCTACATGCAAAAAGACAAGGATGATGTGACCTCAAGGTAGGTTCTCCAGGGGAGAGCTGCCACCTTTAGCTCTACATTAGGATAAACAATATTGTATTATTATCTTAGTATCTAGCAGATCAAGTCTTGAAGGATATACTAAACATGAGCTTTATGAACATCATTGATTTATGAGGTATATTTATGAGAAAATTAGAGGGAGATGGAAGAAAGGGATGTTAACCACACACATTCCTATGACAACTATGTCCGCACACTTAGGTAATGGGTATCGGAACTATATATTGTAAACCCTGTCACTTGATGAGAGAAATTCCCAAAAGATGCTCCCAAGTATTGAGCTTTGAAGGACAAACAAGAGGATCTTGGTTAGTTGGCCAAAACATAGAGAAAATCCTTGTAACTATGTTTTGGGCACCCAGGGTCACTCCCGGGCAGAGCCTAGTGGGAAAAGGCTTGGAACTATAAAAGCCAATTTCTCTTGTTTATAACTCATTCTCCCATTTGTGCAAAATAGAAGTGGAGTGTTCTCTCTCTCCCTCTCTCTGACAACTCTAATCTAGCATGTGTGGTGTGCTTAGGGTTTGGGTTTGGGAGTGATTCGTGGTAATCACTTGTTCCCTCTTGCTTCCTCTCTCTCTCCCTCTTGCTTGAGTGATTAGGCTACCAATACGATCCTCTTCCACGGAGATCCAACATGACCTTTGCGAGAGAGTTTGCATCACCCATTGGATTAGAGCAACCACCTCGGTGTGACAACGAGTGTGGGAAGACGGCGGTGACGAGTGGCTATGGTGGAGCTCTTGAGTCTAGCTCGGCAGATAGGCAACTTCCCATGACACATTGGGGTAGGGTTCCCTTAACAAGGGCATAATATTATTGTATACCCAAAGTCTATTTGGAAGTGCCTATGTCAAACCATCAAACCATTAATCTTACTACTAATCTTGTACTACTGACCCATTATACGAAATGCCCATCTCCTTTAGGCAACCAGTTGATGTAATAATCCACTTAAACTCCTCATCACAATATCACAATCTAAGCAAGGGAAGGAGGGACCCAATTTACAAGAAAAACATATCTACCATCTAACTTGGCTTATGTCACAACTAGAACTAATGTAGGGTTCTATCATAAAATGGATTTACATCATATAAAATGGTGTGAAACATTAACCTTGCCATCTTTGAAGGTTTCTTGTCTTTAAATGCAATCATAATGGGAACAAGGAAACAATCCATAATAATTGGTGCAAGAGAGACCATAGATGTGTGCTAAGGGAAGGGCACGACCAATGAGAATGCACACTATATTTTTACATTTCCATGCATAAGAAATTCTAGTAAATGTCGTATCAAGAATTATCATTCCATTAAAATTTACAACTACAACTAGAAGATCTACACAAGGGTCACCAACAAGAGCTAGAGTAGCTCTAAGAATTCCACCATATGTTCTGATGGCTCCAAAATAAGACCTCTACAAAAGGGTCCCTAGGAGCTAGAGTAGCTCTAATGACTATACCATATGTTCTAGGTTCAAAGATAAACAAAAGATCCTAAGGGATACCAAATTAAGCCAATACATATGGCTAAGTTATGCATGAACTCCACGGTGACACCAATCCCAAGTATAAAAACTACCAAAAATCTATAAGTTCTAGACATTTGTAGAATGTTAAAGACCAAAATTGCTCAAGTGATCTAGAACTTATAAAAATGAGCCACCTCAAACGCACTTGCTACATAAATAACCTTTGAAAATCCCTCTTTTCATAAAATATTTCAATTTTTGTAAAATGAAATACAGTTACAATTTAAAAACTTACTTAAATACCAAAAGCTTTTAAAGTATACAAAAGACTCCAAAACATTTACACATATAAATATGATATTTTTAACAATTCTAACTTCATGTCTACATTAAAAAGAATCAAAAGTGACATTTTTTAAAATACTTTCAAAGACAAACATAAAGATCACTAGAAAAAAAGCTTGAAATTTACAACCAAGAGTAACAAAAATGGCCTACAAGATTTGAACAAAAAGAAAATGTCAAATTCCAAAAACTAAAGTTCTCAAAACATGACATCCCATTAAACAAAAGACTGAAACTAGCTAAGATGGCCATATTAGGGAGTTTGGAAAAATCCCATTACTTTGGGAATTTTCTTTTTAATATACTTTTTGGTGTATGATTAGCATACCAAATCCAAATTTGTTGGAGAATGCAGATTTAGAACTTACTCTTCAAGAGCTTTCCAAACAATATGTCGAATGAGCTGGTTTTGATAAAAGCTTAAAAGGGTTCACCATGCTCCCGTGTTTTTAATCTTATAAAAAAGGAATTGGGATTTTTCCAAACTCCCTAATATGGTCTTTAAGGAAAAAAGAGAAGATCCTCTTCCACATGCATCTCACTTTAATGCTCTTCCTAAGATGTAGTACAAGGTGGAGAGTGGTGGAAGATCCTCTTCCTAAAAAGTGAGATGCATGTGGAAGATCCTCTTCCACATGCATCTCACTTTAATGCTCTTCCTAAGATGTAGTACAAGGTGGAGAGTGGTGGCCATCTCCACAATTTGCCTCTACTCCATTAGCGTCTTCGTATGGCTCTAGATCAACAAGCTACATGCTCTCCTCTTAGCCAAAGGGAGGTTGGGGATCTCCAGAAGCATCAACAACTCGAGGGCTTGCAGCCATGTTCTTCATCCCAACCTCTTGAAACTCATAAAGAAGCTCTTCAAGAGTAACAACCCTTTGCTCAATGAATTTTACTTTCACAAGATCAAGCTTCACCGTAACAACATTACGACCTCTCTTCAATGTACTAACCATAGTTGTACCTATGCCAGTAAACAAATCCAACATACACTCTCCTTTCAAAGGAAGGAGATCAATGAATTCCATCATAATAAGAAGTTGAGGCTTTTGATATGGGTTTATGACCTCATTGGTGGTGCCACTAAACTCTTTATGCTTTCTAAAGACCCTGGCCTTTCAAAAATATTTATGTAATTAGGCTTTATAAAAAAATTAAAACTTTCTATACCCGTTGAGTCCAACAAGAGAGTGAAAATCGATTGTCACAAACTTAGCAGCAAAGCAACAAGCAGCAAAGAAAAGCTTATAAAGTTTGTAACCTTAAATGCTAGGCTTAGTCCTATAACAATCGAAAAAGACAAAGGTAAGTAACTAAGATACAAACAAAGTCAAGGAAGTAAAATGGAGATTTCTCTAAAAGGGAAGTTGCTTACCAGATGCAAAGTTGGTGAACCATTTGGTTATCAATGAAAGACTTCTCTATAGTAGAGATTTGTTCATGGGCATGAAAGAAGACCACTACCCAAGACTCATAAGAAGTAACCTTTCTAAAAACTTTAATTACTTTTTTTGTAAGTAGAAACACCATATTTATCATCATCATATACAGAATGTGGTGCTTTAAAACCATATTGTGCATCAGCAAGGATGAACTATGACAAAGTTCTCCATATTCTCAACTCTACCCTCATGAAGACACTAGCTAACAGGAGGATCATCCACATCCTCTGAAAGGTAGGTCAATAAGTTTGGTCGATCTATGTAATGAAGTAGAGATCAAGAATTGGGCTCTCAAGTAACACCCTACCTACTCGATTGCATCTAATTGAATGTATCATTGCATCTCAAGTAACACCCTAGTCCTACTCGATTGCATCTAATTGAATGTATCATTGCATCTCAAGTAACACCCTAGTCCTACTCGATTGCATCTAATTGAATGTATCATTGCATCTCAAGTAACACCCTAGTCCTACTCGATTGCATCTAATTGAATGTATCATTGCATTCACATGAGCATACTATGCATTTGAGAATCTGTGTAATGAATTAGAGGTCAAGAATTGGGCTCTCAAGGAATGCCTTTTTGATACCCTAGTCCTACTCTATGAATGGCATCAAAGTATGGGGGTAGTAGCATTTTTTCCACCACATGGATCGACATGAAAAGGGTTTAAAAGAAGTATCTCATAAAATTCTTCAAATTCAAACAACAAACCCCCTACCCACTCTCCTCCTTAGGTCAGGAAGTTTTACCAACCGAGATCTAAGGGATGCAAAGGATTGTAGAGTACATTTCGAGCTCATGCCAGGTGTTGTTCAAACTCTTGAGGAATGTTTTTAAGAGGAGCACGTAAGCTTTTATTCTATAAAACAAAAACCAACAACAAAGTATTAAAAAATAATCTTTGGATTCTAGAATCTAGGGACCTAAAGTAAAGTTGCCTTAGTGACTTTAATAAATTAAAGAACAAGGTTGTTCAACAAAATCTAGTACATGTCTACTTAAGAAAAAGAAAGACTTCAAAAAAAAAAACATAAGAAGTGAAGTTACAAACATAAGAAGTGACTAAGTTACAAACACTTCAACGGTCTAAAGAAAATTAATAAAGTAGAAAAAAATCTTACGTGTGACTTGAAGAGGTAGATGAAACATTCAAGTGATCTTGATTGACTTGTATGAGGATGGTATATCTATACTTTAGCCCAATATTTACGTGTGACTTGAAGAGGTAGATGAAACATTCAAGTGATCTTGATTGACTTGTATGAGGATGGTATATCTATACTTTTGCCCAATACTTACAATTGATTAAAAAAAATTTGCCTAAGAAAAAGTAATGTGAAATGAGCATGCAACAAATTAAAAAAACTTCATTATGATAGTAAAAACTTGTATGAGGATGGTATATCTATACTTTAGCCCAATATTTACAATTGAAAAAAAAATTGCCTAAGAAAAAGTAATGTGAAATGAGCATGCAACAAATAAAAAAAACTTCATTATGATAGTAAAAACAAAAAAGCTGGATAAACTTACTTATCAAACTCCTTACCCATATTTTCCAAAGAGAGACCCCCAAGCTTTGATACAAGAAAGATCACTGATGATGATGTTCTTCTCATGAATGCCTTGTAAAGAATGTTAATTTGTTCTTAAATTCCTCTAAAATGGGCTTAAGAGAATCTTCCTCACTACAGGGGAAATCTTTTTAAAATCTTTTTGCAAGCTTTTTATTGTGAGCATTTTAGGGAATTCAACAAAATCTACGAGCTTTTATTAGGATCTACACCCGAAGGACACACACACACACACACACATATACACACCCTATGGCTCTTTTTAGGTGTGGACAAAAATCTCCCAATTCCAAAGAGACAAAGAATCCTACATTAAAGAGGTAAAAAATTTTAATGAGCTTTTTTGCATCTTGAAAATCTATGAGCTTTTTTCACACATTTGGAGTTAGTCCTATATCTATGAATTACAATTAGGATGTGCTCAATTTGTCTACATAAATCCTAAATACCTTTATGTATACATATAATCAATTTCTCCATATAGACCATGATATCAAGGAGAATAAATATGCATGTGACATAAAAGAGATTCTACATGCTCTAAGTCCCTTGAAAAAAACAATTTTTTATACATGCACAATTTGGCCTTTTTGACACTAGAAATGTTCTTAGTCCCTTGAAAAAATGTTTTTTATAGATGCATAATTTGGCCTTTTTGACACCATAAATGAGCTCAAAAGGCCTCAAAACCCTAAAAATGACTATAAACATGGGTACCTTTCGATGAGTTTTCTAAACCTTCACTTGGCAAGAAAAAAGGATCTATAGGCCCCTCTTAGAGTCTGCACACACGCAGACTCCAACAAGGACCTGCTGTGATGAGTTTGACTCATTGCAAGGGTGCATGAAACCATCTCACACCATATATACATGACATAGCTTTCGTGAGCACGAGCCAACAGTTCTGAGTTGAGTCTTTGTGGAAGACATCGTGTGTAACAAGGTTGGCATGCCTAGCTTTGATGGTCTTAAGGTATTCAAACTTTATGGTTGGGAACCATAGAAAAAGGGTTTATAGACAAGTTGGGCTATGGGCTAGGCTAGCCCATATGGTGTAAACACATGACCTTGGAGAATCGAAGGGCCACCACCCTTAGCATATATATAGGTATGTGGCCTTCTAGCGCACGCAGTCGGGTTGTTCCTTGGGTTTAGCAGATTGTGGTCCTCAAAGCAAGAGATGACGGCAACGATGGCTCACATTCAAGGATGTCTCATTTCAGTTCGGTTTTGTAATAACTCATAAGTATGTAACGGATTTGTGAATAATATGAGAAAACAAATTAAAGGGATCTTGCCTTTATGTGCTGCTTCTTAATAAAGAACCTTGTCTACTTCCATAACCTCATTATGGAGTGCAAGAACCTTGTCTACTTCATAACCTCATTATGGAGTGCAACAATTTTGGCTATTAGCCATAAAAGAAACCATGTGGGTTCTCATCATAATCTTGGTTAAAGTGAAAATCACTTAGTGGAGATAGGGTTTCCATTTAAAGAAGTGCCACATCAAATAATCTAGTGTGTGTAAATTTGGGAGAGAGTTCAGTAAAAGGAACTTAGCCTCCCATTACATACATTTAGAAAGAGTTAATGCTGTAGCTTCCACGCATTTAAAAAAGAGAAAAGTTAAGTGTTGATTGATAAGTGTGTTTCCTTCACTCGGAGACTTGTAATTCCATACTACGTCGGGACGTATATCGGGAATTCTTGTGGTACCTATAGAGGCCTTTTTGTTGCCAGCAGGTGAAGGTTTAGCAAACTCATCAAAGGTACCCATGCTTACAAATGTTTCTAGGGTTTTTGGGCCTTATGAGCTCATTTCTAGTGTTAAAAAGGCCAAATTGTGCATCTATAAAAAAAAGTTAACTAGAGCTTCTAAAGATTGTGTTATCTAATGATTACTAGAGATGTATTTCTTTTTTTAATCATACAAAAAGACCAAATGATGTATCTAAAAAATTAAAGTTTTTAAAAGAGATTAGAGCTTTTAATGGTTGTGTTCTCTAATGGTTAATAGAGATTTATTCCTTTTTTTATTGAAGCATTGATGTTCTATAGGTACAAGGCATATATATTATTAGCGGTCAAGTGCATACATTAGAAACATTGAAGAACGGGTGGAAAATATAAAATTAGAAATGTTATACATAATATGAGGGAAAATATTAGAGTATACAAAAGAAACATGAAATTATAAGAGACAAGTGGTAGTTGAAGGAACAGATATGTAAGTTACAATCAATGAAATAAGGGGTTTCGTATCCATACAAGAGGGTAAGGGCAATGGTCAAAGTGCATTTGGATTTATGTATAAAAAGAGATATGTCAATATTTGTGGATTTTTTTCAATCCACACCGAAAAAGTGCCTTTTAGGCTTTGTGTTTGTGTGGGGGGGGAGGGGGGTCTCAAAAAAGCTCATAGATTTTATTGATTGAACTCTAAAAATCTTGCAAAAAAATCAAACCCTATTGCTACTACCTCTCCCTCTCTTTAACTTGCAGATGGAAGCTTCACTTTCTGACCTTCTATTTTTCCTTCTTCCCATAACTTAAAGATTTCCTCTTGATGGTCCCGAATCTCACCATCATGGAAGGCTAGCCAGAAGAAGTTATCATGCCCTTTAGTATTGGCTTTACTTGATCTCTGACCCATTCTAGGTTTCTTGGTGATAAGTCCAACTTGCTCACAAAGCTTGACCTTGAAAGCCTCCTCGACTTTCTTTCCTTCTTTAATATGGTTAACCCATTCATTATGAAAGAAACAATTTTTTCGAAGAAACGACATGGATAACCTCATCTTTGAATTGAGGTTGTGGTCCAAAGCTAAAAGCTTTGCTTCGTCAGTAAAATCAATGTAGACCTAGCACAAAGGAGTTTTATAACTTTCAACATGAGGATACTTTGGGCACGGCTCATTTTTTGCAATCAAAGAATGAGTTCCACCCAAAACAAAGTACCTCTATACTGATCAACCTTTGAATTTTGGAAGCTCCTCTTATCAGCACAAGTTTCCTTGTCCATAAGCACAAGAAGTGGCACGACATTTGTAGTGGGTTTGTCTTCCTGGGTTTGTCTTCCATTCAAACTTTGAGATCGCGAACATGACTATCAACAATGCTATGAACCTCAAGTCTTCTTTGATTTGTAGAAGGATCAATTGGAGGATACTCAATGTTCTCCACAAGAAGAAACAATGGCCTTTTTCTCACAAGGTTCCACTCATTGCAATGTAGATCACCTCTCCAAGTGGGGCTCTTGGAGGACCTAATGGGATAATCTCAACCTCAAAAAGCTCAGTAGTTTATGTTCCCTTACTACTTCTGGGAACTTTCTTCTTGCACCACTTGTGGTAGCTTTATAAGGATTGGCTTCTTCATACTAACTTTGCCTTTCACAAAATCACTTTCCTACGATGAAGAGCTTTTTTCTTCTTGGTACTCCTCATCATCCTCTAAGGTTTTGTCAAGGTTAAATATGTTATCCATCAATTTGAGAAAAGCATCACTAAATCTCTGCAAACATAAGAACGCATTAAGGTAATGTAATAAAAGAAAACCACCAAGACAATTAAGAAAGAGAATGTAAGAGCGGCCATGAAAACAACCTAAACAGGCACTTGTATCCTAGAATACAAACAAGTGTTGATGTGTCCTCTTAAGTGTATTCTAGAATACCAAAAAAAAGAGTTAAAACTATCGAGCATGTCATATTCTAGAATCCATTTACAAGCGTAAATGACCATATAGGAAATGGAAAATCCACGTAGAGTGCAAGAATATGGAAATAGTCCAGGACAGTAACACAACCGTTCCGAAGGTGACCATAAAAATCAAAGGGGGGAGAGTGTCAAGGGTCGTCCTGGATGGAGGATCAGGAGTAAGTATAATATCAGACAGCCTAGCCAAGAAGCTAGGAATTATAGATATGTAGCCTGCTCCATTCTAGATCTAGATGGCTGATCAAAGAAGAGTCCAATTAGTTGGAATCATCAAGGGAGAACAAATTGAGGTGGTAGGATGCATGTTCACTATCGTGTTTATAGTCCTAAAGATGACTGAGATTGAGGGTACATATCCCATGCTATTCGGAAGCCCGTGGCTCAAAAGTGGAAGAATAGAATATGGATAGGATTACAATCCGGAGAGGGAAAAAGAAGGCATGCATCTCTGTTGCAGGGAAAGACAAGTTAAATTTGGTCAGTCGGCCGCCGATTGTTGCATGCAGAAGACTTAAACTACCTGGAAAGGGTGGAAAGATGATGCAAAAGAGAAAATCCTAAAAGAAAATCCAAAATTTCTATCACTCTTTGAAGTAGAGATTGAGCAAATTGTACAAAGATACAATATAGAAGTCCTGATCACTCATCTTGAGGTGCTCATGAATGAAGAGAATACAAAGGAAGATGAGGAAGACACTCAAGACACGATGGCAGAAATACAGTCCTAATCACTCATCCTGAGGTGCTCATGAATGAAGACAATACAAAGGAAGATGAGGAAGACACTCAAGATAGGATGGCAGAAATACAGGTCGAGCAGGAGAAGGCCATGGTGTCTCTCAAGCAAGAAGAAGACCAACTGAAGAGACATAACATCAGAGGGTCCAAGAAGATAAGCTTAAGGAAGTAACCTAGGAGATGATCAAGAGCTCAGAACAAGCAGAGTTAACGCAAAAGTGAACCAGGAATTTAGAGGAAAACTCCTAGAGCTGTTGAGATCCTACAAGGATGTGTTTTCATAGGAACTACTCTGACATGAAAGGAACTGATTCCAGCTTTTATCACCACAAGATCAATCTAAAGGAGGATGCAATTCCTATCATGAAGTGTAGGTATAGAATGAACCCTAACTATGCCAAGTAGGTCAAAGAGGATATAGATAAGCTATTAAGAGTGGGTTTCATCTATCCGATTGATAAAGAAGAATAGTCATTGTCCCAAAGAAGAATGGGAAGCTCAGAGTCTTAGACTACCACAAACTGAATGCTTCCACCATATCGGATCCATTTCCTCTACCATTCATAGATTCTCTACTAGATGCGGTAGCAAGATGTGAGACATACTCATTTCTGGATGGGCTCAGTGGGGTACAACCAAGTGCGCATGGCTCCGAGAGATAAGGAGAAAACAACCTTTGTAACAGAAGGGGAGGATTTTGCCTTCAATGTGATGACCTTCGAGCTTAAGAATGCTCTAGCCACATTCAAAAGATGGTTCAAGAAGTATTCTATGAATATTTAACCACCTTCATGAGGGTCTTCATGGAAAATCTCTGTGTGTTTGGAAAGAAATATGACCACATAAAGCACCTGATGATGTGTTTAGAGAAGTGCAAAATAGCCAGATTGAGCCTCAATCTAGCTAAATGTGCTTTTACTGTGTCAAGATCATATCTCTATTTAGGGCACATAGTGTCTGCAAAAGTACTGGTAGTAGATCCGAAAAAAGTCGAGATCATTGTAAAACTGTAGCCACCTAAGAACACCAAGGATTTAGATAGATTCCTAGGACTGATCAAATGGCACAGTAGATTCATGAGGTTCCTCGTGAACATGGCAATAGCCCTATATAGTCTAACCATGAAGGATGCAGAATATGTCTAGTCAAGGTCCTGTTAGGAGGCATTCTAGAATCTAAAGTGAATATTGTCATCGCACCAATTCTTCAACAGTGTCAAATTTTGATCTGGTGTTCCATGTAATCGTGGATGCTTCTGATTTTTCCATTGGAGAAGTGCTTTGATGCATGTCACATGAAGGTTAGTTCCAACTGGTCTACTATACAAGCAGCAGAAGACTATCAAAGCCGAAGAGGAACTACTCCACCACAAAAAAGGAATCATTGGGGATGATCTACTTGATCAAGAAATTTAGGCATTATCTGTTGGTTAATGTTTTTAAAATTCATATGGACAATAACGCACTCTTATACTTGGTAAACAAACCAAACGTGGTAGGAAATTTAGCCAAATGGATGCTACTGTTAAGGGTTTGAGTTTACCATTAAGCACACTACAGGAAACAAACATGCAGTTTTCATTCTAGATGATTGGAGTTGGGAGAAACTCTAGATGGGGTGGAGGATGACTTCCCAAATGCTCACCTCTTCATCATAGATAGAGAGAGACCCAGCTGGTATAATGAGATGATTTAATTCCTCTCGACATGTCTTTTCCCCCATAGGCCCCTTTTCTAGAGAGGTCATGGGATGAAAAGTGTTTCAAATGCAGGACTATGGTGGCTGATAGCATTGAAAGATGCCCATAAGTTTGCAAAGGAGTGTGACATGTGCTAGAGGCTAGGAAGACAAATGATGCAGACAGAATGCCTCACACCTCGATACTTCCACTTGAGCCATTCCAAAAATGGGGTCTAGACTTTGTAGGCTCATTCAAGCTAGCAGCTCAGAGAACAAGGAACAAATACATATACTGTTGGTGGCTACAAATTACTACATAAAGAGGATAGAAGCTAAGGCTTTGAAAGACTATAAGGCATTGTCAAGTTGTAAATTTTCTATACGAAACTATCATGACAAGTATAGGATGCCCGATAGAGATAGTCAGCAATCAAGGGAGCCACTCCCTTAATGAAATGATTAAGAAAATGATAGAGCAACACATGTTCATACATAAGAAATCAACAATCTACTACCCGTAGAAATGTTCAGGCACAATCGACCAACAGAATCCTGAAAGGAATTTTGGTCAAGATGGTAAATGAAAATAGGATAGACTGAGACACAAAGCTGCATTCAGCATTATGGGCCTTCAGAACATCTTACAAAAATACAACGGGACTTATGCTATTCAATATGGTGTATGGACTGGAATCAATAGTGCCTATGGAGTTCCTTACACAAAGCCTCAAGATAGCCGTGGTAGAAAGACTCTCTCTGAAAGAGTCAGAAGTGCATAGAATTGAGCACCTCCCTCAACTAGATGAAAAGAGACTACACAGTGAGTGGACAACCGAGATTATGCAAAGAAAAGAAGAAAGATCCAGGTTGACAGAAACACAAAGTTCAAAATCTTCAAGGAAGGAGACGCAGTCCTACTATTCTCATCAAGAATGGGACCTCACCCAAGAAAGCTGAAGATGAGATAGATAGGCCCATTCAGAATTGTTAGGAAAATGGGAACGAGACATGAGTTACAATAAATTCATAATTCTATTCCACATAAACAATTGTGCATCTTTTTACACATATAATATAATTCATATGCACATGATTAATATCTTCTAGGGGTTACGGTCTTATTAAATCTCAAGGAAAACCTTATTTGTTTTAACCATAATTACATCTAGCTACCCATAATTTTAACTTGAATTCCCCCAAAGTAGTAAAAATCTAGGAAATAATCTCTAAACTTTTGTGTAATTAAATGCACCTTCACTTCCATGAATTCATATGTATATGTAAATGTGTAATTTATCTACATATGGTTCCTTATTAATTCTAAACCTAAATAAATTTATAAATTCAATATATTTAACAAATTAAAATCAATTTATACGTTAGGTTGTAAAGGCTCGAACGATGCATTATTAACCTATACATATAACCTTAGTCTAGCCTTAAAAAATAATCCAATACCCTTAATCTTGCGATAGATTAATCCATATATTGTAAGCCTTAAATAAGATATTGTAAATAAACTAGAGGGTATAAATGAAAAAAGTCCACTTCTAAGGTTAATTGCACTTCATAGATGCACTTGATTTATTAAAATATGCCAATATTCCTTCCCAATATTCATTTCTTTTTCTTCGTTAGTTCTCTGAGAGTTTTGAGAGACTAGATTAATCTAAATAAATGAGCATGGGCTTTTTTTCCCATTTAATATCCTAACTAAGGGCAATTAAGGCCAAAATGAGACATAAAATTAACTAATTGCCCATTTTCTTTTCTCTATTAATACACGGAGAATATAAATACAAGAAAACAATTACATTTCAACTACTTCGATTCAAAAAGAAGAACGTGCTAATTGTACTTCAAAATTTCCATATTTGGCTTAGAGGTGATGATAATCAACCTGTAAGCTTGAATATGTTGACTCCCTCCACAAGCTTGAAAATCCATGAGTTTTTCTTCTTGAAGTACACACCACTATTATTGCCGACTTTTACTATATGGTTAGACCTAGTTACTATACACTAGGGCCCCTTTTCTTGCATTTTTTTAAATCAAGTTACCTTCTAAGAAAGGCAATCCTTGCATCTATTTATTCTAATATGAAATTTCTAGAGTGTTTGAAGCAAGCATAGATGTTTTACAAGAGCGAATGTGCAAAATAATAGACCTTCTAACTCACAAGGCAATCAATGCCAAAGCTTGAGCATCATGTGAATCCCGTCTTCTTTGTTTAGCAATAATTTAAGGAACTTGTTGTTGGATCTGTTGGCCCTGACCCCTTTGATAGTAGCAAGAGCAATTAAGATAGGGTAGGCATTGTCACCACTGGCATGACTCCATAAGCCTTTGCAATAAGGGTATTTCTAACCATAAAACTCCATAGGGAGTAATTTGATCCATTTAATTTAAATCATTTGTAGAGTTGTTGGCCATAGTTATATGCTAGAGAATTTTGAAAGAAAAGATGCTACAATAAAGCTTGAATTGATGTCAGCAATCTATAAATTGCTAAAATTCAGCATAGAATTGGATGATCCTTGTAGGTGGAATTGGATGATCCTTGTAGGTGAAAACGGTTTTCCTTGAAGGTGGAATCGGATGATCCAAGAAATTAAAGTCAGGCGATTCAATAAGGGAGAGTCATTGGATCCAAAAAGTTAAACCAGGTAATCCAAAAAGTGGAATTGATTGATCCTAAAAAGGTAGAATCGGGTGATCCTAGAAGTGGAAACATGGTGGTCGAGGTAGGGTCGTCGGGAAAGTGGAATCATCAAAAAAAGTGGAATCACCGAAAAAGTGAAATCGTCAAAAAAGTGGAATCTCCAAGAAAAGTGAAATTGGTTAAAAAGAAGAATCAACCAAAAAGTAGAATTGGCCAAAAAGTGGAGTAGTTCGATCTGACTAGTTAGATTTTTTTTTATCAGAGAAACCACTTGTTGCTGAATCAAAATGATTGTACTCGAAAAATATTTAAGATGAAAATGATCAAAGAAACGAGTGATTTATATGCCACGTGTTGACTACAAATGAAGCAGTGGTGGTGAGATCAAACCATTTTGATAAAATGATTCAATTGTGTGCATAACAATCCGATTGTGAAAAAGTGAATGATTCAACTGGTGAGATCGGACCGTTTTGACAAAATGATTCAATTGGTGAGATCGGACCGTTTCGACAAAATGATTCAACTGTGTGCGTAACAATCTAATTGTGAAAAAGTGGATCAACACAGCTATGCTAGACTCACTTTTGGTGAATGAGTGGAACCAATGATTTAAAACACCTAGAATGAAGCTATTGCTTGAAGTAGAGAAATCGATTAAAGATAAGGAAGCCTTCTTCAATGTTCACACAAAAAGCAAGCTTCAATGGAAAACTTGAAGTTGGACCACCATTGAAGAGCTTTAACCTGAGCTAATCCAACTGAAAAGAACCAAGCTATTGAAAGCTTGAACACAGTATGGAGCAAGCTATTGAAAGCTTGAACACATTATAGAAAGCTATTTAAAAGCTTGATAGCAAGCTATTGAAAGCTTGAACGCACTATGAAGAAAATAAAAAACCAAGCTATGGAAAAACCTTTTTCTGATACCACTATTGGATCATACAAAATGGAGAGCTGGACTCACACACACACACAATGCTCAATGACAAGAACACAAGGGTGTAGAGTGTGAGAGAGGATGGCAAGCTCAAAGGAGAGAGATGAAAGCTCTCTACAAAATACAAAGAGAAAGTAAAAATGAGTAAGCTCTCTACAAAATACAAAGAGATTACTTATATACTAGCTAACCCTAAAGTGCACGTTCACACCTGGATGGCTATGGGGAAAAACCCAGTGGGACAAAAGTGCCCATGGTATAAGTGCATGCCCTCAGGGTGAAGTCCTACCAACAAATATCTAATGCATAAGTGTGCCACATGTCATTAGTGTAAGTGTGTGTGTTGGCATGTGTCTTATGTATGTGTCAAAAGCTAAGGCTACTCTCAAGCCTACAAAAGCATTGTACTTGGTGAACTTCAATAACATCTAATCCACCATGATTGAGTCATTCAATATTCTCTCTTCTTGAGAACTCTCTCTCTCTCTCTCTCTCTCTCTCTCTCTCTCTCTCTCTCTCTCTGCACACGTAAAACCATCACAAGCACTTTCATCATCCCTAATACCTTCAGGAAGGAGCTATGGAAGAGGTCACCTCTATCCAGGCTTGGGAAAAAGCAAGCTTGATCAAGGGAGATTTTGGAGGGAGCTTCTTCTCTCTCTCTCTCTCTCTCTCTCTCTCTCTCTCTCTCTCTCTCTCTCTCTCTCTCTCTCTCTCTCTCTCTCTCTCTCTTTAAAAAAAAGTATATTCTCTCACTAGCCTAGCCTAGCTTAGCTCCTCTTCCAGCTTGGTAAGCAAACCAAATATGCTTTTTTGCATTAAAAGCACGTCAATGTAAGGCCATTGGATGTTATACATTCAGATGTATGGGGACCGACCAAGATTGTAACAATTGCAAGCTGCAAGTATTATGCTACATTTATTAATGATGAGAGTTTATTCAATTTTGTAGGTATTATGTTACATTCATTGATGATGAGGGTTTATTTCATGAGGGAGAAAAGTGAGGTATTCGCTCACTTTCAGAGATTTAAAGTCTTAGGTGAGAAAACAAAATGCCTCATATCAAATGGTGGAGGAGAGTATTTCTCCAATGAGTTTAGTGATTTCTTGAGAAAGCAGGGGATCAAGAGATAGTTTCCATGTAGATACACTTCACAATAGAATGGTGTTATAAAAGGAAAATTATCACATTACAGAAGTGGCACGTACCTTGATGTTCGAAAAGAATCAATATGACTTGGACATATTATCCAAGTATAGTATAACAAGCTATATATACGGGTTAGACATATTTTCCAAGTATAGTATAGCAAACTATAAGTTTATTTCAGTGCCATTGGAGTAGAACACAAAGCTTTCCATAGATAGAGGTGAGGTTTTAAAGGACCCCACTATTTACATGCACTAATGGGTAGCTTAATCTATATGACAATTACTAGGCCAGATTTGAGCTATGTTGTTGTTGGACTTGTGAGTTAGTTTATGCAGGCCCCTAGGAAGCCACACTTGGATGTGGGTTACGGGATTCTTAGGTACATAAAGTCAACACACTTGATTATGAACTTTTCTATGAGGCTAGTACAAAGATACAACTACATGGATACACAAATGTTGATTAGGTTGGTAGTGTCACAGACATGAGATCTACCCCAGCGGCTTTATGTTTTCTTTTAGGAGTGTTGTTGTGAGTTGGAATAGCAACAAGAAATAGCCAAAATAGTTGCTTGTGGACCTCATTAGGCCACCCACCCCTCACCTCAACCATTACTTGTGGACTTCATTAGGCCCACCCACCATCCGCCTCAACCATTACTTGGGTAAACAATTCCCAATCCATGATTGTTGGTTATTTTGAAGCTGAGTTTCTAATTGGACCTAAACTTGTGTTGTGCAAGTTTTATGTGACTCCCATAGGTACATTGAAAGAGAGCATCATCCTCAAGAGGAGATTGAAAGAGAGCATTATCTTCGAGAGGGAATGGATCATGGGCTAGTCGGAAGAAGGACCTCAATACCCAAGATTCCCTTCAGAGTGGTTACCACCATACTCCTGGTACATGAGGACATCCCAAACCTATCAACATCCCAAGCCTAATTCTCCACTTATTATAAACCACCACCTTAGGTAATCTCTAACACTAAACAACACACTCGCCCACGTTGGCCACCCCCTTAAACCATTATGGAGATCCACAACCTTGTCTCGGCAAAGATAAAGTCCATTCCCCAAATCTCAATCTCAACAACCCTTCAGGGAGGGCACCAAGAAGGGATGGGTACCCAAGAGTACTCTAGCTAGCCAAGGCAAGTACAATGCCCATATAAGGACCTTGTTCGAAGCCCAATCGTGAGTGAAAATCTACCAAAGCAGGCTCCCTAAGAAACATAATTTTACCGAAACCCTGAGGCTCATTGGATCCTTGTCAAGTTGCTAGAAGCCTAGGGCTTCTATGAAGGGAACCTGTCTATATAAGTCCTAAAAACCTTGTTGTTTGCACAACCCCGAAAGCTAAAAATACCCCAAAAGCTGAGTCTGTGTAAGTTCCAAAAACCTCATTTTGTCTACACAACCCTTAAAGCCAAAAAGACCCAATACCTAGCACCATCTTAGGCTTCAAAGCTTCGTTGGATATCCCGATAAAATTACTAGAAGCATAAAGATTCTACAAAGTGAATCCCCACATTTTTCGACATCCAAGAAATCCCCCGTGCCGCTCTAGACCCCTACAAACACACCCTCGAACGTCAAATCCAAGTGGTTATGGAGGCCAAAATCCATGCCTGTAATGCTAACTCCAAAGTTTAAGAAGGAATGGAGAGCAATGGCTTCCACCTCGACTCCTATGCCAAAACTGCCTTCAGAAAAGTTGAAAGAGTCTGTGGACCCTAAGCAACAAGAGGTACCACCTCACTCGTGTGCAGTGGCCCTACTCCCTATTGAAGAAGAAGAGCCACCCATGGTGCCAAACCCCAAAGAGAACCATGCACATGCTTCAATGGCACCGTCGAGCAATATTCACCAACAAACCCACAACAACTGTGTGCGCCATGTTGTGACACCAACTCGCAAGCTGGAACTGGAAAGACAGCTCAATTAAGCATACTAACAAAGTCAGTCGTAGTGGTGGCATCCGAGATTTTGTCATAGATGGACAAACGATTCTCTACCCTCGCTTGCTCCCCCCACTGAGCATGCACATGGTAAGCCTCGAATGCTAGCCCATGTGTACATATGTAAAATAGTCCCTTCCTGAACCTCGACTCAAGTGTACAATTATTACCTTTATCGAGAATGATAAAAAACCAAAAAATGTATAAAAATAGTCAAACAAATAAATAATATATTTATAATTAAATACATAAATAAAATAAACCAATTAATTAATTAGTTAACAAATATTAACTAATTATTAAAAACCCCTTTTTATCTCTTCTTTCCTTTAGTTATTAAAAAAACCCTTTTTCTTTTATTATTATATTAGCAAACTAGCCCCTTTTTTGCTCCAAAAAAAATATTTTATTTTAAGCTTTCAAAAAATAAAACCAACTCACCCACCCGCTTGGGGTCCCTTCGCCCATGCATATTAGAAAAAGAATAAAAGAAAACCCTAAGATACCCTGTGACCCCCCCTCTTGTGCCACACCTGCCCCGCAACCCCCTCCCTCCCTATGCCTTGCCACTATAGACCACGGGGTCTTTAAGACGCTTGTCAAGTGAAATCCACGGCCACCATGCACTGAAGATTGCGCACACAAATCTTGACCATCCTTTAAAGTGAACTCGGCCCATTAAACTACGTAGTGCCAGAAAATAGTGCGGGATAATGGCTTGAAACCACATGATTCCATTGCTTGAAGGTATAGTGTAGTGGTAGGATGTTTCCAATGGTGACCCTAGCTCTCCGGTTCAAATCCTCTTTTGCACATAACATTTTGCTCCAATTTTTTCTAAGTCCCAAACCCAAATTCATCCTCACCCTATGATGTAGACTATGAAATAAACTATGATTTGCCAAGTAAACTAGGAAGTAAACTATGCCCACTTCAAAGTAAACTAGGAAGTAAACTATGATAGTTTACTTCCTATGCCTTGCCACTACAGACCACAGGGTCTTTAAGACGCTTGTCAAGTTAAATCCACGGCCACCATGCACTGAAGTTTACCCCCTCCCTCCCTATGCCTTGCCACTATAGACCACAAGGTCTTTAAGACGCTTGTCAAGTGAAATCCACGGCCACCATGCACTGAAGATTGCGCACACAAATCTTGACCATCCATCTTTAAAGTAAACTCGGCCCATTAAACTACGTAGTGCCAGAAAACAGTGCAGGATAATGGCTTGAAACCACATGATTCCATTGCTTGAAGGTATAGTGTAGTGGTAGGATATTTCCAATGGTGACCCTAGGTCTCCGATTCAAATCCTCTTTTGCACATAACATTTTGCTCCAAATTTTTCTAAGTCCTAAACCCAAATTCATCCTCACCCTATGATGTAAACTATGAAATAAACTATGATTTGCCAAGTAAACTAAGAAGTAAACTATGCCCACTTCAAAGTAAACTAGGAAGTAAACTATGCCCACTTCAAAGTAAACTAGGAAGTAAACTATGATTGCTCAGTAAACTATAAAATAAACTAAGATGGAATTTTTCTATTTTACTTTGTAGTTTACTCCGCATAGTTTACTGGGCCGAGTTTACTTCATCCAACGACCCAAAAAGGCATCACGATTTAGATCAATGCCATCCATTAATGTCATCTGGCAAGGGTCTTTAAAACCCCGTGGTAAAGTGTTGAGGCTACCTATGCCCAAGTACCCCTAGTGCTACTCGTCGGTGCACCCTCCACTACCATGTGCCACCACAAACATATGTGTCCTAAGGCTTTACTTTGTCTTTGTTAGCTCTTAGAGAGACATTGTGGGTAGACTCTTAGTATCCATTTGAGTGCCCAAAGCCTCATAGGCCCTTGACACCCCCTCTAACCATGTGAATTCTTCCTTTTGGCCCTTTTTTATGCATATGCATGTGTGTATATGTGTACGAATGTGCAAAAGAGAGGGCCAGATCTATTTCCTTCTAATGTTTTCACCCATTAAATGCAATGAATCGTGTGTCCATGCATATCTTCTTTTATGTACATGCATGCGTATGTGTGTATGAATATGAAAGCAGGAAAGTCAAGAGCACATGCGAGCTTGTGACAGAACAGATAGGTGTGTGTGAACAGAGGGTAAGATTTGTTTCCTTCTAATGTTTTCACCCAGTAAATGCAATGAATCGTGTGTCTATGCTTATATTCTTTTATGTAATGCATGTCTGTATGAGTATGGAAGCGAGAAAGTCAAGAGCACAACTTGTGATGGAACAAACGAGTGTGTGTGTGACAAAGAGTGAGAAAGATCTATGTCCTTCTAATATGTTTTACAGTCACTTTTGTTTCCATTCCTACCTTTTTTTATGTATGAAAAGGAAGCGTGTGTGTGCGTGTTTAGCAAGAGTGTGCTATTTTCTTCACTCTCATGAATAATGATTGCTCATGCTCACAAGCTGATGACTTTCTTCTCTATCATGTTGCAATGATGGTGTTGTTCACTTTATCTTGGGGCTATGCACACATAGATCTATCTTATTAAGTGGCTACTGATATACTCTTTCTAGATATCAACATGGTAAGCACTAGCTCCTTGCTTTGTGTGTGAGAGACATTGCGAGGACGCGAGGAAAGCTTACAAGGAAGAGAAGAGGGATTGAATGAGACGATCGAGACAGAGAGACTTTATGCATGCTCTGCATTTTTATGCTACTAGGTGTATTCAAAAGTTGCTAAGCTCTCTTAGAGACAAAAGAGTGAGACACATGTAGTTCACTTAAATGAGTAATATTACAAGTCACTAAACAAAGTGATCTTTACTTTTAGTCAATGGTATGTTTTTTGTGTAGGCTGAATTTGTAGAGCTTGAGCTCATGAGATGGAGCATGTTTTGCAATATATACTTAACATCTTATCCAATCAAAGATATTGCTTGATTGCAAGGAATGGCATCCTGCAGACTGGCTAGATATCAAATTGTTTTGCCTTGACTTGGCCATCAGCATCAGCCTGGATTTCATGATAGCCTCTGTGTGACTTTGCTCACACAAGTAAAAAACATTACACATTTTTTGTCAAGTTAACCTTGACTCACACAAAACAAAGAAAGTGACGATATCTTGCCTCATTTTCCAAAAATCTTTATCTAATTTAAATGGAGTTTTTTTCGAGATAGATTTTCTTTTCCGAGCAACAGAGCTCTTAAAAACACGTGGGCTCATTTCTAAAGTAACTGTCTTTTCTAAAAAAGTAAGCATCTTTTCCCAAAGTAACTGTCTTTTTCGAAAGCACGAGGCCTCGTTTTCCTAAGACACTCATTAGCATTAAACTTTATCAATTTTCAATTACAAATAACTTTTTTTTAATTTTCGGAGGCTATTTTTTTGAACATCAAGGCTAATTATCTCTTCTCTTCTAGCATCGAATCATCCAACCGATTTAAACCCCCCAAGATTTGGCTTTATGCTTTCTTTCTTTTTTGCATTCTCTACATTTTCAACAATGTTAACATTAGCAAACAATGGCTCCTCAGGCAACAAACACATCATCTATGAGATCAATCGAAAGAGAAGGCAAAACTCCAAATAAAATTAAGTGCCAAGGTCTAAAACTATATGATTGCTCCTAGGTAAAGAGAAGAAATGCATGGTTCTATGAATGAGAACATTGTTTGACTTCCAAAGCTTACTTGTGTATTGCTCTTTATGCTTTTGTTCTCTTCTTGCCTCATCTTTTTCATTTGAATGATTGTATCTTAATAGTAGAATGTTGTATCTCCTTACATTGGATTGTAGATTTCTTTCTTTTGGGTATCTACAATTTCGTTCGTTAGAATCAAAATACTTGATTTTGAACTTAAGATCGAAAAAATCTAAAATAAAAAGGAGAAGAAATAGCAAAAGTTGGATAGAATTTCCATTTCATTGTTGTATAGGTCTATTCATAGTTGAGCTCAGGAGCATTTCTCTCTTATGGGAGTGTTAGTACACAAAGTTCATCTTCCATGAGAATGTTGATATTGATGATTTCTTTTTCTTCACTAAGGTCCTCATCTAATTTTACAAATTTTCTAGTCACTTTTTGCCAATAATATAGTAAAAAGACACATGCAAGCTCTATTTTCCAATAATATATCTAGATTCTAAAAGGCTTTGTCTATTATGAACTCCTTGAATTGACTACATTTTATATCCCATCCTTCATAATATATCTAAGTGATACAAAGGCTTTATTTATCATGCACTCCTTGAATTGACTACATTTTATATCCCATCCTTCATCCAAAAGCTCTAGTATATTTTCTTCTCACATAGAACTACAAATAAGCATAGTTCTAGTTCCCCTTAGGCTATTGCAAAGAAGTATACAAATATGGATAATGGCATAGTCCAACTAAGCCTCATTTTCTTAGCTTCTCTACTAGGTTTCATGCTACTAGTATGAACATCGTTTAATATTTTGCATCTGAAGCCTTCACTTATTATCCTATTTGGAAATGGCAAGGACTTGTCTCCAAGGGGCGGAAGAGAAAGAGATTAGCAAGCTCTCAAGCCTTCACTTATTATCCTATTTGGAAATGGCAAGGACTTGTCTCCAAGGGGTGGAAGAGGAAGAGATTAGCAAGCTCTCAAGCCTCTCTATGAGTACAAGTCTCAATCTTGTAACCTAATTGAGCTTGAGTCTTAAGCTAAATTAGTTTAGTTCATTCATTATGTTTGTTATTAGGTATCACCCACCCAAGTTTAGCTTAACACTAATCATCACATGTTAATTAAATTAAGACTAGGATTAGGATCTAATTAGATATTTGATTGTTATTAGGGAGCTTGATCAATGAATTTCATCATGGTATCAGAGCTTGGTTTAAGCTCCCCACCATTAGCTTAGCTTTAACTCATATTAATCAAATCTCTATTACTCACCTAATTGTCTACTAGCCCCAATCTTATCCAACTCTTCTATGTGTGGCCCAAAATCAAAATGCTCACCATTGCTCATTCCCTTCTCCATTAGCCAAGAAACTTTGCAAGACTCCTTCTCAACACTAGGATAAATCACACAGCCAAGAGCTCTTGGTCATTTCTATCCTAAATCGCTCGATTTTAGCGCTAAATGCCAGACTGGTTTTTTCGTCCATTCGCCATCTGTGCATACAATTAGGCCAAGCCCTTCTATCCCAAGCTAACACATGGTACAATCCAAATCCCACGTTAAATGCTTTAGTGTACAAGCCGGGAAGTCAAAAAAACCATTCGTGAATGACGACGTGAAATCCGTGATTTGTGCCTCAAATTGACCTGATTATTTGGTTGGGCCTTTGATTACCATCAAGCATAGTATAGCTAATACAAAAGACCCATCAACCTTGCTTCCTATAAGCCCAATTTCATCCTCCAATTTCGGCCCTCTAATAACAAACAAGGATTAAGCACTAATTATAATAATTAAGTGTGATTAGAAGGTGATTAGTAAATCAAAGCTTCAAGTTTGAAAAGTTGGGAATGATTTAAGCCTTGAAGATTTGTCATTGCCATTCAGAAGCATTTCACTCTCTTGCAGTAAATCTTAACCACTCATGCATTCAATCCCTCATTGTAAGAGATCATTGTAAGAGAGTAAAAGACATTGCCATGAGATTTGTCACAAACTCATGGTAAGACCCTCTCATCAAATCATTTTAAGAGAATCAACAGGATTTAACTATAAATTTGTACGAGATTAGACACTGCTAACAAAGCAAAACAAAAGCTTCTTAATAAGACCTTCTCAGTATGGAACGTGTTAAAGTTGTTTCAAGGTTTAATAGTGATGGGTTTTACACATGGCAAAGCAAGACCATTATGCGTAAGGAGCTTTGGCACCTTATTGACATTCAAGAAGTGGAAGTTGAGTCACTTCAAAACAACAAAGGATTGGGCTTCATTACTAGCTTGACAAGAAGGAGACCGAGACCATAGCACAACACATCAGTAAATTCAAAGGTATCAAACAACAACTTAGTACATTAAAGAAAGCCATTGAAGAAGATGAATCTATTGCTGTATTTCTAAAAAGTGTTGACAAAGAACCTTATAAATCAATTGTTGCTACACTTAAAAATGTGCCCAACACTTAACTTCAAGATATAGAATCATCTCTACTTGAACAAGAATCCAAATTCAAAGATAAAGAATCATTTAAATCACATTCTAGTGAGCAAGCATTGTATACAAAGGGTGGGAGATTTCAAAGGATAAATCAATCATCTCAACTTTCAAGATGCTATCACTGTGGAAAACTTGGTCATACCAAGAATGAATGTCGCAATAAAGATAAACCAAAGCTTGTTTATGACTATTGTAAAAAAAATTGGTCACCTAGAAGGAGATTGCTATCAAAAAAAGAAGCAGGCAAACTACATTGAGGCCAAAGCTGCCCAAGACGTGCTCTTCTAGTAGAGAAAGAACCATTGTACTTTTCACCCCCCTTGTCTCTACAAAAAGTGTGATGTAATCAGCCTCTGAGGCCATATGATGCACTCAAGCTGAAATTCACAGCCAAAGTAGCTATAATGCTAAAGTAGCATAAAGGCCAAAGTAGCCTAGCAACACAAGGGGAAAGAGAGGAAGAGTGAAAGCCTAAAAATTGTACCGAATCTAGCATCAAGGGGGGGTGTTGAAATGAGTGATGCTAGAGTGCCAACTCACCTAGCCAAGTTATCCCACATGAGATATCATAGCTTTGTTGTAATCTCCTCATATAAAAGAGGACCATTTCAAGTAATGCAAAATGTAACAAGCTCTCAAGCCTCTCTATGAGTATAAGTCTCAATCTTGTAACCTAATTGAGCTTGAGTCTCAAGCTAAATTAGTTTAGTTCATTCATTATGTTTGTTATTAGGTATCACCTACCCTAGCTTAGCTTAGCACTAATCATGTTAATTAGATTAAGATTAAGATCTAATTAGATAGTTGATTGTCATAAGAAAGCTTGATTCATGAATTTCATCAAAAGGTGCATTGCATCATAAAAAAGTATACCAACTTTAGCTAATAATGTTGTAGATCATAACATATTGAAGCTCCCATATGCTTCCATGGATGGCATCAAAAACACCAACTATTACATGTGTTCGCTTCCACTTACTATAAGGGAAGAAGCATACACATCTAGAATCTATATATATATATATATATTAACATAACAAAATTATGACAATTACTTTATTATGCAAAACTAGAAAAAGAAAATGATTGCTTATACTTACCATTAAGACAAAACCTTAGAATTTCAAAGCTAGGTTTGATTTGGAGCTCTTATGCGTGTAAACATATTGAACCTTGGAATTTCAATTTCAAACCTCAAAATTTAAAGGCTGGGTTTGATTCGGAGATCTTTGTGCATGTAGACATATTGAACAAGAACCTTCTTTACCACACTTTGGTTCTTAAGAGATTGGAGTCAATAACTCTAGCTTTCCAATTATAAACAAATGTACTCCCAATATCCGCTGTCACTTGGATAATTTTTGGGACATCCAATCTTCTTTTTTTTTTAAAGCGCAAACTATATTAAAAGGATTAAAGTAAACAAGATACAAAATTGCTTTTTCAAGAAGCATAACTTGGTGCAAGAAATATCAAGCTAGCATATTTCTCACTTCCATGAGATTGAAGATGTATTTATGTATCTTTGAAAAGCAAATCTATTTCTTTCGATACCACTTGGCCGTCTTTGTAGGCTTCCAATCTTCAATTTTATCTTTCATGTAGTAGAAGACAACATAATCTGCGAAAGATTGTCGTCTTCAAGAGGTGGGCATAAAGAAAGGAGAAAAAAAAGCTAGAAGCAAATACCTTAAAAAGGAGCAAGAAAGAATGAGAAGCAAAGAACCTCCAGAAAGAGAGGACTTTTTTATAATTAATGTTTTAAATTTGGCACTTGCTAGAAAGAAAATTCAAATTTCTTCGGTGGTTCGAAAATTTTTGATTGGCTCACAAATTTTGGCGGGTAATGAAAAGATTATTTTAGGGACATTATAAATTTAGAATCTTTTCATCCAATCTTGTAAGGATTTAAAAAGGTACTCTCTATCTAGACTTGAAAATAAAGAAAAACTTTTAGCCCATGAACGAGCTGCCCGAGACGAAAAGATTACAAGGACCAAATAGATAATGAGACCTCAAAATACCTCTTAAAAAAATAAACCTCAATTATATTTTTAAGAAAGGTTTTTCATTTAGAAAACTGAAAAAACTTGGGCTCAACAATATGACACAGAACCACCTTATTTCGTACAGCAAGTTCCCAAAGAGCACATGCAGGGGCCAAGCCTATGGTTATTTAGGAGAATATTATTGCATAAGAAAACACAAATATGTCTGTCTTCGAAATCCAAGCCAGTCACCAACAGTCTGGTCTTTCTGGAAGCTATATCACTGATGCAAGAAGTCTCATGCTTTGATTGCAAGTGTCATGAACATTGTGGTGTGTTCATTACATAGCGGAACACACAAGTTCATCGCCTCCGGAGCCAGCTGAATAAGGTTGACAACTTAACCTCATTACAATAGAGAATTCAGCTTCATAGGAACGCAAGATGTATGTGCAGCTCCACTTCCAAAGACTGGTTAGTTGTGCATGCTCTAGAAGACCATAAAAGCCCTAGTCTTCCTCTTGTAGACGCCCAATCATTCATTTTTTGAGATATTCACAGGTTCACTTAAAACATACTTTGGTAAGTCATACTTTGCACCTGCACAAAGTTACAGCTGGGCATATCACTGAGATAGGGCATCCCACACCTATACAAATAACATGAGCAGTTATTCAAGCTAATACCTCTTTCATCGTAGCATGTTGACATGTCTTCTGAGGTGACGATGATGCCGGCACTATCCACAATTGCCTGTGCGAGACTCGTCTCAGCTTCTGATGCTGCATGAAGGGCATCCCAAATTTCTGCACAACAAGCGTGTAAGGATTGTTCCCTCTTTTTTTAAAATTTTAAAAAAATATGTAGCCGTTAAACTCCAGAAAACAAAAACTATTCAAAGTAGACGTTCAAGAGGGAGGCAGGGAGGGAGGGAGACTGCCCAGCCAAAGAAGGTCGTTGGGGTAAGGGCCAAATCAGGATTTAAAGTGGGGTCTCTTTGCTGCAAACCTAGCATAAACCAGCGATTAAGTACATTTGTACAGCATGTACCTTAAGTGTTTGGCTCGAGCACAGAGTGTACACAGTATACAGATCAAGTTGAGGTACATTAGGTATGTAACAACCAGATATGCATAGGCTGAAGGAAAGCCATGTGCAGAGCACAACTCAGTCTGGAGCAAAGAGAAAATGAAGAAAAATTATACGCAGGTTAGGTACAGGTTTCGTATACAACTATGATTTTCAAGTGTAAAAAGAAGGTTTGGTGCAGGTGTTCTATGAAAGAAAAGGAAAGGAGGGGGGAGAGAGAGAGAGAGATTCACGTCTACGTATACATAAATATGCAGAAATCGGCCTTAGCCATTACCACCCATGGCTCTTGAGAGACACACATATCTTGCAATAAAGGCCATCTCCTAGCGACAATATGTAATTTGACATCTAATAGGGCTACGCCTCCACTCCTCTTCGGAGTAGTAACATGTTCCCAAGAAATCCACGTCTGCCCTGGCTTATTTCCTGCTCTTTTCCATAGCATAAATCTAATTGGCTGTTGTATCTGATGCAAAGCTTTGCCTGTCCATGGCAATAAAGGCAAGAAAAAAGATATCATGCTAATCATAATGGATTGTGCCACTCTGAGCCAAGCATACATAGGTCAACCCTGAGATTTCCAATACACAAACTTATCATTTATCTGTGCATAAATCCATGCCAACAAAGCTTGCGAACTAGCATCAACTCCAATTGGAAGCGTGTGATGCATCCCCTTTGTATGACCTGGCCATTCCATCCCAAATCAAGCAAATCACTCTCGGTACAGCACATCAGAGCAAGGCCCTCATAGAGGAGGTCGCACTTGTGCATGGTAATACCAGGATTGATGAATAATGGTGGGATGTAGTGAATGGTTCCCAACAAGTTCGAGTGGTGGCTTCATACCTCTCCTTTCTCATTTGATGATCTAATGGAAGGAGGTGTTGGCACACACTAAATGGAAGCCTTCAGATCAGCAGTTGCAGTTGAATTCTATGGCAGGTGAGGTATTGGCTACTTCACGATTTCTGGAGTGGCCTAACAAACTTGTTGAGCGGCTAAAATTCAATAGAATGGCTCGATTGGGACTAGTGAGAATTATGGATGCTTTGTTGCTACGTAAAGGCCGCTTATTGTCTTTTCGGAAAATCCGTCAATATTTTCAGATTCCACATGGATATACAATTATGGGAGAAGGTGAGGACAGGACTTAACACTGTTTGGTGATATTCCTGAGTTGGAAGATCAACAACCTTGATTAGATTGGACATTTAGAAAGCGGAGGACATTGTCCAACGTACAACAAATCAAGTGTACCATATGATGGTGGAAAATAAGCACTGGATCACTGAGAAGGCTAATAGGATGTGAAACATCAGGAAAAGTAAGACCTGGTGGAAGTAAGAAATCTTATAGGACTGGTGGTCTAAGATTCTATATCAATGGAAGGTGTTGCTATGGCGCATGCTAGTTGGAGGCCTACCATTGGGAGACTAGTTGCGAAAGCGGCGGATTGCTTCTCATAATTGTGTGTTTTGTACGACATGCTTGGAAACATGCCTGCATCTTTTCATTTTATGTCCGGTGGCAAAGAAGGTGTAGGATTTCCTTTCTCGTTTATGGATTCCGTTGACAGATAGGCCCGTAAAGGTTAAAGACTGGATTTTTGACAAGATTTCGAATGGGCCGGATAACCCAAAACATTCAGTTTTCTTTCATTTTTTCAGGTGGACAGATTTGTGGCATATCTGGTTAACTAGGAATGCCTTCATATTTGATGCAAAAGTTGGTATTACAGCTCACATAGGTCGTATAAAAGGGCTACTATTGTGGCAAGTTTCTTCCTTGCGGTCAGCTCATTTGGTGGAGAATGACACAGCTATATATTGGATGAGGGTATTCCGAGCTACACCTGTGGTTCGGAGTAATTAGTGAGGAAAAGCTAGTACATCACATGGCGGCCATGTGGCCATTTGTAAAGTAATTTTGGTAATATATCTTCTATTACGAAAAAAAAAGAGATTCATGTCTACAAAAGACCGAAGGGTGTTTTAATATATCCATGAAGTAATTGCATCATGGAAAAAAATATAAAACAAACCAGCTAAAGAAATAAGATAACTATATTGGAGGAGTAGCCTAACCTGCCTGCTTTTCTCCACGTGTACTAGACAGCACCTTGCCTGCGTTAATTCCCAGACTTGATCCCTCTTGCTTGGCGTTTTGCTACATGCCTGCTGGCTGCCCTGGATCTGCCGGTACAGCCTTGCCTTTGCAGATGATTACCTGGGGGCTGAGCACCTTGTTCATAGGTGTGGGCATGAGCAATAGGGCTGGACGAACAGCATATAAGCAGGCCAACTAGTAGAGGACAAGCCCAAAATGCGATAAATCCACGTTTTTCACACACATAGTAGCACGAAACGGCGTTTCCGCCCCTGGAAATGGTTCGGGCGTTTCCGGAAACGGCAGGCCGGCGGAAACGCCGTTTCCGTGTATTTTTTTTTTCAGGTTTTGACCGGGGGGGGGGCGCGTGCGTTTTTTCATTTTCGCTCTCCTTTCCTGCGGCGCTGCGCTTCTTCGAACCTTGCGCCTTTTCACCACAAAGGGCCAAGGCCCTAAGGCTCAAGCCTTTGCCCCCAGTGTCCCCCCACAAGGCTCCAAGGCCTGTACTCTGCAGGCAGCTTGCTCCAGTGCTCTCCAATCTCACAGGTGGCTGCCCATTCTTCAAGGCTTCAAGGCCCAACTTCCAAGCCTCCAAGGGCAAGTGTTCTCGAGGGTAAGTGCTTTCAACTTCAAGTCTCACTATGCCTACCGATCCCTATTGGCAGTATGCAACAAAAGGGGATGGATATGTCGGAGGTGGGGGTTCCCGCAAGTGGAAATGTAATTTTTGTGGATATGAAAAAACAGGTTCAGTGACCCGGGTAAAAGACCATTTGGGGCATGTCCCAGGCAGAGATGTCGCTTTATGTCAAAATGTGCCGCCCGATGTATTGGCATCACTTGAGGGTTGGAGAAAGCAACGCCTTGGTTTGGATGTTGGTGAGCAACATATGGCAGCACATGCAACAGGTGAAGCATCCTCGAGCCAAGTGGCCTCTTCAAAGAGGACTAGAGTTGAGAGCCAGACAGATGTATCTTCGAGTGTGGGTGAGGGCCCTAGTGCAAAGAGGACACCTTTACCTAGTGTGGAAGTGCCTGCAAAGGGTTCATTGCAAAGAGCAAGCATTACAGCAGGCTTGCAAAAGCAAGCCATGAAGGAGGCAACAAGGGAGGTCACGCGCTTGTTTATACGGTGTGCTATCTCTTTCAATGTGGCTCGCACCATACAATGGAAGAAGACCATGCGGGCCGTTAGCCGCATTGGCTGTGAGTGGGAGGGTCCCTCGGCTGAGACAATCCGCACACGAGAATTAAAGAAGGAGAAACTCAACGTAGAAGGCCAGCTTGAGTTTTTGAAAGAAACATGGAAGAAATATGGCTGCACTATCTTATGTGATGGATGGTCAGATGTACGCAAGAGGAATGTGTATAATGTGCTTATCTCCTCTTGCAAAGGCACCATGTTTTACAAGGCCATTGATGCATCGGCTGCGGGTCTCACCGTTACAGGTCTCTTTATTTGGACACACATCAAGAAGGTGATTGAGGAGATTGGCCCACAAAATGTTGTGCAGGTTATTACGGATAATGGAAGCAATTGTGTCTCCATGGGGAGTATGTTGGAGGATGCATTCCCAACAATTGTGTGGACCCCTTGTGCCTCCCATAGTCTTGATTTATTGATTGAGGATTTGGGGAGAATTTTTTGGGTCAATGAAATCTTTGCCACCGCGAGGAGCATTGTCAAATTTGTGACACAAAGACCAAAGGTTTTGAGCATGTACAGGGCTAATAGTACCTTGGAGCTTCTCAAGCCATCCACTACGAGGTTTGCATACATGTTCATAGTGCTTGAGCGGCTTCTTCGTGTGTGGCCAAATCTGATTCGCACTATTAGTTGTGATGCATGGATCCAGTCGGGTAAGAGTATGACCCCAAAGTTTGTGGATTTTAGACGCAAGATCCTCAATGAAGCATGGTGGGAAGAGGCAGAGGCATTAGTGAAGACCTTAAATCTCATCTACACGGTCTTGCGCATCACGGACACGGAGGGGAGTACACTAGGCCTCATTTATGAGTACATGGATAGGATCGGGAAGGCACTAGACAACAATGCCTACCTATCTGTAGAGAGGTACGTACTTCTTCGCTCATGACTCATGGCTCATGAGCCTTTGCCAAATTGCCTTTTTGTCTTGGCTCTTTTCTAAGTTATAACTTTAAAGTCTTTCTTTGGTTTTGTTTGTTACTTGTAACTTGTAGAATCGCGGAGATCAAGCAGATTTGGCAAAACCGTTGGGTTTGGTTTCATAGACCAATCCATGCTGTGGCTCATGTGTTGCATCCTCTATGGCGTAGCGAGGATCAGCTTGAGTGTGAGGAGCTAAACGATGACTTCCAAACCTATGTGGAGAAATGGTGTGGTGGCAATTTGCAGATGTTGCGATGCTTAGAGGATGATCTCCTTGCTTTCCGCAACAACACTGGCTACTTCACAAGACCTACTGCAAAACTTCGAGAAACGCAGCTTCAGCCGGTCTCATGGTGGGAGAAATATGGACATGGTGTGCCTACGTTGGTGAGTAAGAAGTCCCTCTGCTTAAGCTTTAACGGCGACACCTTATTTGTATAATCATTAATGTACTAATCCTAAATCTGCTCTTTGAACAGAGACGTCTTGCCATTCGAGTCCTCTCACAAGATTGCATCTCTGGAACTTGTGAGAGGAATTGGAGCACATGGGCGCTCTACCATACGAAGAGGAGGAACAAGTTGACTACAGCCCAACTTGAGCGTCTTGTTTTCTGCAATTGTAACTTGAAGCTTCTTGAGCGGGCAGCTATGGGTCCTGAGCCAATGCAAGTGAATGTCGACAAGATTGACATTGAGAAGGTGCGGGATATTCCCACAATTCTACAAGAGGACTGAGATCTTTACACTTTGCTTTACGAGGAGGCCACAACACCAGTTCACGACACACGTGGTGGTCGTCGTAGGAGAGGGAGGCCGGCTGCAGCTAGTACTAGTGCTGCTAGAGAGGAGGCTACTGGAGAGGACTCATCTTCTTGCAGTGAGGACACACGCGAGAGCCATGAGGACTCTCAGGAGGATTCAGACTCCTCAGGTGCTTCAGATGAGGCTCAACAGTGATCACTGATTCACTGATGTTCCATGTTTTTTGTTTAGTTTTTCTTATCCTTAGGGATTATGGACAGCCGGCATGTCGGTTATTTTGTAGTTTTTGAACCTCTGACTCCCAAGTTTGATGATCATTGCTGATATGTATGATGTATTATGATCACAATTTGCAGCTTGCTATGTATGCTTCGGCCTTCAGCCTTTAGTTCTTTATGGTTCACATGAATTTGCCGCGACATCATACATGTCCATTATCTACATTCTGTTAAGTGTTATGATTCTAATGTCCACTTGAGTCTTTGATGTGTCTTGTTTGAGGTCTCTATGCATGTTTTTTGCATCTCTTGACATAAGTTTATTTAATAGGATGTCTCTATGCATGTTTTTTACATGTCTAAAATAAATTCAAAAGAAACTCCGTTTCTTGCCGTTTCCGACCTCGCGGAAACTCGGAAACTCCGTTTCCGACCCGGTCCGAACCGACCGTTTCTGCCGGTCCAGGTTACTATGTTCACATATGGGTCCCTGGTCTCTAGGCTCCTAACTTCTAGGGCTCATGTGTGCCCCCACGCATGAGCCTAAGGCTTGCCCATAGTCTAGACCAGCCCATGGCTCAAGATTGTCCACAATCGTACCTTTGGGTGTTGCTAGTTCCATGCAAACATAGGTTCACACACACCGTGTGTTACGACCCTGTGTTTTTCCCTTTGGACAACAAGCAGGTGGGCACGGGCACAGGATGGACAAGTGTGAACATGCATCAAGTTTGGGTATGAAAAGGAAACTCATAAATAGTGGCCAGCCCAAGTGTGAAAGGGGACAAAAGGGAATTTTAAAGTTATAAGGTTTTTAAACCTTTGATGCTTAAAATATTATTATTATATTTTGAAAAAGCATGCGTTTTTAATCTTGCTTTTGGCGTTTTTGAGAAAGCGCATCACCTCCTTATAAAGAGAAGGGAGGCGAGCTGAGCGCTGCTGTTGCTGCTGATGCCACCGCCAGGAGCCACTGCTGCTGCTGCTGCTGCTGCTACTGCTGCCGGGTGATGCTGCTGCTGGTTGCTGCTGGGCGCTGTCAGGTGGGCTGTGAACAGCTCTGGGCGCCAGATGGATTGCTGCCAGTGCATGGATATCAAGAGTGCTATATGCACGGGCTGCCAGCATCCAGCGACCAGATAGGTGGGCAGCCAGGCAAGCGATCAGTTAGGTGGACAGCCAGTTGGGCAGTCAGATGGATGCGAGGTGTGGGAAAGCAGTGCAGAGGATGGGCACACAACAATGAATTTGGCCAGGTACTGGTGGTCGTGGAGCATGTTACTTGCATGTGACAGCTAAGCGGGCAGGCCGCATCGCTGAGGCATCTCCACAGCCAGACTGGACAGGCTTAGACCAGCATGATGGAAGCGGTCTATGGGTTTTTGGCACCGTGATTGGATGGTGCATATGTGAATGGTTCTGTATGGAAACAGGACAAAAGTGTCAAAGGGAAACAAGCCTAAGGGTTTCATGTGGAAACAGGTCGTAGGTTTCTCGAGGAAACATGTATTTGGGTTTCTCCAGGAGATAGGTCACATGCAGGCAGAAGGTACACGAATGGACACATGTTTGGTACAGCCTTGCTGCTGATTGGGCAGGGGACAGGGAATCCATGACAGAGATGGATAGTACCCTTGGAAGGTAGAGAGGGTTGGTACAGGTGTGTCGATTGTATGGTATGTTGTGCTGTGATGCGAGTTCTCTTTTGAGAGACAGTTTGGGAGTTTGTGTTGTGATGCAAAAGCACTAGATGTGTCAGGGTGTGATGTTGTTCATAGGGTGAGAGGCTATGGATGGTTGTGGCAGCCCTGATCATGGGAGAAAGCTTCTGTATGCAGGACTCAATGTGTGAGTCTTTTGATGTGAACAATGGCTGGACTTGTTTGTGGATGCCGAGTGGATATGAAGCCATGATGCAAGATATTTGCAGGCTTCAGGAGTTCTACTGTGACGGCTGAGTTCTCAGCCTTATTGTAATCAAAGCTCTTATAATCAATTAAAGAAATACCGCAAGGAGCGCCACTGCGTTTTGGGGCCAATCGGTGTCCGTATACTGTTTGCCGGAGCACTCTAGCTCCCCCTATTTGTTTTCCTTCTCTAGGTCCTCAATGGTGTCAAAGTGTTTTATGTGTGAGTGTTTATTTCACCGCCCGTCAGATTTCTGAAGGATGGTTGCATGGTTCCGTTGCCGGGACATCGTCGACTTTCTCAAGGAGGCGAGCCCGTGGTTGTCTCATGAGGGTTACATCAAAAGCTTCAACTTGTGGAAAGTGAAAAGGAAGTATAGGAGACAGTGCAGGATTGTGTGTCTTTGCCTATATGAGGTGAAGAGCAAAAGCTAAAGAGGAAGCTCAGGAGAAAAGACATCAAGACATCAAGGACAGGAAGTAGTCAGCCACGAACAAGAAGCAGTTGAAGTGTTATGGTGCAAGAGATGGGTTGAAGGCTATGGCTTTCGACAATTAGTCACCAGTGGCATCTTCACGGAGACTTCATGGGTTCGGAAGGCAGCTTCTTTCTATGTTTAGCAGTGGTGATCTACTATGCTTCATTGGGACTTGTGCTTACCACTTGGGTGGAGTGCAAGCAGGTTTCTGGGTGCATGTGGATGTATCAGATGAGGCTCAGACGGAAGCGGAGGAACTTGATGAGGTTCTTATTCCCGAGCAGATATTGGCACATAAGGAAAGAAAGGTACGAGGTAAAGTTTCCCATCGCTATCCTGTGAAGTTCAAGAACTGCTCACTGATGGATGCGAAATGGATGGAGGAGGGTGACTTAGCAGATTCACCTTAGGTATTGCAGCTTTATCTTGATGCCTTTGAGTTGGAGCCGACTCTTGTTATGGCTCATTCAGGTTCAGCAGAGCATGGGTCTGGAGCATTGCCTGATGCTCAAGAGGGGGGTAGCACCTCCGCTCCCTTGTTATAGACAGGCTTAGTTTTTCATCTAGGAGTCGCTTGGTGACATCTTTGTATTCACCCAAGGTACTGAGGCTGACAGTACATCTGTTTATGGGACTTCTATGATATTGTGTACTAGTCACATGAGATGGTAAAGTTGGGTATGGTTCACAGTCGGCCGCACCTTGAACTATAACTACAACTATGGATGGTTTTTGCCTTTGGAACTAAGGTATGACTGAGGAAGATTGATCTTTGTCATATGGTTCTGGCTATTCTTGACCACAGGATCGGTCAATTGGATTTTGAGATGATGCTATTTGTGGAGTTGGTCTCCTTTGGAATGGCATGGTTTGGTTGAGCTCAAAGGCTGCGGCAACCTGAGTTAACACTTCGAGACTCTATGAAGGGCATAAGTCTTGCAAGCAATCCTAGAGTTGGTTTGATTCATGGATATATGGATCGAACTCTATTTGTGCATGTATGCATACACTTTTTGAGGTATTATTGTATTCTGGTGCCATTGGATCTTGGTACCATTGAGAATACTTTGGGTAGTACTCTGGATTGTGTGGTGTGATGCATGTATGTTGGTATGATACATCAAGTACTTTATTATGTTCATGGATGTATCACTCAGTGTGGCTCCTACGGGATGGCCATGTGCAGAGTGGATAAAGCATCAAGAGGGACATATGTGGGAAGTACTTAGTGGATGTACTGTTTGGATGCATTGAGTGCTTTCATATGCTCATGTTGTACCTCCAGTCGTGGATATCCATGGGTGTAAGGCTTGCGAGCAACCCTGAGACTGTTATTTTGGAACGGTAGAGCGTCTTGAGGAGCATATTGTTTGCGAATGCATATGTCTGTCATATGTAGAATGATGCATAGTTTTGTTTTTGGCTAACACAGATTATGTGTTTCCACTTGGTTTTAGACTTTTGCTACAGGTTCTGAAGAAACAAGCAAGAGTGGTTTGTCACTTTGATGTGACAGTGTGACCTTATTGTTCAGGATGATTGTTTCATCACCCAGATGCACTGGAGGGGCATTGCTTTGGTCATATGGGGACTCTTTCTTCATTGGATGCTTACTGTGTTATTGAGTGCAATCAAGGACGCTTGCTATTTTTCAAGAGGGGGGTATGTTACGACCCTGTGTTTTTCCCTCTGGACAACAAGCAGGTGGGCATGGGCACAGGATGGAAAAGTGTGAACATGCATCAAGTTTGGGTATGAAAAGGAAACTCATAAATAGTGGCCAGCCCAAGTGTGAAAGGGGACAAAAGGGAATTTTAAAGTTATAAGCTTTTAAACCTTTGATGCTTAAAATATTATTATTATATTTTGAAAAAGCATGTGTTTTTAATCTTGCTTTTGGCGTTTTTGAGAAAGCGCATCACCTCCTTATAAAGAGAAGGGAGGCGAGCTGAAGAGGCAGGTTGACGCGTGGATCACCGTTGATCGTCGCCGTGTGGAGTCGTCAAGGTGGTCGCCGTATGGAATCAGCTCCGCTACACATGGGCTATAGGCGGTGGGTGGCGCTGCTGCACATATGGCTACAGGCAGCGGGTGGTGGTGCTGCTTGCGCACGAGCCAGGCGACTGCTGCTGCTGATGCCACCGCCAGGAGCCACTGCTGCTGCTGCTACAGCTGCTGGGTGATGCTGCTACTGTTGCTGCTGGTTGCTGCTGGGCACTGTCAGGTGGGCTGTGAACAGCCTTGGGCGCCAGATGGATTGCTGCCAGTGCATGGATATCAAGAGTGCTATATGCACGGGCTGCCAGCATCCAGCGACCAGATAGGTGGGCAGCCAGGCAAGCGATCAGTTAGGTGGACAGCCAGTTGGGCAGTCAGATGGATGCCAGGTGTGGGAAAGCGGTGCAGAGGATGGGCACACAGCAATGAATTTGGCCAGGTACTGGTGGTCGTGGAGCATGTTACTTGCATGTGACAGCTAGGCGGGCGGGTTTTCTTGCATCATGAAGCAGACCGCATCGCTGAGGCATCTCCACAGCCAGACTGGACAGGCTTAGACCAGCATGATGGAAGCGGGTCTATGGGTTTTTGGCACCGTGATTGGATGGTGCATAAGTGAATGGTTATGTATGGAAACAGGACAAGTGTGTCAAAGGGAAACAAGCCTAAGGGTTTCATGTGGAAACAGGTCGTAGGTTTCTCGAGGAAACATGTGTTTGGGTTTCTCCAGGAGATAGGTCACATGCAGGCAGAAGGTACAAGAATGGACACATGTTTGGTACAGCCTTGCTACTGATTAGGCAGGAGACAAGGAATCCATGACAAAGATGGGTAATACCCTGGGAAGGTAGAGAGGGTTGGTACAGGTGTGTATGGTATGCTGTGCTGTGATGCGAGATCTCTTTTGAGAGACAGTTTGGGAGTCTGTGTTGTGATGCAGAAGCACTGGATGTGTCAGGGTGTGATGCTGTTCATAGGGTGAGAAGCTATGGATGGTTGTGGCAGACCTGATCATGGGAGAAAGCTTCTGTATGCAAGACTCAATGTGTGAGAGTCTTTTGATGTGAACAATGGCTGGACTTGTTTGTGGATGCCGAGTGGATATGAAGCCATGATGCAGGGTATTTGCAGGCTTCAAGAGTTCTATTGTGACGGCTGAGTTCTCAGCCTTATTGTAATCAAAGCTGTTATAATCAATTAAAGAAATACCGCAAGGGGCGCCACTGCGTTTTGGGGCCAATCAGTGTCCGTGTACTGTTTGTAGGAGCACTCTAGCTCCCCCTGTTTGTTTTCCTTCTCTAGGTCCTCAATGGTGTTGAAGTGTTTTATGTGCGAGTGTTTGTTTCACCGCCCGTCAAATTTCTGAAGGCCAATTGCACCGTGCTCCTAGATAAGAACTCCTATGACCTACCTGGTGCCCCTACACCCGACTGCAAGCCTAATTAAGTGCCCAGGACACCTCTACGACATTTCCAAAGTGTTACAAAGGCATGCGGGACATGCACTGGCATCATGTGAGGGACATGCACAGTTGACCATGACCATGAGTATAACCATGTACGCGACTTGTACACCTGACCATGACGCTCAATAGTGACTCATCCCACACAAGGGCTCATATGGGACCAAGTAACCACCACAGGCCTTGCACCAGTACCGTACAAATATGTCTATGTGGCATCCAAGCGCGGGATGCACATGACATCCCCTTCTGCTTAACTTGATAGAAGCTGCATAGCTGTTGCGACAGATCAGGGTTAGGGTTCCACATAGACACACACTGAAAGAATCAACAGCAACAAGTACACAGTGGGATGGTGATTTATGCTTACCCAATGGATTGCATTGGAATGTGTGGAGCTAGGGAGTCAACTCCATAATATCAAAGTACAATAAAAGTGGTGGTGTCCTTTCACACCAGATATCCAAGGCGAAAAACCCAAAGGGAGAAAAGTGCCCTTGTTTAGCCCATGTTCACATGTGGCACTACTCATAGCATATATGCCAATAGATCCCCCCTGTAGTGGCAATGTGAACCTGTATAAGGTTGGCAGCATATCACTCTATGTAGGAGAGTAAGCCTAAAGCTTCAAACTTCTCTCGAGGCAACACCTTTGTGAACAGATCTGCAACATTGGCCTATGTAGAGGAGTAAGATAATGAGATCTCCCCTGTATAAATCCTCTCCCTGACATAATGATAATGAATCTCTATGTGCTTAGTACGTGTATGAAACACTGGGTTTTGTTACCACTTCTCTGGCAGACGTCTGAAATGATGTCATGATTGAATACATGTGGAAGGGTTCCATGGAAGGATTGGTATCCTGGTGTGAGTTCCTGGCATGATTTATGAACTCATGGAAGGGTGCTAACCCTGGTGAGTGACTTTGGACTCATGGAAGGGTGGTTACCCTGGTGAGTACTTTTTGGTCTTGGCGCCTATGAACGGGCTAGTTGGATGTACAAGATGTAAGTTGGGAGATTTCATCCACTATGTTTGTGTACCAGCATATGTATGTGAGTTGCACATGCATGGATGACTTGTTTTTGATGCTTGGACATTGCTTGGGATTTTGCCTGTGAATGTCCACGGGCACCGGGGACGCCTGGACAACCCGTGGATATGGGTGTGCACACCTGATTGGGACTCATATGGTTTCCTTATGTGTTTTGCAGGTGGTGAGTGTGCACACTTAACCCAATTTATTTATTATTTCATGTTACTAAGGTTTATTGGGTGCAGGGTTCACATTCACTTAAAGTGTGGGCGGACACACTTATAATTTTATAAGTGAGTTCACATCAGGGTGGACTATTTTTAATGAACCAAGGCCAGATGGGCACCCGGGCACTCCCAAAAAGGTCCACGAGTTGCTATTTTGGGTGTGGGAGGGCCAAAGTGGGCAAGCCCTGACTTGTAGAGCACTCAACTGGAAATCGTGGGCTGTTAGGAGCCGTGTGGACAGGAAAAACAAGAAGTTTACTCATATGCATGAGCTACAGGTGGAATACATGCGAAGTACAAGGGTCCCAGGGCTGCTGGCTGCTATTTCTCTCTACAGGGCAGGTCGACTTCACCTACAGGAGCTGCAGGCTGATCGATTTGGCTCGAGGAGCTTGTCTGTTTTTGCTGAGAATAGGGCTTGGACAGAGTGAGCCGAGCCTCTACAGGAGCTGGCCGACTGTTATAAGGGCCATTATTGGCTGTTTTTACAGGTTTGCAGGAGGTTTCTCACGACGAAACTTGAGCAAACATGTCCCTAGACAAGTACTAGGCTTGGGGATGTGATCTGGTGGAACATGTGGGTGGCCAGTGAGCCAAAACCATGGCTGGTTACTGTTTTGCAGGTTTGGGACAGCACTTTGTTAGAGGGTTGGTGACCGCTCTATCAAAGTACAGGAGTGGTTGGTGATCCCACTACCCTGGTTGGTGACCGAGGGTGTTCTACAGGAGCGGTTGGTGATCGCTCCACCTTGGTTGGTGACCGAGGGTGTTGCAACAGGAGTGGTTGGTGACCGCTCGACCTTGGTTAGTGACCGAGGAGTTGCAGGTAATGTGTTTACCTATGTTTCCACAGTTGGATAAATCTGGTGTCGGCTGGATGAGTGTGTACTCTCCGGGCACCCGCATCTTGTACATATAAATACTTTTGTTGGTAATAAAGATACCTCAAGGGTTTTGAATGAAAAGAAAAAGAAGGGTTCAGGTGACGATGCAGCCTTTGAGGCCATAGCAGCAGAGATGGGATATGAAGATCCTAGAGAGCTGGCCATATCTTATTTGAAAGGCAAAAAGGATGTATTGGGTGATGCAGGTACAAAAAGGACTCCCCGTGTGGAAGCACATGCAGATTCCAGTACATCAGGAGATGTAGATCATCGTCACCGTTATGCATCTTCACACCGAGAGCGTTCTTCAAGTGAAGATTCTCACCACTCCAGGAGCGTGTCTTGAGTACGTGGGAAGAGACCCAGGCATGAGTCTCCTAAGCCTAGACATGGGGCTAGAGACAGGTCTCGTTCTAAAAAGAAAAGCCGAGAGTTCCAAGTCAAGAGACAAAGATGTGAAGTTTGAGAACTTCCATGGCAAGACGGATACTACGAAGGCGCTTGCTTTTGTGAGACAGTTTGAAATTGCTTTTTGCAATAAATATTTCTCTGAGAAGTCTAAACTCAGGCATGTGGGTATGCATCTCAAAGAGACAGCTAGTGATTGGTGGATAGCCAAGCTTTTGGATGCAAGTGCTCCCCGCACATGGGATGACTTTAAAATTCAGTTTTATGCTCAATTCTTGCCTCCAAACTTTGCCAAGAATGTACGCACAGAGTGGGATTGGTTGAAGCAGGATGAAGGGGAGACAGTGCAGTGCAGACATATATAGCTAAGTACTGGAAGGTATTGCTAAAAGTTACTCCCTTTATGTCTCTTTCTAATGGGGAGAAGAAATGGAAGTTTGAATCAGGTTTGCACCCCATCATTCAAGAGCAGAGTGGTTGAGTACTTTAGGTACGGTGCAGTATGGTACATGTACGGTACGAGTACGTAAAGTACGCATCAAGATAAGTACATTAAGTACGTTCACGTTTTTCACTATATATATATATATATATATATATATATATATATATATATATATATATATATATATGTATGTATGTATGTATGTATGTATGTATGTAAAATAAGAAATATCTAGCAACCATACAAAAATAGCATGAAAGACAATGGTAATACTAAAATGACAACTAATCTATTAACTACTGAGCAAAGACCACTGACTAAAAAACGAGCCAAATAAGTGTTGTACACTGAACATCATATTTGGTACAAAGACCTTATCCATACAAGGTACGGTACGTATGGAGTGGTACGGAAAGTCCAGAAGGTACTCATCGGATGAGTACGGGTAGGAATGCAACTATGTTCAAGAGAGCTTACACGTGTACCCAAATCAGACTCTTCAGCAGTTGATAAACTTGGCACTCATAGCTGAAAATTTTCATATAAAGTGGGTTAAAAACAAGTCAAATTTAGATTCATTTAAGGGCAAGAGACGGGCTGGTTATGACCAGAAAAAGGGTGGACAGCCCTCTGAAAGTGAGTAGAAAGATGCCTCAGATACAAAGGGAAACTCATCTAAGAAGCCGGGGGGTAAACACAATGATTTTGGGTTGTCAAAACAGCAGAGGCTTGATTATGTACGTGATGGGAAATGTTTTGGTTGCGGTAGTAAGGGTCACATATATCCTAAATGCCCGCAGAACCCCAAGAATGCAGATTCTAATGCAGAAAAGCCTCATGTGAATGTTGTGCCCGATGTGCAGGGTAACACGGGGCAGCCCCCAGATCACAGAACAATATGTAAAGCATGGGGACAGTTGAGGGATCAGCCCGGACTCTTTTTGTTTGATGATGCATCCACAGATAATTTCATTTCGGTAAAGATGGCGGCTGCCATAGGCTTGGATGTATCAGATTTTGGGACTCAAATGAATGCAGATGCCGCCTTTGAGGATAAAGGAATTGATGTAACGCCGATCATTGGCAAACTCCGAATTCATATACAGGGATATCTTGATCATGAGAGTTTCTTGGTTGCTCCTCTCATAGGATGTGATGTTTCGTTGGGGATGCCTTGGCATGCTCGTATGGAGCCCAAGAAGGACTATAAGTCCAAGAAAATCAGCTTTGTTCATAGAGGTAGAGAGCTTGTTATAGAAGCTGGTACTCCAGGTAGTACCATACCTATTGTAAGTCATGTTCAGGTTTCCAAAATAATGAAGTCATCTTGTTCTTACTTGGTTTTTGTACGAGAACAATCTGAACATGAGAATGTAAATGTAGATCATCTAACCCGAGAGCGCATAGACTTTTTGCGTGGTTATGGTGATTGTTTCAGGGATGCATTACCAAGAGAGTTGCCACCTGAGCATCCTGAGGATCATCGTATTGATGTGATACCTAGGAGTACGCTCCCGAATAGACCTCCTTACAGGGTGAGTGCAAGTCATCAGCAAGAAGAGATTATGGCACAGGTTAATGACTTGCTTGAGAAAGGGTTGATACGCCCTAGTTCATCTCCTTATTGCTCACCTGTGTTGCTGGTGCAAAAGAAAGGCGTGACGTACAGGATGTGTGGATTATCATGCCCTTAACAAGGTGACGATAAAGAACAGGTTTCCGATACCACGTATTGATGATATTTTGGATAGGTTGGAGGGTGCAACATGTTTTAGCCGCATCGATCTTAAGAGTGGATATCATCAGATACGGGTGGCCCCTCAAGATATTCACAAAACTGCTTTTCGTACGCAGTTTGGGCTTTATGAGTTCTTGGTGGTCCCGTTTGGACTTACCAATGCTCCTGCCACATTTAATCGTATGATGGATCGTATCTTTAGAGCACACAGAAAGTTCATAGGTACTTTCTTTGATGACATCATTGTGTTCTCTAAAGATGAAGAGCAGCATAAGGAGCATTTGGCCATAGTGTTTGAAGAGCTTCGTCGCCATAAGCTCTACATTAATGGCAAGAAGAGTGAATTTTTCTTGGCTGAAATTCATTACCTTGGTCATATTGTATCCAAGGATGGGGTACATATGGATCCCGCCAAGTTGCAGGCTATAAAAGATTGGCCAGAATTGAAGAATGTACATGAGATCACGAGCTTTCTGGGATTATGCTCATATTATCGCCGGTTTATTAAGCTCTTCGCCGAGATTGCTTCACCTTTGCATGATTTAACAAAGAAGAAAGCTACTTTTCACTGGGGTGACAAGCAAAGGAATGCCTTTCTTAAGTTAAAGGAAGCAATCATGACTGGACCGGTGTTGATCATTCCAGATTTGCATAAACCCCACTCCTGTACTTTGATAGAGCAGTCACCAACCCTCTAACAAAGTGCTGTCCCAAACCTGCAAAACAGTAACCAGCCATGGTTTTGGCTCACTGGCCACCCACAGGTTCCACTAGATCACATCCCCGGCTTGGTACTTGTCTAGGGACATGTTTGCTCAAGTTTCGTCGTGAGAAAACTCCTGCAAACCTGTAAAAATAGCCAATAATGGCCCTTATAACAGTCGGTTAGCTCTTGTAGAGGCTCTGCTCACTCCGTCCAAGCCCTATTCTCAGCAGAGAAGGCCAAAAACAGTCCCAACAGCCATGCACAAGCTCCTCGAGCCAAATCGATCAGCCTGCAGCCCCTGTAGATGAAGTCGACCTGCCCTGTAGAGAGAAATAGCAGCCAGCAGCCCTGGGACCCTTGTACTTCGCATGTATTCCACCTGTAGCTCATGCATATGAGTAAACTTGCTGTTTTTCTGTCCACACAGCTCCTAACAGCCCACGATTTCCGTCAGGGCTTGCCCACTTTGGCCCTCCCACACCCAGAATAGCAACTTGTGGAGCTTTTTGGGAGTGCCCGGGTTCCCATCTCTCATATTTGGCCTTGGTTCATTAAAAATAGTCCACCCTGATGTGAACTCACTTACAAAATTATAAGTGTGTCCGTCCACACTTTAAGTGAATGTGAACCTTGCACCCAATAAACCTTAGTAACATGAAATAATAAATAAATTGGGTTAAGTGTGCACACTTACCACCTGCAAAACACATAAGGAAACCATATGAGTCCCAAACAGGTGTGCACATGCATATCCATGGGTTGTCTAGGCGTCCCCGGTGCCTGCGGACATTCACAGGAAAAATACCAAGCAATGTCCAGGCATCAAAAACAAGTCATCCATGCATGTGCAACTCAGATACATACGCTGGTGGACAAACTTAGTGGTTGAAATCTCCCAACTTACATCTTGTACATCCAACTAACCCGTTCACAGGTGCCATCCACACAGGACCAAAAAGTACTCACCAGGGTAACCACCCTTCCATGAGTCCAGAGTCACTCACGAGGGTTACCACCCTTCCATGAGTTCATAAATCATGCCAACAACTCACACCAGGATACCAAACTAGTCGCAAGAGGCGTGGACATACTGCTTCCAAACCACTTGTGCTGCCGTCTCTCCGCTGGGTCTGGGAAATACATCCTTCCATGGACCCCTTCCACATGTATTCAATCATGACATCATTTCAAACGTCTGCCAGAGAAGTGGTGACATTCCCCCCGGCTTCTAATCAGTTGCCCGCAACTGAAAAGCTTTCAAGTAGGCCGCAAGAAGATCTAGATAGTCTTTAAAATATGCCTCATCCATCCACTTCGCATGAAGTGCTGGATAGTTCCTGAACTTCACAAGGTACTTACGGACAAGCCTGCCAGCCTCTAGCAGCTTTCCGCTTCTTGTGAAAAACAATCTGCTCAGGCTGCAATACCTCTTCCAGCTCATCAACCTCGGGTTGATCTTCCATAACCGGCTCCACCGGCTGAGGACCAACATATCTCTTCAAGAGACTAACATGGAAAGCATTATGAATCCGCGAATGATCTGGCAACACCAGCTTGTGAGCTACCTCATTGATGTTTTCCAAGATCTGAAATGGTCCATAATACTTGCAAGATAGCTTCGGATAGTTACCATCTTTTCCAGTTTGCTTGCGAAGGCGAGCCTTTTGGAATTTCAGTAAAACCCAATCTCCAACCTTCAAATGCAATTGCTTTCTATGCTTATCTACTGCTTTCTTATGCTTCTCCTGGGATCTCTGTATGGCTGTCCGGACCTGTGCAAAGGCGGTCACTCTACCCTGGTTGGTGACCGAGGGTGTTCTACAGGAGCGGTTGGTGATCGCTCAACCTTGGTTGGTGACCGAGGGTGTTGCAACAGGAGTGGTTGGTGACCGAGGAGTCGCAGGTAATATGTTTACCTATGTTTCCACAGTTGGATAAATCAGGTGTCGTCTGGATGAGTGTGTACTCTCCGGGCACCTGCATCTTGTACATATAAATACTTATGTTGGTAATAAAGATATCTCTAGGGGGGCTGGCCCAACTTCAGCCCCCAGTGCTGCGTGATGTGCAAGTTGGTTTATGTTTGCAGGATGTATATGCTCATGTAATGTTCCACAATGATGGTAATCATGTATATGCCAGGAATGGTTGATGTATGTATGATGTTTTGGTAGTGAATTGGTTCCGTATACACGTACCCGTTTGTGACAGGTTTCGTGCCACGGCTATAGCACTCTGACTGTCAGTGAGTATGGTGGTGGCTGTCTGTTGACACTCACGAAGATCAGCCATCAATCTCCTCAGCCATACACAATCTACTATGGCTGTAAAGGCTGCCCTGTACTCGGCCTCACAAATAGATGTGGCAACAGTGGGTTGCTTTTTGCTCAACCATGATATGCATGAATTCCCCAAAAAGAAACAATTCCCACTTGTGGATTGCCGTGTATCGTAGTCACCAGTCTATTCGGAATCACTGTAAGCATGTAACTGCAAGCTGCCCCCTGTTCTTTCTCCCAGCAACACCATTTTGCTGAGGAGAATATGGCATCGTGCATTGATGCTTTATGCCCTTTTATGCCATAAAAGCTTTGAAAAAGCAATGGACATGTATTCCCCCCTCGATCTGTACAGAGGGTCTGCGCTTTGCAACCTGTTTGATTTTCAGCTTGTGCCACAAAATCCTGAAAACATGTAAATACATCAGATTTTGCTTTCAAGGGATACACCCAAACAAATCTCGAGTAGTCATCGATAAAGGTTACAAAGTATAGATGCTTTCCAATAGATGGTATCCGCATAGGACCACACACATCACTGTGCACAAGCTATAATTTCCAGACAGGCCTGGTTGATCCATCTTTTGGGAATGCATTTCTGTGCTTCTTACCCAATATGCACCCTTCACATACATGTTTTGGTGGCGGTTCTACATGAGGCATGTCCTTTACCATTTTATGCCTTTGCAATAGCATCAAACTGCCATAATTCACATGCCCTAACCCGGCATTGCCACAATTCTACCTCTTGCGTGGCAGGTGTAAGAGTGGTAACCACATGAGCATCATGTTCTCTCCTGTCAAACCTGTCAAGCTGATATAACCCATGGTACAATGTGCCAGAAGTGACCAATGCATAGCCACCTTCATGGTCTTTCGCTCTGCATCTGTCATCCTCAAAGTTCACTGCATATCCTCTTTTAGCAAAAGAGGAGATGGACAACAAGTTCTTCTTAATCCTTGGCACATACAATACATCTAGAAGACATAAGTCTGCACCATCTGCTGTTGTGAGGATCACCTCACCAACACCTTGAACTGGATAAGAAGAATTGTTTGCACATGTTACCAGTTTGCCTTCACGGGCAGCCATAGGCGTCTTAAACAAATTCCTCTGTGAGGTAATGTGTTTATAAGTACCACTGTCAAAGTACTATGTGTCGTGTCTTTCATTGACACTGAGAGACATATGCTCTAATGATGCATCATAACTGCAAGTAAGAAAAGTCCACTCACCCTGCACAAGATTTATTGATGCATCATCTTTTGCTGCAAGTGATGAAGAAGAATCTACAGCCATGCCACTTTCCTTTTTCTTCTCCTTTGTAAGCCGCTTTCTGCACTCATTCAAATAGTGACCCGGTTTTTGATATGGAACTTCATCACCTTGCTGATTCTTCAGCACAATCTTTGCGGGGATTACAGCAACTTCATCATTCTTGTAACCTTGCCCTGATAAGTACAATGATACAGTCATATGAGCCTACTACAGCTAAAGAGGCTCTTGCTCTTCCAAAGTGGCGGGCAACCATGGATGCCGAGATTGATTCCATTGAGAGGAATCGTACATGGGAGCTTGTGGACCGGCCTCTGCATCGACAGGTTATTGGGGTCAAGTGGGTCTTTAAGACCAAGTTTCATGTTGATGGATCTCTGGACAAACACAAAGCCAGATTGGTTGCGAAGGGGTATTGAGGGTGTGGATTATGAGGAAACTTTTGCTCCTACACCCAGATACACCATCATCCGGACAGTTCTTGCTCTTTCTGCTCATGAGCACTAACCGGTTTACCAAATGGATGTCAAGTCTGCCTTTCTTAATGGTGACTTACATGAGGAGGTGTATGTTGAACAACCTCAAGGTTTTCAAGTTCCCAGGCATGAGGGTAAGGTGTATAAATTGCACAAAGCCCTTTATGGTTTGAAACGAGCACCCAAGGCGTGGTATGATAAGATTGACACATTCTTTCTTTCCCTTGGATCCAGAGATACTTTGTAGACAACAATCTCTATGCAGGATGCTTTGCTCTGCTTGATTGTCTTATATGTTGATGATTTATTGATCTCACATCTTGCCAAGATTGAACAGCTCCAATCAGATTTAGCTAATCAGATTTAGCTCTCACCTTTGAGATGACCGACTTAGGACTTCTCCACTATTTTCTTGGGATGGAGGTCTATCAGTCTTCTGATGGAGTGCTTCTTAGCTAGTACAGATATTTGTAGCAGCCCCTGGAGACATTTGGGATGACCGAGTGCCGTCCAATTTCTCGTCTGATGGATCCTAACTCCAAGCTCTCCTGTGATGATCCCTCTCCCCTCTTCGAGGACAGTACACAGTCCCGGAGGCTTGTTGGTTCTCTTATTTATTTGACCAGGCCCGATATTTCTTACAGTGTCAATGTTCTCAATCAAATTTCTTCCGCTCCTCGACATTCTCATTGGCAGGCCGCTCTGAGGGTTCTCCAATACTTATCCGATACCTTGGACTATGGTCTCTCTTTCAGAGAAGGCACTGAGCTTGTTGGATACTCTGAAGCTAAATGGACAGGTGATCAGGATACTCGACGATCCACTTCTGATTATTATTGCTTCACTCTTGGTTTCGGTCTTATTTCCTTGCGATCCAATAAGTAGATTACAGTTTCATTATCTTCTACTGAGGCCGAGTACCATGCTTATTTGGATACCTGATGTGAGCTGTTATGGTTGTTCCAAATGTTGAGCAATCTTGATGTACTCTCGGATTCTCCGATCCGTCGTCTTACGGACAGCCAAAGTGCCTTGGCGTTGGCTCAAACTTCATCACAAAACATATTGAGGTTCACTTTCACTTTGTTCGTGAGTTGGTTGCCGACGGCATCATTACATTGGAGTATTGTCCTTCTTAGGACAACATCGTTGATCTCTTCACCAAACCTCTTCCTTGAGATACTATTGATCAGCTCCTTACCCGTATGGGAGTCGGACCCCCGTGCTAGAGCTGAGAGGAGGTGTTGGACATGTCATCTCTAGCTCTCTTTTACTCTTTTTATCCAGATATTTATTTGATATTTTTAGGGATTTTTCCCACTATTTTTATAGCTTATTTTAGGCACTTTTATCTGTCGTGGACATTTGTCCTCCAGTGCTACTGCCCGACTGCTCTACATGAGATGTATATAAGCATGGCCATTGTACCTTCATATTTCATTCAATACATTCAATATTTCAGTCTCTAGCTCAAGTGTTGGATCTCTCTTGGTTGTCTACTCTCTCTTGTGTGATCTCTATTTGCTTCCGCTTCATATTCACATATTCTCACAGATCGGCACCTTGTTTTAGTGTTTATTGGGCACTATATAATGAATCCTAAGGTTGAACATCATAGTGGGGCAGCCTTAGCTACGAACATTTAGGGTGGATAGCAGGATTACCCTTGTGTGCAGCAAGTTGTGAGCAGCTTGTGATCGGTGTGCTTTTTGAGCCGATACTTGACAAGATGAGACTATGGAATCTATGGCTTGATAAAGCCGATTCATAGAACCAGAATTTTGATGAAGTTTTTTTTCACTTCATAGATCATATTCCAAGTTACTCAGAAACTCTTAAAACACCGTTTTTTGTACTGATGTACTTTTTGTTATTAAATTTTTTTTTTTTGTGCCTTCTACACCATTGAATGGAATATTCATGACAATGTTATGCTTTCGTATGGTAGTTTGCATATAATGGCGTGTTATGGCTCACCCAAATGCCATGATTTTCACCAAGAGGGGTGATGCCGCGGTGTTGTCACCAACCTGGACATTTCTTTGGGAGAGATCAGGTGTACTTGCCATTGTACTTGCTGTACCAGCCATTGTACTTGTACCAACCACTCTACCTCTTGTACCACCACTATACCTACTCTACCAGCCATTGTACTTGCTTACTAGCCTATGTACTTGTTGTACCAGCCCATGTACCTACTGTACCAGATCTATTGATGCTGCCCCACCCTGTTTTTGGTTGTCCGTTGTGCTGCTGCTCGACTTGTTCATGGTGCCTAAAGCTGTTTGGACTGTTCTACACCGGCTTTATAGCTTCCCGAGATTGTATTTCATCAGTTTTGGATTTATGGTATATGTGGAAGTATTATTTTCTTCAACTGAGGTTTTCTATCACATATAGCATCTTGAAGACCCGTGGAGATGGGGAAGATCCGAGGTTGTAGCCAATTTAAGTGTTTAATTGCATTAATGGTCAAGTGTTTTGTAAAACCCCATCCCCACTTGGAGTTACAAGCCTACTAAGAGCAAACCCTCTAAAGGAGTGGAGAGATGTTATGAGGGACCTTATACCTCAACACTTTACTGATGGCTAAATTATGGCCTGAATGAGAAACTGAAGGTGTGGATATGGTGGTATCTTTCGTCTCTGGTTATAAGGATTGAACTAGCCTGGCACTAGGTTGATCTAGAGGTTTGACCATGACATCCATAGGGAGATTTGGTTGTCAAGGTCCGGTCTATGGGGGAAATTGGCCCTTCCACCTTAGATTTGTGACTTAACGGAGGTTTTACATGGGATATGTTCTTGTGGTATGGGACACCAGAACCTATTGCTTGTAAGGTCTCCCGATGCTTCTAAGTCTCTAGACTAGGATGCCCTATACCTCATGGATAGCTAACCTATTGCTTGTAAGGTCTCCCGATGCTTCTAAGTCTCTAGACCAGGATGCCCTATACCTCATGGATAGCTAACCTTGGATGACCCTGTAAGGTGCAGTGCTGATCTGTGGGACAGCAATATAATGGATCTTCTTGGGTGTCTTGAGCATGGCAATTCACCAAGGTTGTGTGAACCACTCGGAATTCTGCCAATTAGTGCTTTGAAAGCATTGGATTCATCACATACCCTCACTTGTGATGGCCAAAGCTTGTACCTTGTGTACAAAGAGGCTGCCTATGAGAGAGATAAGATGTTTGAGAACTTCTAGGTCATAGACCTTGCGTCAAAGACCATTTGGCTGTGCCCTAGGTATTGGGACAGCATCGATTTACTGACTTTGTGATGCTTTTTGTGTGAGGATCCCACAAAGTTCAATGATGCTCCAAGGAAAGTGTAGTTCCATGGATGCATCTGGTGCTCCAAGGAAAGTGTAGTTCCATGGATGCATCTGGTGCTCCATAGGTGGATGGTGAGAGAATGGTTGAAGGCAGCCAGCAGAAGCAAAGCAGAGACTTGGAGTAGCCAACAATGATCCAACACTTGAGCAAAGTGATGAATGAATTAAATGGCAAAAAGCCTGTTCTTATATACAACACAAATAGCCAAGTTGGCCAGTAGAAGAAACCCATGACTGGTGAAAAGTGCCTAAAACTGTGGGAAAAATACTCACGACTGAGTAAAATACATTAGATAAATACGATGCATAAATGGGATAATTGCTGGGGATGAACAAAGTAAAACAAATGGAAATCCACGGAGGCAACCAATCCCTTGATTCTAGTAGTTGAAGGGAAATCCACCTATTTTATGGGATGTACACCATGGATATGGGGTGGAAGTAAACCTCTTGTTGAGGAGGTTAAGTGTGTTTCTCTTCAGAGACATGTGAGGACACACAGTGGATTGGGAGTGGAGTTGTATACTCCCAAGGTTAGGCTGAAGGTTAAACCTTTGGCTAATCGAATTTCTTACTTTTGAGAGTAAGATCTCTTTTAGGCAGGATATCAATGTAACTTGAGAGAATGTTCGTTCTCTAGGAACAGGTTGCTTCAACACGAAATTCTCTTCTACGAGCCATGAGCTCAAAGGTAGAATGGAAGAAATCTCACATAGAAGTCTAGTTGCATGAGGAGTTTGGAGTTCTTTTTTGTTGCAAGTTTTCTTGTTCATGTCAAGGGTTCTCTGCTAGAGACTTCCATAGGAGCAAATTCTGTGTGAGGACGGATTTTGGAGGAAGAGAGGAGATCGAGACAAGATAGAAGGCTGACAATTGAGTCTTGACCATACCAAAAGCGACTTGGGAATTTATCTCAGAGACTTAGAGATTGATTACTTTTTACATCTTTATCGGGGAAGGACTCTATTCATCATAACTTGGGCCTCATGGTAACTAGGACTAGATTTGGTGGACGGGAGAAACTTTTGGCTGAAAGATGTGGAGAGGCAACAAAATCTATTGACTATTGAATCGATCGGGAACTGAATCTTAATTCTACTGTTGATTTAGGTTGCTGATATTGAGGAGATCTCGTATGGAGAAATCATTTGAGATTTCAATGTTGACTACTAAGATTTGGTGCTTGTTTAGTACCAGATGTAGTACAGCACAAACGGGTCTTTCGGAGCTGGTAGAGATGACCATTGCTCATAGTCACATGGAGCGTGGAACGGGAGCGGGAACGAGGCCCGATTTTAGAACGGGGAACGCAGACATTTGGACTCGAAACAGGAAAGGGTATGGGAACGAGAGAGAGAGAGAGAGAGAGAGAGAGAATCTAAACTATAAAGAGTAGAGTGAGTGAGTAGAAAGAAAGAAAGAAAGATATATTAAGCGTCTACTAAAGACCCAATGGGCCTATGAGACCAAAGTGATACAATAATGTCCATGGCATATCTCATCATGGAATGGAAAATAAAACAGAAAGAAAACATATACATAGCTATCTCACTGGGAAAGAGAGAGAGAGAGAGAGAGAGAGAGAGAGAGATTGCAAGATAGAAAATGTGGACATTCTGTAATAACTTCATAGCTATAGAAATGAGAGGTTATGACATTCCGTTCCATTCCATGCTCCACATACATCCGTTCCCGGAACGTGAGTTGTGTGACCAACCACCTCCCACGTTCCATGTGACTATGCCATTGCTGCCTCTCCGGTCCGGGCTCTCCTTCCAGGCGGCCCCCCCAGGGTGCTGGGACAGCTAGTCAACAAGGTATGGACAATGTTGGGAACTTGTCTCATGCACGAAAGCATGTACCTTGTGTATTTACCAACAACGCTTGAGAGAAAGTTGTTGGCAGACCACATGGTATGATGATGCAGTTTGTGCAAGTAATTGGAGGGTTCGTATATTAGTACGAGACCTTGACACAGTTAGTATGGGTATGGGTATGGGTATTGTTTAGCTTGACGCAATAAACACAAGATTGTGCAAGTATTGGGTATGGGTATTGTTAAGCTTGACGCAATGAACACAAGATTGTGCGAGTATTGTTTAGCTTGACGCAATGAACACAAGATCGTGCGAGTATTGCGCAAGTGTTCACACAGCCGAGATATCAAGGCAGATTTACATTCGCATGACTATGGTTGAGGAGTGGATACACGAGTGATGTGTATCACTGCATGATCTCAAGCTTTACATGAGACCTATATTGACTATCTTGTTTACCCATGGCTCGACCTATGGATGTTCTGATATAGGGAGCTAATCGGATATTTTTTTACCGATTGATCACATCTCTTGGATCTTGATGGGCATTTTATTGCCAGTTGACTTGGCGAACAAGGCACATGGAGTTTGGTATGATATACTAAACTATGCAGTGATATAGTGCTACTATAGTTCAAAGGTTATTTTGAGGTCATCTTTTGAAGTTTCATGTGGTACAAAATTTGTATTCCACTTCCTAGCTGTGAATCTAATTCAAGGAATTCAGATTCTGCTTTTAGAAAATCGGATTAGTTGATGAGTCACCTCATAGGGATGCTTTGCAATGGAGGAGGTAGGCCTAGACGAGTAGGACCTCTAGGCCACAGTAGCGGCAGGCAGGCATGTGCACTGTGGTGGTATGGGACACCAGGGCGTGGCTGACTCACAACAATTCAACCTTAGGCTCGAGGTTGACTTCGGAATGGAGCCTATGGCTGGGAGGTGAGTCAATAGCCACAATTTACCGTGTCATCATCCATTCACATTCTAACCCTATTAGGGTTTCAAGGCATATGGTCCTTACACACACACACACACAGTTCAATGTTATGGCTAATGTGGCAAACCTTTTGGAATGACAAACCATCCAATTTATCAACCCAAAATCAACAAAAAATTTGCTACCATCAAGGCAGTTTTATGAAAGAGCAAGGATTGTTGTTTCAAGATGAAAAAACTAGACGTCACCTCTCTTGCCTCCATAATGAGGAGCCGTGTCCCAAAACTCATCGCGCATTTGCTTCAGCTGTGCTCGTGTGATGGGTTCTGTATGCTTCCAAGGCTTTGGTTTTTTCAGCTTCTTTTTAGGTCCTGAAACAAGACAAGCCGTTCCGTGTGCCTAGATATCACTCCCAACAACAGGCTGCCACTATTAAAAAAACCATATTGCAGGAAAATTTTCATAGAACAAAATGAGATTGATGAAAAAGAAGTTCCAGTATTACTGACTGAACAACTAAACAAATCAAGGCTCCAATCACTTTTAAAAGGGGTGGAAACTCAGCCTCAAACCCAACATAGAAATTGGTGGGCCCCCTTCCATGTCTCTTACGTTTTTGTGATTGACACTGGTAATTTCGCAACAATCTTCCAAGCAGGAGCTCCAACACCCATTTCAACTCAATAACAGCCTTACAAAGATAAATATCTCTCATATAGCAGGCATTCTAATTTTTTTCTGCACAAAACAGCATCATTGTCACATGAATGATTGCTCACTCCTCAACATGCATGTAGACATGCCTATGGCATAGGGCTAGACAGGTTGAGATCATAACCTTTACTGGCTTGCAAAAGATACATGCTCGCAACCTTGGCTTCCTACATGACAGAAGCTAGTCACTTCAGCTAATTGATAGTTTGACAAGAACATCTGAACTAAAACACGCAATATTAGAACAAGTGTATTGAGCATGAATTACTGAAGTCCAGATGGCAAAGACACGTCTTAAGCAATGCTTGATGCCTGCGCAAATACACGTCTTGAGCAATGCTTGATGATTCAGGTACCACCTAATGTCTCATTAAGGATGTTGCCACTCTCACACATGACAAGAATACATGAGAATCAGCCCGCACGTAGTGGCAATCAAATGCCAGGTTCAGCCTGCTTATTGGTTACATGGCAACAAAACATGAGATTCAGCCTGCACATGAATGGCTGGCCAGATATATGACAAGCGGGTACATGACAAGATTGATTCCTGATGACCTAAAGCATGCCTGATGCATGGCTAGATACTTAGCTGAGTACTAAAGAGGGTTCTTGAGTGGGTATATAACAAAGCATATGAAATTGTTTCAATCAATTACTCACATGAGGAGATCCAATAAAAGAAAAGGCTTGCTTGTTACATGTGCCGTCACTTAAGAGCATTCAATGCACATGAAGTTTGATAAGACCATGCTTAAATGAGGGGCGACAACTTTTCTTGTGTCCTTCAACAAAGAAAACAATTTTCTTCCTTTAAAAGCCTTTTTCAACTGTCTTAAACATGATACATGAGACAAACAAGTCAACCTCTAATTGCCAATGTAATTCTTGGACTTATCAGACTTTTCTGCGCACCCCCCCCCCTTCCCTTCTTTTTCAAGGGTGGAGTAATCCCTATATTGAGGTCGCATTTGAAGATCTCCATGCTTCCATCCAAGTAATCAGGTTGATGTGTTACCTTTGGGTGTACTTGATATATCAACATGCATCCAAAGCACTCACGCGCATACGCATAGAGCATACAAAGAAAGCAGCAGGCAGACTCACCTCCCAACCGTAGGCTCACTTCGCCCGGACCACCCTGGTGTAATACCACCGGTTACTCACCTCCCAACCGTAGGTTCACTTCGCCCAGACCACCCTGGTGTAATACCACCGGTTAGGTGTGAATGTTCCTGGACACCCTCTCGTGAACAACAAGCTCGGCAACTCTTAAATATGGACCAACCACAATGCGACATATAGCTGAAAGTACACAACACCGTTCAAGATAACAATGCAAAGATAGAGATTGCACAGTCCTCCCCCTCCCCAAATATTGTTGTATATTATTGGAGTATTTAATCAAAGTTCCAAGGGCTTTCTAGCCAGATATTCCATGCAATGCAAATAATGAATACATGTTACCCAAACAAGAGTGTGTCGGAGCAGAATGTCGATGCAGGACTTGTCGAAAGAGTCAAAATGACCAAACCACCAACCTCATACACCTGGAGTGGAGCGAATGCGAAACTGTTGTTCCGAGACCACACAAGAACAGGCGCTCTCATACTAGAGCCTTCAGCACAGCAGGTACAAGTGCGGCTGCATGGTACACCAGGGTACAACAGGTGCAGGTACGGTTGCAAGTACATCAGGTACTGTGTACTGATACAGGGTACAAGAAGTGCAGGTACGGTTGCAAGTACATCAGGTACTGTGTACGGATACAGGGTTCTGCCGGGTACAAGTGTTGTAGGGCAGTCGGATACAGCAGCAGCTGCAGCCTAGTACAGTCGGGTACTGCAAGGTGCACGATAAGTATGGTCGGTACTGCAAGGTGCAACCACATACAGTCGGTACAGCAAGGTACAACAGTTGGTACAGTAGGTACTGTCGAGTACAGCAACGTGCACAGTAAGGACAGTCAAGTACAGCAAGGTACAGCAGTCGGTACAGAATCAAGTACAGCAGGCGTACAGTAGGTACAGTAGGTAAAAAGCAGTCGGCAGCTTTTCTCCTCTTATTAACCTCTGTGGTAGTCGATTTGCATAGGATGAGAACAACAGGGCAGTCGGGTACAGCGCAATAGCCGGTAGTTCTTCTCTGCAGACGTCGACTTGCAAAAGGAGGAGAATCCCAAGGAAGAGATGCGCCTTGATACGTGAGGAGGAAGGAGGGAGTCGTAGGAGAGGTTGCTGAAGAGGAGGTTTGTTGGGGTCCTATCTTCTTAGGCCAAGTGGCATAGCCCACCAATATTAATGGTGTGCAACTCCATTAAGTGCCCACACATTAATAGTGGCCACAAGGTGGATTTAATAGACCAAAGGGGATGCCCGAAGATTGGGCTGCCCACACATGGCCCTTGGGCCCCGGGCATAACCCAATGGGTGGTCCAGACTTTAAAGAAGTCTGATTGCCCAAATGTTATAAAACCTTTGCCCAAAAATTAAAGGGTTAAATGAGATACTTACCACGTTCACATGCCACAAACCATGTCAGAATACGGAGCATTCGCACGGTTTATAGGTGGGAGTCCCCTGCCCGTGAACTGGACACATCATAGAAGGCAATCACATGAAAACAAGTCACACGAAATCAGTTTCAAGCAAGCAGAGACGCGTGCACATGCATTAAGCAATGGATATATCTCCCGTTCTTGGAACCTATAAATAGCAGGTCTTCTCAAGCACGGAACTGGCTTAGTGGAAAGCCTGAAACTGAGATCCCTAACAATGGGTTCCACATCCTGGCCACACTACAGGTGACACGAGGCATGGCCTCCCATAGGTGACATAAGTTCTGGCCTCAGTACGGGCAACACGAAGCTCCCTGGCCTCCCATACCTTGGCACAAAATAGGGTAGAGCCCCTCGGGCAGCCAAATGGTGACATCCCCCCCCCGGGCCAGCTTCTAAACATTTGTCCTCAACTGAAAAGCCTCCAAATATGCATGAAGAAGTTGTAGGTTATCTCTAATGTAATTGTAACATGCGGAAGCTTCGTGATTGAATCGGTAACTTCAATGCTCAGAATTCAGCAATCTTTCACGACAAATATAACGCACACAACTGAAGTAGATGTGCAGAAAAATAGAGAGAGAGAGAGAGAGAGAGAGAGAGAGGGAGGGAGAAGAGGACACAGTATTGGGTCCCAAATGCCCTCTATAGGGCCCCCACCACGAATGGTGTATTTGCTTTATTAGAATGATGTAAAAGATTAGAAAATAAAGAGAGAATCTTGACCTGCAATGTTCACCTTGATTGGAGTTGTCCCCTTGGCTGTCCTGGCCCTTGGAAGTGTCAATCCCTTGTGAATAATGAGATAACTCCATCGTTTTCTTGGCTGGGTTTATATACCCTTCTCTAGCCCTGGTCGGCCAGCAGCATAAAATGCTCACGTCTAGCAAAATAGCAATAAATGCCAAATATTCCAATGTTTTCATACTGTGTATGGGTTGGCCACCCCAAGAAAACCGGCTGGTTGCTGGGCAGCCACTGGGCTGGCTGTCTGGGCTGTCCCACAGCTGGCTGACAGCTTCTCAAGGGCCTAGGGCCCAGTCGACTAACTATCCATGGGCCGACTAACTATCCATGGGCCATAGGGCTGGCTGACAGCCCCTCCTGCCCAAGCCAAGGCTGGTGGGCACAGCCTAGGGCCCTCTTGGCCCCTTGGGGGTGGTTCTACACCTCCCCCATGCCCACAACAAGAGCACAAGGCTTTGCCCTACGGTAGCCTTATGGGCTGGCCCCTTCTCTACATGCAATCCTACATGTACCTATAGATGTCCGGCACCCGGTCGCAAACCAGATACACAGATCACTTGACATCATTCCAGAGGGAGATTCACAGGCCCTCCTGCCCAAGCCAAGGCTGGTGGGCACAACCTGGGGCCCTCCTGGCCCCTTGGGGGTGGTTCTACACCTCCCCCATGCCCACAACAAGAGCACAAGGCTCTGCCCTGGGGTAGCCTTATGGACTAGCCCCTTCTCTACATGCAATCGTATATGCACCTACAGATGTCCGGCACCCAGTTGCAACCCAGATACACATATCACTTGACATCATTCCAAAGGGAGACTCACAGTACGGATTGGCACTGCTTCATGTACAAGACAATGCACACTTGACCTCGGACGCATAGAGTGGAACCCTGGCTACTGTCTCGTCCCGGACTGGGCTCGCATGGGGCCAGTTTCCACTCCAGGTCTTGCACCTTCTTGTTCAGATATGTCTACGAGAGGAGATCCAACACAGCTGAATTTGTAGCCTCACTTTACCCATCCATTTGGGGGTGATAAGACAACGAAAAGTCCAACTTAGTACACATATTGTCAAACACAGCTCTCCAAAAGAGGCTTGTAGTCCTAGAGTCTTTATCCCCCACAATGGACTTAGGCATACCACGGTGTTTGAACACTTGTGCTGTAACTTCCGGAGTTTCGCAAAACACTTATGACTATTAATGCAATTAAACACTGAAATTGGCCACAGCCTTAAACATATGCCAATTAATCCACAAAACTCTAAAAGAGAGATGTGCACAGCTGCTGACACTGCATAGAGGCCAGAATGGGCTGAGCCCCCTGGAGTATTTTATTACCCAAGGAGAACAATATCATGTATAAGCTTTGAGGGCCTTACTCTCCCCACAGGAGATGCCGATTATCCATATATAACCATAACACAACCCAACACGAGACAACCATAGAATTCAGCCGGTACACAGGCTGTAGAAATGCCGAGCCAACAATATAATCTATATACCTCCGTGTGGGTACTGATTCTTCCCCAAAAATCACGGGTCTTCATGCAATAGAGCTAGTTCAGCCGGTACAGCTCTCCATTCAGCCGGTATAGCAATAACATGGGCTGGTACAGCAAATATAGTGGCTGGTACAACAAGTACAACTTCCGTACAAGGGCTGGTGCAACTCGTACAGAGGCTTCAGTATTTCTTCGCGATGGAAGTCTCCAAAACAGTCCCCAACAGCTAGTATACTTCATGAGCAGCCTTCAAGAGAGAGAAAAGAGAGTAGCCATCATTAGGGCAGCTTATAACGGTCATAGAGGCTAGTGTGTAGCGAGAGAGCCTCTCTTAATGAAGAGAGAGGGCTCCAATTTATAGATATGGGCCTCCCATGAGCTAAAATGGCAAGAGAAGGCTAAAATGACAAGTGGAGAGCCACACAATAGCTGAAATGATAAGTGTGAGGCCACTTGTCTCACTTTGATCCACTTTCTGACAAGTGCATAATCACAAGAAACGTTTCGAGGTTTTTTGGGTTTTGTTTCGAAAGGTTTCATCCCTCGGCTAAGAAACCGCGAGGTTTTGAAAAATCATTAATTTCATGAGGTACAAATTCAGCCGTATTGGACCTTCTCAAATGCTATGAAGCTGATCAAAAGACTTTGTGGGAAAAGTATTTGCCACTTGTGGAGTTTGCATACAATAACACGGTGCATGCTTCTACTGGGAAGGCTCCCTTTGAGATAGTTTATGGCAAAGTGGTATTGCCTCCCATCCTACGTACTAAGGATGAGATTTTTGCTGCTGATGACTTTGTCAGGGACTTGGATATTGCCTTTGCACAGGTCCGGACTTGACAAGCATAGAAAGCATTTGGATGTCAAGGTAAATGATTGGGTATTGCTGAAATTCGAAAAAGCTAGACTCCGTAAGAGATCTGGTAAGGAGGGGATGTTTCCCAAGCTCTCATCCAGGTATTATGGGCCTTTCAAGGTCATTGAGCAAATCAATGAAGTTGCTTTTCGTTTAGCATTGCCATCTCATTGGAAGATACATAATGCTTTCCATGTTAGCCTCTTACGAAAGTATGTGGGTCCGGAACCAAGTCTTCCTATCCTTGAGGATCCACCAGAAGTGGATGAGTTGGAAGAGATTTTGCAACCAGAGCAGATTGTGTTTCATAAAGAGCGTAAGCTATCTGCAGGCAAGCTTGTAAGACGCTATTTGGTGAAGTTCAAGAATTATCTCCCCATTGATGCTAAGTGGGTTGATGAGGACTACTTCAAAGATTATCCGCAGCTTCTCCATGACTATTTGGAAGCTTTTCAGTTGCGGACAACTGTTTAGAAGACGGGGAGATGTCACCATTGAGCTATCTAATGGTCCTCTTATCTTCTTGTGTGAGCTTTGGGCTCTGGATGAGCATACTCCGTAGTGGTGCTCCATCGCTAGGACTGGCACGGCGTGATTCGTAGTGCCAGGGACGGGTGGATTGCACACGGTGTATGTTTCTGGATTACCACCGCTAGGACTGGCACGGCGTGATTCGTAGTGCCAGGGACGGGTGGATTGTACACTGTGTGTGTACCTGGAATTGACTTTCCGGTGGGCCTGTTTGTGCCCGGAAATGTCAAGTATTGTGCAAGTACATGAACGGAGATTATCCTTTAACAATGTTGCATTGTGCACTCATGTTTGCCTGCCTTTGAAATGTTTTCGCGTGAACTGGTTTTGTTTGCATGCCTGACATGTGTGTCTAGCTCAGGGGTCGGGGACGCCCTCCCGTGAGCCGTGGAATGCCTTGTCTTCTGACAGGTTTTGTGGCGTGTGAACAGGTGGGAAATCCTTATTTTAATAAGAGTTTTAAGTTATAAGTCTTATAACTTACAGGTTTCATACTTCATTAAAAGTAGGTGGACACTTTATAAGTGTGGGCACCTTCTTTTGGCCTGGGCACCCTTTTATAGCATGTGGGGTGGGGGTTGGCCACCTACCCCACCTACCACACCCAATTATGTGCATGGGAGGAAGGCGCCTCACTTCCAGCCCTCTCCCTTGCATTTTGGAGGAAGAAAACACAACTGTTGGCTGGGATTTAGAGAAAACAGGCTGGAGCACATCATTAATTGCTGATTCTGGTTGTACAGCAGGTACAGCAGGTACAGCAGCAGGTACAGCAGGTACAGTACCATCATTAGTTGCTGATTCTGGTTGTACAGCAGGTACAGCAGGTACAGCAGCAGGTACAGCAGGTACAGCAGGTACAGTACCATCATTAGTTGCTGATTCTGGTTGTACAGCAGGTACACCAGCAGGTACAGCAGGTACAGTACCTTCATTAATTGCTGATTCTGGTCGTACAGCGGGTACAGCAGGTACACCAGCAGGTACAGTACCTTCATTAATTGCTGATTCTCGTCGTACAGCAGGTACAACAGCAGGTACGGTGGCTCCAGAAGATTTTCATCGCGAAGAATGAGGAATTCTCCTGCTCTCCTATGTCTGGACTCCTCTTCCATTCACCGAGTCAACTCCGTGAGGGTGCCCCATCGCTAGGACTGGCACGGCGTGATCCGTAGTGCCAGGGACGGGTGGATTGCACGCGAAGTGTGACTCTGGAAGGTGCTATGGACGGGGCAGCCCTTGGTGACTTCAGACTCGGCATCAACAAACATGTTTGGGTTTGATACTTTGTTTTCATTGTGCATTGCTTATTGGAAATCTGGCCTTGGGCCCGTGTACTTGTAACAAATTCTCCCAAGTAATAATATCATTTCCTTGGGGGGGGGGCCGGCCGTTCCGGCCTCAGTGTGGTGTCATCTATCTATGCTCAGAGTTGTTAATTACTTTTTGCTATTTTGTCTTGTGCTATTGTCTTTTAAGAGTGTATAATAGAGTGCTAACTGGAGAGGTGAGTCCAGGAAGGGGTGACCCCTGCTTGGGTCTCGTTTCAGTGGTAATGGCTACAGCATTGGGCATTAGTGTGGATGACATGGGACCGGAGATTGAGGCCGGAAGTGCATTTGTTGGCAAGCAAGTCAAGGTCACACCCCTTATTGGCAAGCTTCGCATGCATATTCAGGGATATTTGGACCATGAGAACTTCCTCATTGCACCATTAAATGGGTGTGATGTATTGCTTGGAAAGCCTTGGCACTCCCGTCTTGATCCTCGCAAGGCTTACAAGACCAACCGGATCACATTTATGCATAGGGGCAAAGAGCATGTTATTGATGCCGGTGTGGAAGGGAATTCTATCCCTATTGTATCCCACATACAAATAAATAAAGCCATGAGAAAGGGTCTTTGCTCGTACATGATTTTTGTTCGTGATAGAGTAGACCATGTTGATCATTCTCTTGATTCTCTCACATGTGATAGGCTGGAATTTTTGAAACAATATGAAGATTGCTTTACAGATTCACTTCCAGGGGAGCTACCACCACCACGGCCGGAGGATCATCGTATAGACCTTGTGCCTGGCAGTTCTCCACCAAATAGGCCGGCATACCGTGTGAGTGCATCACAGCAGGAGGAGATCATGAAGCAAGTCAATGAGCTCATGCAAAAAGGTTTGATCCGCCCTAGCTCTTCACCGTATTGCTCTCCCGTACTTCTAGTGCAGAAGAAGGATCTCTCTTATCGTATGTGTGTGGATTATCGGGCTCTAAATAAGCTAACCATCAAGAATAGGTTTCCTATTCCTCGCATTGATGATATTTTGGATAGATTGGATGGCTCGGCATATTTCAGCCGGATTGATTTGAAGAGTGGATATCATCAAGTACGGGTAGTACCAGAGGATGTGCATAAGACCGCTTTCAGGACAGCATTTGGTTTGTATGAGTATCTTGTTATGCCTTTCGGTCTTACAAATGCTCCTGCCACTTTTAACCGTATGATGGACAGGATTTTTAGAGATCATCGATCTTTCACTGGAGTTTTCTTCGATGACATCTTGGTTTATTCCAAGAGTGAAGAAGAGCACAGAAAGCATTTGGCCATAGTCTTTGAAGAACTCCGAAAGCATAGACTTCACATCAATGCTAAGAAGAGTGAGTTCTTCCTCTCCGAAATTCATTATCTTGGGCACATTGTTTCTCAAGATGGCATACGAATGGATCCTGCCAAGATTGAGGCTATCAAGAATTGGCCTGAACTCAAGTCAGTGCATGAGGTTCGTAGTTTTCTTGGGTTATGCTCATACTATAGACGGTTCATATGGCATTTTGCTTTGATTGCTGCCCCTCTTCATCAGTTGACAAAGAAGAAAGTCTCCTTTCAGTGGACTTCATTGGAAAGCAAAGCTTTCTATTCACTAAAGGATGCAATCATATCTGGGCCCGTGTTGATCATTCCTGACTTGCACAAGCCATTCTTTGTGGAATGTGATGCATGTGGAGATTGTTTAGGTGCTGTCCTAAACCAGGAAGGACACCCCGTGGCATTTGAGAGCCGCCGTTTGCGTGATACGGAGCTTTCTTTGGGGATCTATGAGAAGGAGCTATTGGCAGTGATTCATGCATTGACCATTTGGAAGCACTATCTTCTCGGTGCAGAGTTTATGGTGAAGACCGACAACCAAAGCTTACGGTATTTTCTCACACAAACTAAGCTCTCAGAGAAGCATATGCGGATGGCAAATTTCCTCTCTATGTTTCATTTTCAGATTGTGCATACACCGGGAAAGAAGAATGTGGTGGCCGATGCATTGTCTCGAAGGCCGTATGTAGCCTCTATCTCAATTGCCTCTCATGGAGACTTGTCGTCTATGCAAAATAAGTACCATATAGATGCTGATTTTTCAGATTTATGGGCTGATTTGGTGGCTGGTCATACTCATGCATCATATGTGATCAAAGATGGGTATCTCCTTAAAGATAATTGCCTTTGTGTGCTCACAGATTTGAGGCAAAAAGTGTTGGAAGAATGCCATGCTCCACCGTATGCAGGACATAGAGGTATTCTACCTACTACTCATATGGTTGAACGCTACTTCTTTTGGCCAGGGATGAGGAAGGACATTGAGGCTTATGTACGTGCTTGCCTTACTTGCCAAAAGGTCAAGTTTGATCGTCAGAAGTCTCCTGGATTGCTTCTACCATTGCCTATTCCCTCACAGCCATGGGAGAGTATAGCTATGGATTTCATCATGGATTTGCCTCGCACTCAGCAAGGTAATGATGCTATATGGACTATCGTTGACCGGTTTAGCAAGCAAGCTCATTTCTTGCCGGTCAAGAAAACGATCAAGGCAGATCATATGGCAAAAGTTTTCTTATCACAGGTATTCAAGCATCATGGTATGCCTAAATCTATTGTGGGTGACCGTGATCCTCGAACTACCAGTCTCTTTTGGAGAGCACTTTTTGACAATATGGGCACAAAGCTGAATTTTTCATCCGCTTTTCATCCTCAAACCGATGGTCAAAGTGAAGCAGCAAATTCAACCGTATTGGACCTTCTCAAATGCTATGTAGCTGATCAAAAGACTTTGTGGGAAAAGTATTTGCCACTTGTGGAGTTTGCATACAATAACACGGTGCATGCTTCTACTGGGAAGGCTCCCTTTGAGATAGTTTATGGCAAAGTGGTATTGCCTCCCATCCTACGTACTAAGGATGAGATTTTTGCTGCTGATGACTTTGTCAGGGACTTGGATATTGCCTTTGCACAGGTCCGGACTTGACAAGCATAGAAAGCATTTGGATGTCAAGGTAAATGATTGGGTATTGCTGAAATTCGAAAAAGCTAGACTCCGTAAGAGATCTGGTAAGGAGGGGATGTTTCCCAAGCTCTCATCCAGGTATTATGGGCCTTTCAAGGTCATTGAGCAAATCAATGAAGTTGCTTTTCGTTTAGCATTGCCATCTCATTGGAAGATACATAATGCTTTCCATGTTAGCCTCTTACGAAAGTATGTGGGTCCGGAACCAAGTCTTCCTATCCTTGAGGATCCACCAGAAGTGGATGAGTTGGAAGAGATTTTGCAACCAGAGCAGATTGTGTTTCATAAAGAGCGTAAGCTATCTGCAGGCAAGCTTGTAAGACGCTATTTGGTGAAGTTCAAGAATTATCTCCCCATTGATGCTAAGTGGGTTGATGAGGACTACTTCAAAGATTATCCGCAGCTTCTCCATGACTATTTGGAAGCTTTTCAGTTGCGGACAACTGTTTAGAAGACGGGGAAATGTCACCATTGAGCTATCTAATGGTCCTCTTATCTTCTTGTGTGAGCTTTGGGCTCTGGATGAGCATACTCCGTAGTGGTGCTCCATCGCTAGGACTGGCACGGCGTGATTCGTAGTGCCAGGGACGGGTGGATTGCACACGGTGTATGTTTCTGGATTACCACCGCTAGGACTGGCACGGCGTGATTCGTAGTGCCAGGGACGGGTGGATTGTACACTGTGTGTGTACCTGGAATTGACTTTCCGGTGGGCTTGTTTGTGCCCGGAAATGTCAAGTATTGTGCAAGTACATGAACGGAGATTATCCTTTAACAATGTTGCATTGTGCACTCATGTTTGCCTGCCTTTGAAATGTTTTCGCGTGAACTGGTTTTGTTTGCATGCCTGACATGTGTGTCTAGCTCAGGGGTCGGGGACGCCCTCCCGTGAGCCGTGGAATGCCTTGTCTTCTGACAGGTTTTGTGGCGTGTGAACAGGTGGGAAATCCTTATTTTAATAAGAGTTTTAAGTTATAAGTCTTATAACTTACAGGTTTCATACTTCATTAAAAGTAGGTGGACACTTTATAAGTGTGGGCACCTTCTTTTGGCCTGGGCACCCTTCTATAGCATGTGGGGTGGGGGTTGGCCACCTACCCCACCTACCACACCCAATTATGTGCATGGGAGGAAGGCGCCTCACTTCCAGCCCTCTCCCTTGCATTTTGGAGGAAGAAAACACAACTGTTGGCTGGGATTTAGAGAAAACAGGCTGGAGCACATCATTAATTGCTGATTCTGGTTGTACAGCAGGTACAGCAGGTACAGCAGCAGGTACAGCAGGTACAGTACCATCATTAGTTGCTGATTCTGGTTGTACAGCAGGTACAGCAGCAGGTACAGCAGGTACAGTACCTTCATTAATTGCTGATTCTGGTCGTACAGCGGGTACAGCGGGTACACCAGCAGGTACAGTACCTTCATTAATTGCTGATTCTCGTCGTACAGCAGGTACAACAGCAGGTACGGTGGCTCCAGAAGATTTTCATCGCGAAGAATGAGGAATTCTCCTGCTCTCCTATGTCTGGACTCCTCTTCCATTCACCGAGTCAACTCCGTGAGGGTGCCCCATCGCTAGGACTGGCACGGCGTGATCCGTAGTGCCAGGGACGGGTGGATTGCACGCGAAGTGTGACTCTGGAAGGTGCTATGGACGGGGCAGCCCTTGGTGACTTCAGACTCGGCATCAACAAACATGTTTGGGTTTGATACTTTGTTTTCATTGTGCATTGCTTATTGGAAATCTGGCCTTGGGCCCGTGTACTTGTAACAAATTCTCCCAAGTAATAATATCATTTCCTTGGGGGGGGGGCCGGCCGTTCCGGCCTCAGTGTGGTGTCATCTATCTATGCTCAGAGTTGTTAATTACTTTTTGCTATTTTGTCTTGTGCTATTGTCTTTTAAGAGTGTATAATAGAGTGCTAACTGGAGAGGTGAGTCCAGGAAGGGGTGACCCCTGCTTGGGTCTCGTTTCATAAGGAGCCTGTTGTATCACAATTTCAATCAATCAATCAAACATCTGTGTTCAAAAGTCTACTTTCAGTTTCAGTCTTAAATACACAGATAGTGGATGAAATACTAAGTAATAACAGTAATCCTCACAGTGATTTAAGGCTTATACACTTAAGCTTTTTTTAATACACGTGGCTTCCACCAGCCAAGTGAGCAGTCGGGCGCCAGCACCAAACGGCCGCCAGCACAAGGACACCCGCCGCCGCCGACCAGCGCAAGGACACCCACCAGCCGACCAACGCATTTTTAAAAAAATAAAAAAAAAATATAAAAGAGCAAATGGGGCCAGCACAACGGATTCATCCGCCGGCCAGCCCATTCGCCTCTCTTGCACGCTGTTCCATACACGGTGCGCTCCTCTCCCACGCTGCCACGCCAGGGACTTCTCTCCACTCTGGCACACACTCCCCTTCTCAACCAGGTGTCCAATGGAACCCAACAGAATCAGCCCGCGCCTTACATCTCGTACATAGACGAGGTCCCGGAGGCCATATTGCCCGAAAATCCTCGCGAGACACCCACACCGGAGCCCGCCCCATTACCCGAACCTGTTGCAGAACCTGTTCCGGCTCCAGTTCATGTACCCAGTCCCCTGGACTTTTTATTATACGTCAGTCACCGCCACGCCACTCAGTTCCAGGCGTGGGTGATCTGGCATATTTACTTGACGTGTCCAGCACACCATCTTGCTCATTACGAGTTTATTTTGGGACGGTACCCACATCTTGCATATTTTCTGGACGAGTGCCGTGTGGATGCAGTGAACCGGATCATCTCGCTCCAGCCCTTGGTTCGAGTATACAGCGAGCTCATTGTGCCAGATTACACTCCCTTAACCCCTGCAGAGACACCTCCTCTCGACGAGGTGGAAGACTTCGAGCCTTCGGAGTTAGGCTCCGATTTCTTAGCAGAACTGGGAGACGATTCACTGTCACTCTCTCCTCCAGCAGTACCACATATTTCACCAGCTTCTCCGCGCTACTCCCTCTAGCAGATCCAACATGCCATCTATCTCAGAGGAAGAGGGCCAGCAACAAGACGAGCAAATGCAGGCCATTACATTATTACGCGAGTAGATGGAGACACTTCAGCAGACTTTTTCGACAAGTCTCTCTACCATCAGCAGACGGCTCGACCAGTTGCAGCGGCCCCATCCAGCGCGCACACCAGCCAGTGATCCACAACCATCTTCTTCAGAGACTTCGGTAGCAGAAAATGAAGATGAACCAGATCCAACTGCCGAGGTAAACAATGCAGAACTCCAACTTCTTTATAAAATATTAACTGCTGCACAAAAAAAGAAACTCGATGTCAAACTGCCTGCCCCTTATAATGGTCGCCGCGACAAGCGCGTGCTTGACCAATGGATATTCGAAATGTAGGTATATTTGACCAATACCGATTTGGTTGAAAGCAAGAAGGTTGCTTTAGCCAGTTCCCTACTCAAGGATACAGCACTTCTATGGTGGCAACGACGTGTTGCAGATGGTAAACACACTCCTACTTGGGATAAATTCCGGCGCGCCCTCCGCAAGGCCTTTGAACCTGCCAGTGCGGACTACCATGCCCGGTCTGCTCTCCGCTGCCTGAGGCAAACAGGATCCTCAGCCGCATATATCACAGAGTTCCAACGTTTAACTCTGGAAATTGAGAGCCTCAGCCCCGCTGACAAGCTACACAGCTTCATCGATGGGCTTGAACCCAACTTACAGGAAGATGTGCAAAAGTTTAACCCTCTCACCATAGATGCTGCCATTGCCTACGTAGAGCGCCTTGGAGATCTACGACGACAACTCGGGACATCCTTCTTTGGCAATCGGTCCTCAAACAGTGCTCGTTTCTCCCAGCCCAATCGCAGAGGAAATTTATCTCAACCTGAGTCTCAATATTCCCAATCCTCTGGTCAGCAATCTACTCGGCAACAGCCCTTTCGGCCTAGATTTTCAGGTCAGGCAGCAGCCTCACAAACAGGATCCTCTTCCAACAACAACAATCGGAATCGAGGACGCAACTGGCAAGGTCGCCGACCCAACAATCGCCGCAATTTTCGCCGCGATACCTCAGCAGGTCAGCAAGCCTCTACATCGGCACCTTCAACCTCTCAAGCCAACCCTCCAGGTCTTTGCACAATTTGCAATGGACCACACAGGTGGTATGAGTGCCCAAAGCATAATTCTCGCCAGAATTCCAACATGGAATGTTTCCCAGAAGGTGAACCTGGACATCATCATCATCCTTCTGCGCCAGAAAAAGGCAAGCAGGTGGTTCATGCAGTGCGGGTTTCTAAAGTTGTCAATGCTTTAATGCTGAATGCCCACAACCATACTTCAGTGCCTGTTAACCTTTCCAAACAAGTTTTGAGCTTATTGGGATTTATTGGCCAGCATCCTATCAATGTTCTTGTTGATAGTGGATGCTCGACTAATTTTGTGGGAACTACTCTCGTCAGCAAGTTACGATTACCTACTCAGCAGAGTGCGGAAATTTTCCAAGTGGAACTTACAGATGGTTCTTTCTTGCATTGCAGTAAACGGATTCAGCAGTTGCATTTTCAGATTCAGGACTATCAAGATCAGCTGAATTTCTCTATTATGCCTTTGTCACACTATGACATGATCCTTGGACAGTCTTGGTTATATGAGTATGATCCTTTGATCAGCTTTCGAGATCATTCCATTCGACTTTATCATAATCATCGAGAAATGGAATTACGAGGTTTGTTTAATTCTAAACCGATTACTGTAGTTTCTGCTATGCAAGTCAAACGCTTAGTGCGTAAACGCGACAGCACTTCTGCCTTAGTTATGTTGCGAGAAGCAGAAGACAATACAGTTGACCAATCGGAATTCTCGCCATCAGATATTTCTTATTTACAACAGCTCTTCTTTCAACCTTATAAGGATTTATTTCCTGACGAGCTGCCAACGACATTGCCTCCTCGACGTTCTGTAGATCATATGATTGATCTAATTCCTGGACAACCACCGCCAGTTCGAGCTCCTTATCGAGTTTCTTATTCAGAATCTCAAGAAATTCAGAGACAATTGGCAGAGTTGTTGGATAAAGGTCATATACGTCCAAGCAAAAGTCCTTTTGGTGCTCCAGTTTTATTCGTCAAGAAGAAGGATGGATCTATGCGACTTTGCATTGATTATCGTGCCCTTAATAAGCAGACAATCAAGAATAAGTTTCCCTTGCCTCGCATCGATGAGCTCTTTGATCAGTTGCTTGGTGCGAAGGTAATATCAAAAGTATGCGAATAAGCACAGAAGGCATACTGAGTTTCAAGAAGGTGACTTGGTTTTGCTTTATGTTGCACCGCATCGATATAAGACAGTAAAGTCAGTATTTCCGAAGTTGCGACCGCATTTCTATGGTCCATTTAAAGTTATAAAGAAGGTTTCAGTTCTCAGTTATAAATTGGATCTTCCACCATCTTGGGGAAAAATTCATCCGACATTTCACATCTCTTGGCTCAAGGAATACTTACAAGGAGATTCATCAATTCCGGAGTTATCTTCTTATGTTCCTGAGATTGAAGATGATCACATTATTCTTGTTCCTGAGAAGATTCTTGACGTTCGTCAGAAAGAAACAAGACGGAAGATTACTACAGAATTTCTTGTTAAGTGGGTGGACTTGGATGAGTCAGATTCTACTTGGCAGACAGATGAAGAAATGCAACAATATCCTCAACTCCTCCACGAATTCTTTGGCAGACGACCGACTCTCATTTAATCACATGGGTTTTATTTTAAATGGGAGGGAATGTCACGATTGTGACTTAGTTCATTATACAGTCTCCTCATGATTACAGATACTGAAGTGACATGATTACAGAGGACTCCTACACTCGGATGGTCACGACTATTCGCTCTAGAGACATGCCTCTTCATCAAGGGCCACACTCCTTCGACGATTGGTCACACCCCTTCGCTCTAGGGTTGCAACTCTTCATCCAATGGTTGCAACTATTCGTCCAAAGGATGTGTCTCTTCGCCTAGAGTCATGACTATTGGTCATGGGATGTCTTTTCATTCGTGTCTCTTGAACTCCTATATAAGGAGCCTGTTGTATCACAATTTCAATCAATCAATCAAACATTTGTGTTCAAGTCTACTTTCAGTTTCAGTCTTAAATACACAGATAGTGGATGAAATACTAAGTAATAACAGTAATCCTCACATCGAAAGCTAGAAATAGGTTTTTTTGTTACTATGGACAAGTGATGAAACCGGCCTCTGGTAGAAACCAAAGTGCGGTGGACTAGCAGTCACCCGTCCACTTGTAGTCTAGATATGAAAGTAAAATAGATTGGAGCTAGAGTGCCCAAATCTGAAAACAAAGCAACACCTGTTGGCCCCAAAGCTTGGCGCCCCTTGCGGTATTTCTTTATTCAATTTCAAAAGTATGAAAGGCTGAGTACACCAAAATCAGCCAAGAGAGTACACCTGTATGTCCAATCTGACAGCCCACAATACCTCTTAGCACAGAGGATTCACACACACAGATCTGTGTCTCAAAACAACACACTGTGCCTCCCTCTATTCAGCCAAGACCACTAAGCAGGGCAGCCATGAGCATACATCTGGCATATCTCAAGCACATGATTCAACATCTCAGCTCATACATACATTCACTGTTCAACCTCTGTCTCCACCCTTTTCAATTTGCCATACCCCTCCTCTCACAAGGGGCCAGATAGATCAAATCTGCAACAGACAAAGGCAATAGAAAGAGAGATAGATGAACAGATGCGGAGCTTACCAAAATCACCTCGTGGATCTGCACCTGAGAAAGTAGTTGTACCAGTCTGTACTTGCACACTTGTTTCAACAGCTTTGCATCACGCGTGTGGGAGTACCTGTCTGTACCTTCATCTCAGCATCCACTTCAGTGTTGTACCCAACTGTGCAGACCTGAAAATCTGTACTGCATCAATCCGTACAGCCTCTGCACACGTGTCAGAATCTGTCCGTACAGAACTGTACGGCCAGTTCTGCTGTCGCCTGAGGATTCTGGTGCGCCTGCTCTCAGTTGTACCCGACTGTACCTGCTGTACAGTTCTATACCTGCAGTACAGCCACCAGACAGCAGTCGTACGGCTGTACCTGCTGTACGGCTTCTGTCAGAACCTGCAGCTCCTGTGTCTGCTCAGCAATTCAGCGCTGCCTGCACCAACAGAGAAATCTGCAACAAAGTACAGCAGCAGTACTGTACTAGCAGTCGTACAGGGCTGTACGGATGTTGTACGGCCAGTTCCAGCACACAGAAAATCAGCAGCAGCACCCTACTCAGCAGTCGACTAGTTCTCCTCTCTTGCTTTTCCACACTTTCCAACAACAGCACGTATGCTTCACGTTTTCTTCCAAAAAGAAGAGAGAGAGTATAGAGAGAGAGGCATGCACTCCAAAAGTGGAGTTGCCCCCTCCCCATAATAATCCTAGGGCCCCAACTTTAATTGTTATTAAAGTTCCCTAGGGGCCACTAAGGCCTAGGGGTAACTTTCAATAAAACATTAAAATTTTAATGTTCTAGTTCCCCCCTTCACACCTAGGGATGTCCACACATCATTAACTCTGTCCGGGCACCCCCCATGTGAATCATTCAATATTTTGACTCAGCAACCACCATGCCCACACTTGTTCTATTCCATTTTCACAGGGCCATGACATACCCCCTTCTTGAAAAATGGCAAGCGTCCTCGATTGCATTCTGGTGATACAGCAAAATATCCAAAGTGAAATATACAATATGGCAAGATCAGCGTCCCAATCTCTCTAAGCCATGCACATGTATCAACATTCACTGCAAAACAATGGCGTAGTAATAGTCCAAGTTGTATACCACTGTGAACCATACATATCCACAAAATCCCATGTGACTAGTACACATATATCATAGAAGTCCCATAAACAGATGTACTCTCAGCCTCAGTACCTTCGGGTGAGATAAGTGAGCAGAAATGCACTAGATGTTGTGCATTCAGATATATGGGGTCCTACAAAGGCACCAAGCGACCTCTAGATGTCATCTGAGCCTGTCTGTATCAAGGGAGTGGAGGTGCTACCCCCCTCTTGAGCATCAGGTAATGCTCCAGACCCATGCTCTGCTGAACCTGAATGAGCCACAACAAGAGTCGGCTCTAACTCAAAGGCATCGAGATAAAGCTACAAAACCTGAGGTGAATCTGTTAAGTCACCTTCCTCCATCCACTTCGCATCCATCGGTGAATAGTTCTTGAACTTCACAAGATAGCGACGGGAAACTTTACCTCGTACCTTCCTTTCTTTATGTGCCAGTATCTGCTCTGGAATCAGAACCTCATCAAGTTCCTCAACTTCTGGCTGAGCCTCATCTGATACATCCTCAGGCACATCCCCACGGAAAGGTCTAAGGAGACTCACGTGAAAAGCATTGTGAATCCTCCAATGATCTGGTAGCTTCAAGCGATAGGCTACCTCACCAATCTTTTCCAATACCTGAAAAGGCCCATAATAACGCATGCTCAATTTAGGGAATAAGCGCTCTTTACCCTTCATCTTCTTGAGTCTAGCCTTTTCAAAGCGCAAAAGAACCCAATCACCCAATGCAATCTGTAAATCATGTCTGTGACGGTCTGCGACTTTCGTTTGCTTCTGCTGAGTTTTCTGGGGTGCCAACTTAACTCTCCGATAAGCTTCATCCAAACTTTCCACATACTCATCAACCTCAAAGATCTTATCCTTTGTATGCAAAATGGGTGGTACCTTCTTCCCTCCTTCTACAATCTCAAAAGGCGCCTTGCCTGTCGAGGTATGTACAGTGTTGTTATATGCAAACTCCACCAAAGGAAGATACTTTTCCCATTGTTGCTTGTGCTCTGACACATAACACTTGAGAAGATCCAACACTGTCGAGTTAGCCTCTTCTGACTGACCATCTGTTTGTGGATGAAATGACGATGAAAACTTGAGAGTTGTACCCATGTTGTCAAACAACCCTCTCCAGAACAAACTCGTCATCCGTGGACCACGATCACTAATGATAGACGTAGGCAAGCCATGATACTTGAAGATGTTCACCATGAACAACTTCACCATATGATCCACGTTGAACGTCTTACGCACGGGATGAAATGAGCCTGCTTACTGAACCTGCATATGATAGTCCAGATGCCATCATTTCCCGTTTGTGTCCGTGGAAGATCAAATATAAAATCCATGGCAATGCTCTCCCAAGGTCTATCTGGAATAGGTAAAGGCTGTAATAACCATGGTGTCTTCTGACGGTCAAACTTTACCTTCTGACATACGATGCATTGCCTTACAAAGGCATCAACATCTCTTCTCAAGGTTGGCCAATAAAAGAAAGTCTCCACTGCTTTGACTGTGGCGTCAATACCTCTATGACCTGCATACGGTGGAGCATGACTTTCAATCATAACCTTGAGTCGCAATGGCCTGGTAACACACAGTCTGCCATGCATCAATAAAAATCCATCCCTGAGAGTATAGTGCTCATGCCACTGACCCTCAAACATCTGATCATACAACCTTTCAAAGTCCTCATCATGGGCATACTGCTTTTTCATTTCATCAAGCTCATGATGATAAGCAAGTGAAACTGCAGAGACCTGTGGCTTGCGTGACAAAGCATCTGCCACTACATTCTTTTTGCCTTCCACATGCACAATCTGGAAGTGAAACATTGACAAAAAGTTTGCCCAACGCATATGCTTCTCTGAAAGCTTAGTCTGCGTGAGGAAATAGCGCAAGGTCTGATGATCTATCTGCACAGTGAAATCAGCCCCAAGCAAGTAGTGTTTCCATGTAGAAAGAGCGTCTCTTTCTCATAAACCTGTAAATGCTTCTCAGCATCTTGCAATATTCTACTCTCATAGGCTATGACATGTCCCTCTTGCATGAGAACTGCACCAATGCTACTTCCACATGCATCACACTGGACAACAAAAGCCTTTCGGAGGTCCAGTAACACCAATACTGGGTCCGAAGTAAGCTTTTCTTTGAGCTTTTTGAATGCTGTAATTTCCCGATCAGCCCATCTAAACAGAGTTGCCTTCTTTGTCAAGGCATGAAGAGGCGAAGCAATTTCAGCAAAGTACCGTATGTACCGCCTGTAATAGGAACACAATCCTAGAAAGCTGCGTACATCATGCACGGTCCTCAAATCTGGCCAATTAAGAATTGCTTCCATCTTTACTGGATCCATACGGACTCCATGCTTAGACACAATATGCCCCAAGAAATGTATTTCCTGCAAAAAGAACTCACTCTTCTTGCCATTAACAACCAACCTATGGTTTCTGAATTCTGCAAACACAATGGCCAAATGCCTTCTATGCTCTTCCTCAGTTTGTGAATGCACAATCATATCATCAAAGAATGTGCCCACAAACTCTCTCTGAGGCCTGAAAATCCTGTCCATCATTCTGTTAAATGTGGCAGGTGCATTTGTCAATCCAAAGGGCATAACCAAGAACTCATACAATCCAAACGTGGTTCGGAATGCTGTCTTATGCACATCCTCGGGTCTAATTCGTATCTGATGATACCCGCTTTTCAAGTCAATACGACTAAAGACTGTGGAGCCCTGTAAGCGGTCCAAAATGTCATCGATCCTCGGTATGGGGAATTGATTCTTGATGGTATTCTTGTTCAATGCCCTGTAATCAATACACATGCGCCAAGAACCATCCTTCTTCTGCACTAAGAGCACAGGTGAGCAAAAGGGTGATGAGCTAGGCTGTATCAACCCTTTATTCAAAAGCTCCTGCACCTGACTCATAATCTCTTCTTGTTGGGCTGTACTAACACGGTACGACGGTCTATTCGGTGGAGTACTACCAGGAATTAGATCAATGGCATGATCTTCTGGCCTCTCAGGAGGAAGTTCTCCTGGCAATGATTCGGAAAAACAATCTTGGAACCCACATAAGAAATCAGTCTTGTCCTTATCTAACATAGACAAATTAGACTTAGACTCATCATCTTGTGCATCCTTTACATAAATCAAGTACACAGAAAGATGCTTTTTCATTACTGATGAAATCGCCGAAGCGGATACAATAGGAACAGATTCCCCTTTGAGTTTTACATCCAATACATGTTCTTTCCCTCTATGAGTCAAAGTGATTTTCCTATTGTGAGTATCCACCACCGCATGTACTCCGTGGCACCATGGCATCCCCAACAAAACATCACAGCCATCAAGTGGCATGATAAATAACTCTTCACTGTCCACATAACCCTGCAAATGAAGCCGAAGCTTCCCAATGATAGGAGTAACGGGTTCTGCATACCCTGGACAAGCCATATTAGCCTCATGTAACGGCCCCATCTCCTCTGCGCAAATCCCCAATCGGCCAGCCAAATCTGGTGAAATGAAGTTGGCTCTAGCACCTGTGTCAAAGAATATCAAGGCATTCTGATCTCTCACTTTGCCCCATGCCCTGCACAACTCTGTCTCTTCACCACCTGGCTGTTCCCCCACAAGATCAGGAACTAACCCCGCAGAAGGTTTTGGTTTCTTTGACTTGGGCTCTCCTTTATTATCAGAGTCCTTTTGGGACTTTCTCTTGGGACAATTGAATGACATATGCCCCTCTTCAGTACAGTAAAAACATTTCCGAGCATCTCTCAAAGCCTGTCTTTCCTCAGAAGTCCTCTTGGGCATTGGCAACTTCTTATACTTCGTCTCTGAAGACCCTTAGGATCACGTGAAGCATGCCCAGATTTTTCAGCTTTCTTGCTCAAGTTCTTACTGCCTTTAAACCCAGATGATCCTCCAGTGAGTAACGCATTAGCTATCATAGCATTTTCAATCATCTGTGACATGTTCGTTACTCTTGTCTTGATACAATAATCTCGCACCTCTTTGGGCAGCCCACAACAATACTTCTCTACCTACTCAAACAATGGCACTGCACGATAAGAAGTCACTGGGAGTAAAGCTTCCCAAAACTTCTTATTGTAATCTTCCAAATTTTCACACTTTGAAGCATCCAACTTGTGCCATGCGGTCATAACATCCACCTCAAATGTAGATGTGAGCCATACGGAAGAGAAAACTTGTTTAAATTGTACCCAAGTGGTGGGTGCTATGCTTTGCAAAAGAAGAGTAGACCACCACTGCAAAGCATTGCCCTTGAGAAAAACATTAGAGGACTCTCTGTAATTCCCACCAGAAAAAGCAGCATCAAACTGCTGTAAAAAGGTAAGTGCTTTCAATTTATCTTTGGCCCCACTGAATTTATCAAACTTCGCTGCAGCTCCCCTTTCCTTGTAATCCTTCGCCTTTCCCATAGGCATTAGATTATCATATGGAAGTGGCTTCGCAAGATTGCTGCCCCCAACATTCATGCCCATCATTGGGTCAACATTTCCCATTCCCATTCCCACACCAGGCATACCATACATTCCAGCCATGTTTCCAAACATTCCATTATGCATACCTGGCTGCATACTACCAAACATATTGCCTTGCATTCCAGGTTGCATGCCCCCAAACATATTTCCTTGCATACCGGACTGCATACCACCATACATATTCCCCTGCATACCAGGCTGAAAATTAGCTCCAAAAGGCCCGTGCATACCCATGCCTCCCTGAGGGTAACCCCCAGTCATGGATTGGAACACCGAGCCACCACCAAAATAACCTGGATGCATATTCTGCTAAGAAATTGATGGCTGTCCAAAGAAGGAACTCTGTGAGTTTGCTCCATAAGCATGCTGCATGTTCGGAAACTGGCCAAGAGATGGTTCCTGTGGGATGGCACCACTATGACCCTATGGAAGATTCTTAGAACGAACCTTCTTCTTCTTTTTCTTGGGCTCTGTGCCGGATCTCATAAATTCACCAAATCTCTCACTCTGAGTGAGCTGCATAAATACATCCATAACACTAGCCAAACGATCTTTGAACCGAGCATCATCATCCTCTTTACCATGTACATCCTCTGGCTGTGTTACATCCTCATAAGGCTCAACATCTGCAGCCTGTTCTCCTGCATAAATATCCTCAGATACATCTCTCTCAAGAGAAGTCTCTTGCTCTTCCTCTTCATGATAGAAGTACTCATCCTCTGTATCAGACATGTTTACTGAATTTTTCAGCGATGGCTTTCTTCGAGGCAACCACGAGCTCACCCCCTTCAGAAAGTTGATGATTGGTCCCGGCAACGGAACCTTGAAACCGGCCTCTGGTAGAAACCAAAGTGCGGTGGACTAGCAGTCACCCGTCCACTTGTAGTCTAGATATGAAAGTAAAATAGATTGGAGCTAGAGTGCCCAAATCTGAAAACAAAGCGACACCTGTTGGCCCCAAAGCTTGGCGCCCTTTGCGGTATTTCTTTATTCAATTTCAAAAGTATGAAAGGCTGAGTACACCAAAATCAGCCAAGAGAGTACACCTGTATGTCCAATCTGACAGCCCACAATACCTCTTAGCACAGAGGATTCACACACACAGATCTGTGTCTCAAAACAACACACTGTGCCTCCCTCTATTCAGCCAAGACCACTAAGCAGGGCAGCCATGAGCATACATCTGGCATATCTCAAGCACATGATTTAACATCTCAGCTCATACATACATTCACTGTTCAACCTCTGTCTCTACCCTTTTCAATCTGCCATACCCCTCCTCTCACAAGGGGCCAGATAGATCAAATCTGCAACAGACATAAGGCAATAGAAAGAGAGATAGATGAACAGATGCGGAGCTTACCAAAATCACCTCGTGGATCTGCACTTGAGGAAGTAGTTGTACCAGTCTCTACTTGCACACTTGTTTCAACAGCTTTGAATCACGCGTGTGGGAGTACCTGTCTGTACCTTCATCTCAGCATCCACTTCAGTGTTGTAACCAACTGTGCAGACCTGAAAATCTGTACTGCATCAATCCGTACAGCCTCTGCACACATGTCAGAATCTGTCCGTACAGAATTGTACGACCAGTTTTGCTGTCGCCTGAGGATTCTGGTGCGCCTGCTCTCAGTTGTACCCGATTGTACCTGCTGTACAGTTCTGTACCTGCAGTACAGCCACCAGACAACAGTCGTACGGCTGTACCTGCTGTACGGCTTCTGTCAGAACCTGCAGCTCCTGTGTCTGCTCAGCAATTCAGCGCCGCCTGCACCAATAGAGAAATCTGCAACAAAGTACAGTAGCCGTACTGTACTAGCAGTCGTACAGGGCTGTACGGATGCTGTACGGCCAGTTCCAGCACACAGAAAATCAGCAGCAGCACCCTACTCAGCAGTCGACTAGTTCTCCTCTCTTGCTTTTCCACGCTTTCCAACAACAGCACGTATGCTTCACGTTTTCTTCCAAAAAGAAGAGAGAGAGTGTAGAGAGAGAGGCATGCACTCCAAAAGTGGAGTTGCGCCCTCCCCATAATAATCCTAGGGCCCCAACTTTAATTGTTATTAAAGTTCCCTAGGGGCCACTAAGGCCTAGGGGCAACTTTCAATAAAACATTAAAATTTTAATGTTCTAGTTCCCCCCTTCACACCTAGGGATGTCCACACATCATTAACTCTGTCCGGGCACCCCCCATGTGAATCATTCAATATTTTGACTCAGCAACCACCATGCCCACACTTGTGCTGTTCCATTTTCACAGGGCCATGACAAGTGAGGCCACTTGTCTCACTTTGATCCACTTTCTTTTCACATGTCCCAATCTAAGAGATGGGTTCTTCCATAATCTTTACCTTTAAAAATATCCCAACGGGTAGACCTTCTGCCAAATGTGCCTTGGCATGTCCCCCCATTTGCTCAATTCCAGACATAATGATGCGAATGGAATTTCCATCCAAGTTGAGCCAAAAATAGTAACCCACCCAGATTTTAGAAGTGTGATCCTTTGTATTCTAGGATAATCCCCCATTCCCAAAGCTTGTACTTCCCAAATATTTAGATGTCCTGGAGTCCACCAAACCCCTTTCATACTCCCCAGCTTCTTAAAAGTTTTCCACAACTTTAAGTTTCAAGCCATATATCCAAGATATAATCATGTGTCATCAAGTGGGCGAGAGGAGACAGTTTCATAAATCCAATATAACTGAACGAATCCATGTCCCAGACAAATGGGTGAGACTAAATAAGTCTCCATAATAACAACATCAAAATCATGTCCCAAATAAATGGGCAGGACAAAATAGTCCCATAAGTCTAGATATCATAGTCATGTCCCAAGTAAATGGGCGAGACAAACAGTCCCATAAGTCCAGATTACATAACCATGTCCCAAAATAAATGGGCGAAGACAAAACGGTCCCATAAATCCAAATCAGATTTCATGCTCGAAGAGTATATCCAAACAAATAAGTGTTGGTGTCATATCCACCAACTCAAAGGAGAAATCTCATTCCCCAATCACCACTGTCACGTCAAAACTCATGCTACTCTCCACTGGCTTCCATGCTTACACATGAAAACACCAGGCCGAGAAATAGAACACCGATTGACCGTGCATGCAGATGTAGAACGTCCACCGGATTTGTGCGCAAACATCAAGTCTCCAACATACTAGATTCCAGTCCACTAACACTTGGCATAAAAATAGTCCCCTGCCAACAAGGTGTCAGTCCACATGACCCTTAGCGTAGACATAAGTCTCCCGCGAACCAGGCGTCATGTCCACTCTACCACTTGCACTCCGTGTTGGTACTTTGACCACACACCTTGAAAGAGAGACGGGCTTAGGTGTAAAACATAAGATAAGAATCACTCATCACAGGAATAGATATCCTGGTGCTCCATAGGCATTTCTACTACACATAGTTTATAGGCAATTCGGCTGCCACAAGAAAATCTCAATCCATGAGATAGCCATGAGTTTCATAAGTCCAATGCATCCCAAATAAAGGGAGCCAAAAACATAATCCATCCCAATAGAGAGCCATAAACAATGTTTCCCTAAAACCATCTCAAGGCAAACAACAACACACTATTCTCCTTGTACAAGCATACAAGGGTAAGTGAATATCAAAAGCACTTCATAATAAGTAACAAAAGATCCAACTTTGCAAACTCAAAGTATATTTAGCTTTTATTTTCTTGATTCGATGCTGTGACATGAGGGTTATGAACCCACCATGCCAACCAAAAGATATTTTCCCATATCGGTTGCCTTCGAGCTTAATAATAAGATCCATAAATCAGGCATAAATAGCCAATTCCATATAGACGAGAATACGGGCAATAAAGCCAATTCCACGATTCCAAAATAGATTCTGAAAAATCATAAATTAGATTGTCTTTTGCACACGCCTTGATGCATGATTGCTCCCTTAAGTGGATAGGCTGGGAGTATTTAACTACACTAATAGCCAGTCTTTATACCCCAACAAGATCGTCTTCACACAAGAGTGTGAAAGAGTCAATGCTCTGGTACCATGTAACTTCCGGGGTTTCGCAAAACACTTATGACTATTGATGCAATTAAACATTGAAATTGGCCACAACCTTAAACATATGCCACTTAATCCACAAAACTCTAAAAGAGAGATGCGCACGGCTGACACTACATAGAGACTGGAATAGGCCGACACCCCCCCCCCCCCCCCACTTTGAGTATTTTATTACCCAAGGAGAATAATATCATGTACAAGCTTTGAGGGCCTTACTCTCCCCACGGGAGATGCCGGATTATCCATATACAAATGCCATAACATGGCCCAACACGAGACAACCATAAAATTCAACCGGAACACCAGCTGTAGAAATGCCGAGCCAACAATATAATCCATATACCTCTCCATGTGGGTACTAATTCTTCCCCAAAAATCACAGGTTTCATGCAATAGAGCTGGTTCAGCCGGTATAGCAACAACCTGGGCTGATACAACAAGAACAATGGCTGGTACAACAAGTATAGTGGTTGGTACAGCAAGTACAACAAGTATAGTGGTTGGTACAGCAAGTCCAAGGGTTGGTGCAACTAGTATAGAGACTTCAATATTTCTTCGCGGCGATGGAAGCCTCCAAAACAATCCCCAACAGCGGTATACTTCATGGGAAGCCTTCAAGAGAGAGAGAAAGAGAGTAGCCATCATTAGGGCACCCTGTACCCGTGGTAGAGGCTAGTGTGTAGCAAGAGAGCCTCTCTTAATGAAGAGGGAGGGCTCCAATTTATAGATTTGGGCCTCCCATGAGCTAAAATGGCAAGAGAAGGTTATAATGACAAGTGGAGAGCCACACAATAGCTGAAGCGACAAGTATGAGACCACTTGTCTCACTTTGATCCACTTTCTGACAAGTGTGAGGCCACTTGTCTCACTTCGATCCACTTTTGCCACATGTCTCAATCTAAGAGATGGGTTCTCACATAATCTTTACCTTTAAAAATATTCCAACGGGTAGACCTCCTACCAAATGTGCTTTCGCATGTCCCCCCATTTTCTCAATTCCAGACGTAATGACGTGAACGGAGTCGGGCCAAAAATAGTAACCCTCCTAGATTTTAGGAGTGTGATCCTTTGTATTCCAAGATAATCCCCCATTACCAAAGCTTGTACTTTCCAATGTCCTAGAGTCCACCAGACTGTTGGGGTAAAGGCACTATGCCCACCCTTATAGTGTGTACAAGCCCATAAGTTATAGTACATAGTACACTTAGTACTTTTAATGTACTAAGTGCACTATGTGTACTAGTGCAATATACATGTGTGATAGGGGAGTCACACACTCACTCTTGGTGAGTTGACTTATCCCCACAACTCTCTCTCTCCCTTGTTCTCTCTGTGTATGTCTCCCACATGAATTAACCTAACCCTAATTCTTCCTTCTCCCACACAACTGGTATCAGAGCACTGGTTTTGTTCTCGAGTGCTGAATCACTGGCTTGTAGGGGTTTCTTCTTCTATCACCTCTTTGACGCATGCAGGCAGCAGCTCGACTCTCCCATTCAGCAGCCTGTGTGTGAAGAGGCCAGAAGCGAACCACAAGGCAGCAGTCGCAGGCAGGTGGGTGGAAGGAGAAGGTGGCGGGCAGCCACTTCTGCGCTGAATCACACGCAAGGCTGCTGGGCGTGAGCGAGGACCCGTAGCGAGTCCCTATAGTCGCTAGTTTCGGTGAGCCGTGTAGCTCTGGCGGGCGGCGCTCAAGTTGGGTGACGTGGAGCGAAGGCAAGCTCGACACGCCTACGTGGACTATAGGTAGCCAACAGCCAATCAGAGACACGCATACGAAGTCGGAGGCGAGCTCGTAAGCAGGGTAGTGGTCCGCGTGAGTAGGCGACGTGGAGAAAGACAACATACGCATTCTCTGCAGGCCTGCGCTTCGACGGCTCTCACGTGTTCACATATGCGGATGATCCCGCCAGCCCAGGCTACCCATTGATGCAGCGGCTGCGCCAGGTATTGGTGGAGCATGGCATTAGGAATCCCGCCAACGAACAGATGAGGCCACGTCAGTCATGAGCAGAATCCCCATCTTCGAGGATGAGCTGGTGGTAGATGCAGCCATGTACAACTTCAGCACTGCAGGCACATCAGCAAGAAGTGCCCCCCCCACCTGCACAGAACAGCAGCATCATCATCACCCCCTTTTCCTGCAACAACAAAATTCAGCCTGCAAATTGAAGAAAAATCAGAAATTACAAGGTATTTTCCTCAATTTTTTTTTGGGATTTGCAATTGAGCAAGTACAATCAACAATTGAGCAGGTACAGGTGTCGAATTGCTCAATTTTGAGCAAAATTGGCAAAATTGGGTGACATTGGTCACAATCAGGATCAATTTGCAGGAAATTGGTCACAATCAGGATCAATTTGCAGGAAATTGGATGTCGAAATTTGGAGCTTTTGATGTAATTGTGCAATTAAGCACTCATACATGTTGTATGATGTGAGAAATCGCACATTTGGGCAAAATTGCAGCAAATTGTAGTGCAAATCAAGGGGCTTTTGTGCCGATTGGATTGATTTGCATGCAAGAAATCGCATTTGATGCTGTGGATAATGTGTTGATGCCTTACAAGCACTCAATGTGCCTGTAAATCAAGGGGCTTTCATGTATTTGATGTATATGTGGCCAGGGGGAAGCATCGTGATCACTCTGGATGCCTTCATGTGCGTCAATGTACCATGTATGATCAGAAATTGATCTTACATCAAGGGGCTTTTCAAGTTCGTATGCTTGTTGAGCTTGGCAAAGCAGCAGGCAAGACTTTTATGCCTTGAATCCTCAGAAATCAGCTTGCAGTCAAGGGGCTTTTGCCCAATTTCTGTTCGGAACTGTTGTATGCAGTGTTCGGGACTGTAAAAGTCTGATTTTCACTCATTTGGACAGCCAGGAGAGCATTTATTGCTATTGTACCACTGGTACAGATTTGGCACAGCTTTGTGCAAGTTTTGGCATGGCTGTACACTGTTTTGAGTGACCAAAAGGTTTAATTTCAGCTGCTGTACTTGCCGGTACAGGTTTGGTACATCATTGGTGAGCAATTGGTACTGTTGTACAGTACTTTGGAAGGGCAACAGAGCACATTTAAGGTGCTGTCCTAAATCTGCAGCAACCAGATTTTGGTGTTTTCATCACATACAGTGGGAGAAAAGTTGCATTCTTGCTTCCGCAGTGGGAGATAAAGCTTGGAAGAACAACTGTGAGCACTTTGTGTGCTTTTTGGTGCAGTGTTTGCACATTTTGCAAGGAGTCAGGCATTGACAGGTTGCATTTTGCTATGGCAACCAAGGTGAGAGCTCTTCATTGCTTCACATCAAGAAGCTTGAAGGCTCGCATAATTACGATATTTGGCAAACCCAGTGCTACAATGTGTTGCTCCAGAAAAAGCAGCACAAGCCTATCAAAGAAAGGGGTGTGATGCCCGCTTCTCTTACTGCTGAAGAGTGGGAAGATATGGATGAGCTGGCAAGATCTACTATCATGTTGTCTGTGTCAGACTCATTACTTTTCAGCATTCGTGAAGAGAAGACAGCTTGGGGAATGTGGCAGAGATTGCAGGACTTGTATGCCCAACAAAGTGCCTCAAGCAAAGTGTATTGGTTGAAGAAACTCATAGGTCTTCAGATGAAGGAAGGGGCGTCTATGACAGCCCATCTAAATGAGTTTAATGGTATTGTCAGCCAGGTCATTAATCAAAAGTTGGCAATGGACGATGAGTTCAAAGCCACTTTTCTGTTATGCACTTTGCCAGAGAGTTGGGACACATTCAGGACAGCCACTAGCAATTCGCATGCTATGCTGTCATATGCAGATGTTGAGGGTGCTCTTCTTCAAGAAGAGATGAACAGGAAAAACAACTCTGTTGGAAAGTCCAATGCAATGAATGCACGTGGGAGATCCCAACAAAGGGGTAAAAGCCAAGAACGGGGAAGGAGCAAGTCTCGCTCCAAAAAGGATTTGGAATGCCATTATTGTGGCAAGAAGGGACACATTAAAAAGCAATGCTACAAATGGAAAAATGATCAAAAAGAAAAGGGAAAAGGCAAAGACAAAGAGAAAGATGAAGCCAAAGATGTAAAGCCAAAGGGCAAAAGTGGAGTCAAGATTGAAGAAATCAATGTCACATGCAGGTGGCAGTGAGGATGAGGTCCTATTTACTTCTTCACTTGATGCCCATTCACTTCTTACAGGTGGTCATGGTATGCACTCATGGATCATTGATTCAGGTGCCTCCTTTCATGTCACAGGTTGCAGAGACTTGTTTGTCAGGTATACTGCTGGCAATGAAGGAGTGGTTTATTTGGGTGATAACCATGCATGCAAGATTCTTGGCAGAGGTGATGTGAAGCTTGTGTTTTCAGATGGCTCACAGCTTATGCTCCATGATGTCAGACATGTGCCTGAGATCAAGAAGAATCTGCTTTCTACTGGACAGCTTGATGATGCTGATTATGTTACCACATTTGGTAGTGGAAAGTGGAAAATTAGTAAGGGCTCACTGGTTGTTGCTAGAGGCTCTAAGGTGGACACTCTTTACTTTATGCATGCAGGTGTTTGTCACCATGCTAATGTAAATGCAACCGAGCTGCCGGAAATCTCTATGTGGCATAGCCGGTTGGGACACATGAGTGTCAAAGGAATGGAGCAATTGTCTCGTTTGGGTTACTTGCCTTCTCTAAAGTTTTCAAGTTTTCAGTTTTGTGAGCATTGTATATATGGTAGGCAACTACAGTGCCCCCACAAGAAAGCTCTTGGACAGAAAGATGCTCAGTTAGAGCTTGTGCATAGATGTATGTGAGATGCCTCAGCTTTCCTTGGGAGGGGCAAAATACTTTGTGTCTTTTATAGATGATGCCACACGCAAGGTGTGGGTTTATCCTCTTCGTTTGAAGAGTGATACATTCTCAGTGTTTGAGAAGTTTGTTGCTCTTGTTGAGAATCAAACTGGCAAAACACTGAAAGCTTTGCGTTCCGACAATGGTGGAGAGTACATGTCCAAACAGTTTCAGGACTTTTGTGATGCTAAAGGCATCAAGAGGGAGCTCTCTACTCCTTATGATCCTCCACAAAACGGGACAGCAGAGAGGATGAACACGACCATTCAGGAGAAGGTCCGTTCTATGTTGTCACATGCTGCATTACCTCATGGTTTTTGGGCTGAAGCTGTTATGACAGCCGTTCACCTTATAAATAGGTCACCTAACACGAGGCTTGGTGGGAAAGTGCCAGAGGAAGGATGGATAGGGAAGCCTCCGTCGTACAAGCACTTGAGAGTGTTTGGTTGCGTTGCGTACGTGCACATACGCAGGGAAATGCGCACCAAACTTGATCCTAAGTCTCACAAATGCATATTCCTAGGATATGGTGACAGAGGTGAAATGAGGTATAGACTTTGGGATCCCATGAATAGAAAGATCATACGCAGCAATGATGTCATTTTTGATGAAACGTGCATGTATAAGGAGCCTGCAAGGCAACAGGAGCCTAGCAGAGTCATCTTTGATGATGATGGACATCATGGACAACAACAAAGGGCTGTAAATCAGCCATTACAGCAGGAAAACCAGCCCTTAAATGGTGCTGAAAATGGTCCAAATGGACAGCCAGACATGGCAGAAGATATCCCTATGGATATACCACAGTTAGAGGAGATACCGGGCATGATATTTCAGCCTTATGGCATGGAACAGGAGCCACCAATGGGTGATATGCAGGCTGGACAGCAACCTGCAAATGATGGTCATTGGGTACGGAGGTCCACAAGACCCTCCAGAGCCCCTGACAGGTTTGTTCCAGGGGTTGACTACTTGATGCTCACTGACTGTGGGGAGCCCTCATGTTATAAGGAGGCTTTACAGAGGGCAGACAAAGCTCTATGGGAGCGTGCCATGAAGTCAGAGATGGATTCTCTGCACAAAAATGGAACATGGAAGTTAATGCATTTGCCTGCAGGCAAGAAAGTTTTGCCATGCAAGTGGGTATACAGGCTCAAAGTTGCACCAGATGCAAAGCCAAGATACAAAGCCAGGTTAGTGGCTAAGGGCTTCAAGCAGGAATATGGTGTGGACTTTGAGGAAATCTTCTCTCCAGTGGTCAAAATGACCACACTTAGAGCTGTGTTAGCTTTGGTTGCGCATGATGATCTGGACTTGATTCAGATGGATGTGAAGACTGCTTTTCTTCACGGTGATCTCCATGAGGAGATATATATGCAGCAGCCAGAGGGTTATGCAGTGAGTGGAAAGGAGAAGCTTGTATGCAAGCTGAAAAAGAGTCTTTATGGGCTCAAACAGGCACCAAGAGAATGGTATCATAAATTTGATACATTCATGAAATCTCAGAAATTCAGGAGAAGTGACATAGATCACTGCTTATACACCAAGAAAGCTTTGGATGGCAGTCTATTGATCCTCATCTTGTATGTTGATGATATGTTGATTGCCGGGAAATCTCGTAAAGAGATGGATGCCTTGAACCAGAGGCTGCATCAAACCTTTGATATGAAGGATTTGGGTGATGCAAATCACATTTTGGGTATGCGGATACTTCGGGATGGAAATCAGCATGTGTTGTATTTGTCTCAGAAGGAATACATTGGCAAAGTCTTGCAGAGGTTCAATATGGACGGGGGGAAGAAGGCTAGTACTCCTTTGCCTCCATATGTGAAACTCAGTGCTATGGACAGCCCATAGTCGGATAGAGACAGGGCTGATATGGCCAAGGTTCCGTATGCTTCAGCTTGTGGCAGTCTCATGTATGCCATGGTTGCTACTAGGCCGGACATTGCATTTGCAGTGGGAGTGGTTTCTAGATACATGGCCAACCCTGGCAAGAAGCATTGGGAAGCACTGAAAGGTGTCATGAGATACCTGAAGGGCACACAGGATATGTGCATATGTTTTGGCAAACAGGATGCATTAGTGCATGGTTACACGGATTCGGATTATGCCGGTCATCCAGATAACCAGAAGTCTACTACCGGTTATGTGTTTACATTCACAGGAGGTGCTGTGTCATGGATATCCAGGATGCAGAAGTGCACAGCCTTATCTACTACAGAGGCCGAGTATATTGCAGCCACAGAGGCTTGCAAGGAGGCATTATGGCTATCTCGGTTAGTGGTTGATTTGGGTTATACAGGGGATATTCCATTGTTGCATTGTGACAGTCAGAGTGCCATCCAGTTGGCAAAGAACCCTGTCTTTCATGCAAAGACGAAGCATGTGGATGTGAAGTATCACTTCATCAGAGAGGTGATAGAGAACAAGCAAATTCAGCTTGTTAAGATTCATACGGATGACAACCCGGCAGATCTGTTGACAAAGAGTTTGCCTCCGGAGCGGTTTGCTCATTGCAGACACTTGATGGGCATTGGATGAGGCCAGTTTCAGCCTTGATATGACCTTGTATATTATCATGTACATGCTGATTTTTTCTTTTTCTTCATTTAAGGGCACTTTGCCTTTAAGTGGGAGGTTGTTGGGGTAAAGGCACTATGCCCACCCTTATAGTGTGTACAAGCCCATAAGTTATAGTACATAGTACACTTAGTACTTTTAATGTACTAAGTGCACTATGTGTACTAGTGCAATATACATGTGTGATAGGGGAGTCACACACTCACTCTTGGTGAGTTGACTTATCCCCACAACTCTCTCTCTCCCTTGTTCTCTCTGTGTATGTCTCCCACATGAATTAACCTAACCCTAATTCTTCCTTCTCCCACACACAGACCCCTTTCATATGGGGAAATGTCTAGGCTGGTGACATGTGCCACAAATACACTCAAGCATAATGGTCTATCTGACCAACAAGAAGTGTGCCTACTTGCTAAACTGTCAACAATGGTCCAAATAGCATCATTGCCTTGCTAAGGATAAGGCAAATCCATGATAAAGTCCACTACAATATTTTTTTGGCAAGAAGTGTGCCTGCATCTAAAACTATCAACAATGGTCCAAATAGCATCATTGCCTTGCTGAGTAAGAGGCAAATCCATGATAAAGTCCATTGCACTACTTTCCCATGGCTATGAGGAAATAGGCAACGGCTAAAGCTAACCTGGAGCCTTTTGCCTATCAAACTTTACCTTTTGGCATGTGATACATGTATGTACATATGCTTCAATACCCTTGCGCATACTTGGCCAAAAGAAATAGAATTTAATCATGTGCGTAGTAGGTATTATAACTCTATGTCTTGCATAGGGAGGAGCATGGCACTCATCAATGACCTTTTTGCCTCATGTTTGACACAATTCATAGGCAGTTATCTTTCATGAGATAGTCATCTTTGATCACATACAAGGGGTATAGGGGTTTTACACAGTACACCATGCTAAGTGGGGAACAAGCCCCACTCCCTTTTCAAGAATTGAACAATCCACAAGCTTTTCCAAGCCAGGACCAATACAGTAAAATGAATACGATATCAAACAAGAGTGCTGACGTCAAGGTCGAGCTAAAGTCAGTGTCAAGGCACAAGATCTTTGATGCTGAGCTCACCACGAGGTTGACCCACAAGAGTCTCTACACCGGGCGAGTACCAATATCCAATGTCTGAATCAAGTCTGATGTTCACAAATACCCACAAGTGTTTCTACGTCAAAACTAGACAAAGAGAATTCCCAAAAGGTACACTCCAAGATGGTAGCTATAGGTCTGGACAAGAATTCAGCTCAAGGCGGCAGCTCTTCTCTTGGGTTGGTGCAGAGGTGGTAGGAGGTGGAGCAACGGCGATTTTCTTGATGGCGGTGCTGGAGGTTCTGCACAAGGGCAGCAGTGCTTGCTGCTAGCATGGCTAGTGCTACTAGCTCGGTTGCACTACTGGTGGGCGGCACACAGCTGAGAGAAAGAGAGGCAATAATGGGTGCTAATAGGCGGCGGCGGCGGCGGCGGCGGAAAACATGCAAAATAGGCGAATTTGGGTGGCGGAAAATGCCGGGGCGGAAGGCAACTCTAGGCGGCGGAGCTAGCGGAGCTGAGCTCTAGGCAGCGGCAGCAAGGGGCAGGTGTATCTAGGCCGGCAAAATTGCTAGTGGTTCAGCCGAAAAAGGCGGGGCTTGCAGACAAGGCTGAGGGTGAGGGTGGAGAGGGAGATTTTTATGATGATCAAACCTTTGAAGATGAGTCTCCCAAGATAGCTCTCCAAAATTTTGATGATTCTCCAAGAGGGTGCAAGCTTCTTTATATACTTGAAAAGGGGTCCTTTCTTTTGCCTTGCTTTGCTTTCACTTTATCTACTTGCTTTTGCTTTTTCTCATTTAAATATTCATAATAGCCAAAGTTCTTGATTTGTGCTTTTATAGCTTTAGGCTTTTTGGCCCTCAAGTTGCTTTTTGGAAAAGTGGCTTTTAGCTTTTTGATCCAGTTCGATGTCCTTTTTCCAATGGTGCCCTCAACTTTTGGTCAACATAGTTTGACTTTTTGCTTCTTCCTACTTTTTGACCAAGACTAGTGCTTTTTCCTGTCCCAACCAAAGGATCCCTTTTCCCATGTGTCCATCAACCTGTCCAAGTGTCCAGGCATGAGTTCCTGTCAGAATATGCAGCGGAAATGATAACCAAACTTGGGTTGACAAGAGCAAGTAGAGTGCAGAAAATAGACAGCACAAGAGAGACAGAGAAATAGGTGTGTAAACTCTTCTCTATACACAAGATCCCGCAGATAACTGAATGATAAAGTGGTGGGGAGCATGGGGCATATTTATATGCCCCATAGATGGGGTCGGCCAGTGCATGATGGCCCTCCACGACTGCATAAAGCAAGTCGGCCAGTAGAAAATCTCCACGCTTGCTGAATAGGTAGTCGGCCAGCCACACGACTGCTGAATGGACAGTCGGCCAGCCACCAGAGGCTCCTACCAACATCTGGCATCCATCCACACCACGAAAAAATGGGGAAAAGTGGGGAAAAAATACGGGGAGTGAGAAAAAATGATAAAACACCTATACAGGGCGGGCACACCCACAACAGAGGCCCTGGTGTATAAAAATAGACAGGAGATGACTTCTAACAGTTCCATCATGTGAAAAGAGGTCGGAGACAAGTTACAGCCTTCTTCTTAGTGAGCTCATGCAATGGAAAAGCAATCCATGCAAAGTGCCTGATAAAATGCTTGCAGTATGAACATAAACCCAAAAAACATCGTACTTCATGTACGAAAGATAGCTCAGGCCCATTTCAAATGGCTTCTATCTTCGTAGGATCCATATTGATGCCATCCTTAGATACAATGTGCCCCAAATAGTGAATCTCTAAGGAAAAATTCACTCTTCTTCGCATTGATAAAGAACTTGTGCTTACAAAGCTCTTCAAACACAATAGCCAAGTGTTGGCTATGTTCTTCCTCATTCTTGGAGAACACAAGATGTCATCAAAAAACACACCGGTGAATTTCCAATGCTCACGGAGAATGCAATCCATCATTCTCTTAAACATGGCCGGGGAATCCGTGAGTCCAAACAGCATAACCAATAACTCATACAAACCAACTGTTGTTATGAATGCTGTTTTGTGCACATCCTGTGGTGCCACATGGCAGCATGGTGAAATAGTGACTTCTTATGCCATCAAGGATGGGTTTCTGTTAATGCAAGACAGGTTGTGTGACAAAGGATTTCACATCTAAGGTGATGAAGGAATGTCATGCTCCTCCTTACATGGCTCATCTTGGTATTTTAGCCACAAATCAAGCCTTGGAAATGTATTTCTTTTGGCCAAGTATGAGAAGAGATCTTGAGCAATATATTAGGGAATGCCTGATCTATCATCAAAGGGTCAAGTTTGATCGGCAGAAACTAGCTGGACTTCTGCAGCCACTACCAATTCCCAACCAACCTTGGGAAAGTATTGCTACGGATTTCATTTTGATTTGCCAAAGTCAATTAATGAAAATCATGGAATATGGACCATAATTGACAGGTTCAATAAAAGCAGGCTCATTTTATTCCAATGAAGAAAACTATCAAGGCAGAGCATATGACTGAGTTATTCATCCAGCAAATCTTTAAGCATCATGAATTGCCACAATCCATTGTGGGAGACAGAGATCCGAGAACTACCAGTCTTTTCTGGAGGGCTCTCTTTGATAACATGGGTACGAAGCTAACTTTTTCTTCTTCTTATTATCCCCAAATAGATGGACAGAGCAAGATAGCAAGTCTCACCATCTTGGAGAAGTACAATGGGAGAAGTACAATGAGAGAAGTACCTACCATTGGTAGAATATGCTTACAATAACATAGTACACACTTCTATAGGTAAAGCTCCATTTGAGATCATCTATGGCAAGCCAGTCTTGTTACCTGTACTCTTAGAACCAAAGAAGAAATTTTCCACGCTGATTAATTCGTGCGAGATATGGTGTTTTCCATGTTTCTTGGCTAAAACTATATGTTGGACCAAAAGTTTTTGATGTTTCAGATGAACAGCAGCCAGACGTGGTAAACGAAGCAGAAGTCATCGAGCCTAAGCAGATCCTTCTTCATCGTTGGAAGCATGGTTCTGGTCGACGGATACGTCAATTCTATACGAAGTTCCGAGATCAAGGTATCCACGAAGCCATTTGGCTAGACAAGGAGTTCTTTCAAGAGTACCCCAAATTGTTAGCGGACTACTTGGAAGCCATGAACCTGCCGCCGCCAAGCTAAGCAGGAGGAAATGTCACATGCACTCTGCACTGTAGTGCATGGTGACAAGATGGCTCATCATCATCAATGCAACATTGTACATTATTAGTACCTTTTAGGATGATAATTGTCATATGCCATGACCCCATTGTAATCCTCAGTCCAGGATAAGTCAAGCACGAGCTACATAGGTCATTCTCAGCCTTAGACAGTCACTCAGTCAGTCCAAATCCCTTAACCCACTTGAAGAGATGCATTCATGCATGTAGAGTCAGTAGAAACCTTAGAGTTTTCATCAGGACATGTGTGCATTTATGCATAGCATTCATTCCATATGTATGTAGGTCATCTAGACCATTGCAAAAGCCTTCAAATATCATCTAGCAGTCAAAATAGCCCAACATATCATCCTTTCATTCATATCATAATTCAGTAATCAAGCATCAAGCGTTGGAGCCTTCAGCCTAAGAAGCATCAACGATTGAATATTCAGCATCTAGAGCACTTCAGCCCTCAGCGTTTTCAGCCATCGTTTCATCCTTCAGCAACTAGGAGCATCAACGCATGTGCAATCAGCATCCATCATCAAAACGCATCAGCATACAGCATTCAGCCTTCAGAATACCTTGCGTTTTCTGCATAGGAGCAGTTTTCAGCATACATATCTTCATCGTTTTGCTACAGCACTTTGGTGAAGGTAAAACTCAACATTCATATTCATTTCAGCATTCATTCACAGCCTAGAAACAGTCCCAATCAGCCCCTACCTCAACCTCAGATTTGCAACCTTCCCTCATTCCATTGGGAAGAGTGCATAGGCTCGAGATTGGTCATCATTGGTGCTTCTACAACCGTGTGCAGTTCAACCCGACTCTTGGTCTTCTGAGATCTCGCGTTTGGCTTATCGTCAGTCCACCGTCAGTCTCTTCAAAGTAATAAAGCAAATACTATTCCGATAACGGGATAGGGGGCCCTTCAGTGGGTAATTTGGGACCCCATACGGTGTACAGTTTCCATCTCTCTCTCTCTCTCAAATCTCTTAAAGTTTGAAGTCTTAAAGTGGATTGCTAAACTCGCGAAACTCAAGATACAAAAGACGGTGTGAGCATTTGTGTGACAGGATCCTCAAATTACGAATATTTCCACTGCATGTTACACCTCCGCATGGCACATTCTAGAGGAAAAGAAAACCCCAACACCCATCACCAAACCTCTCCTTTGGGAAGCTCATGCACAACACCTTCATGATGTCCTAGATCAGCCCACACCTCATATGTCCCACATCATCTATCCTCCTCAACACTGTAAACATCATAGGGTTCTATTAAAGTTGCATAATGGCAAGGTGAAAGATCATGAAGATCTACATGTGGAGAATTTCGCACATGGACATCATATATTAGCTTCTAGAATCCATTCTCACAGAACTCTTTAATAGAGCCCTATATGAAAGCTCCCCCCCCCCCCCCCCCCCCCGCCGGCCCAGACCACAAACACTCTTGTTCCCATCCCTAATGGAGGAAACCCCATGGATCCAAATAATTATAGGAATATTATGATTGGCCAAGAATCATGTAGTACTAGAGTCTGAGATCAGCTTCCTGGCAAAGAGGCTTGGACACACAGCATCAAGGCAAGCAGGCACCCTTCAAGGGAAGCTACTCCACACTTGATCACATCTTTACCCTATGGGCCATCATAGAGGGAGCAAGGGCACAGAAACAGCATGTATATTGCTGTTTGTAGATTTACGCAAAACCTTTGCCTCTGTACCTCAGTCCTGCTTGTTGAGATGTATATTATATTGCTGCTTTGTAGATTTACGCAAAATCTTTGACTCTGTATCTCAGTCCTGGAAGAGAGCTCCAAGTTCCACTAGACATGGCATGGGGCGTGTTGGTTTTATATGAGGCATTGACTGGCAGAGTGTGGGCAATAGGGGGTCTCTTTGGGGATAGATATCTACAACACTATTGGGGTCAAACAGGGCTGCCCACTCTCTACTGCAGTTGGTTTGTATATTGATGAGATCTCACTCTTTGTGGACAGATATGGGGATGCAGGCTCACAATTGGCTTAGGCAGTGGTGCACATTCTATTATATACAGATGGCATGATTATGATCTCAACCTCTGCAGAGTGGTTACTCAGACATTTCGATGCACTGCAGAGGTTTTGTGACGAGAGAGACCTCACAGTCAATCTCGGCATCGCCACCTTTGGGACTGTCTGACAGACAGCTCAGCAAGATGGCATCACGCTTTATTACCTGGAGGGCAGTTGGGTAGGCCATCGATAGCTCTCGCTAAGAGGAGGACAAAGGGAGCCTCACACTACAGTTCATTTGATGCAAAATTTCTACTACAACGCCTGTCATGTGCCACATGACCCCGTACACAAAAACACAAAGAAAAAGAACATCAAGACCATCTCAATTAGTCTTCTACAAACACTCCGCCCTTGCTGGATATGAGCACATGGCTTTTGTTTTTGAAAGTGTAATGTATTTATTTAGCAATAGGCGTTGAGAGCGACTGCAGCAATTGGGTTTTGAATATTGGGCATTTCCCAAACTCAAAAGCCTTACCGTCTACGGTCTGAGACAGAAGAAAACGTTGGGCCCGAAATTCATTAAATAATTGGATTGTATTTTCAATGAATTCAAATCATACACATTGAATAAATGTTTTATGAAGGAAGAGGGCAAAGAACACTTACTGTCAGCCCCTGCGGAGAAAATGCAACCCATTCTTCTACTCCTTGAGATGCTCTCTTTACATGGTCTAAGACCCTGCAGAAGCCCAAGAAACCCTAAGACTTTGCAGAACCCTCAAGGTGTTGCGGGGAATGAAAGGATTGACCTACGACTGCCTTCTACTGTGCCAGGGCTTATGTATTGTGTCAGATTTTCTGCACTGTCTGCACGGCCGTAGGGTTTTGGCAATACTGTTATACTCAATCACGGTGGATTGCGATAATGTTTCACTCAATCACGGTGGATCCTGATTTAATTTGTCCGCAATTAGGGCTTCTGACCACTTTCCGAGCTTCATTAATCAATCCATCAGAGAAAGGAGGAGGAGGAAGAGGGAAAGGGAGAAGGAGACGGTGAGAAGAAGAAAGGTCTCCATAGATTTTCTTGGCAATTTCCCTATTTTCCCGACTTCACTGTTCTCCATCTCGGAACCTAATAAATTAAAATATTCTTCCTTCACTTTTTTTTTTTAATGGACTTCACTTGTGGTGTTTTTTTTAATTGTAAACAATTAATCCTATTGGCAAAGAGGTGCCCCAAACAATTGTGGCCAAGAGCCACCATTGGTTTGCCAAGCAAAGCACCACAAGAGTGCCCACAACTTATCAATCCTCTTAAGTGCTAGGCTTCTCCACAAAGGGCCACCTTCAAAGTGCTCACAAAGGTCATCTTCAAATCTTCGACTTGCATTTGCACCCTTAATAATGCTTGCAAGTTTCAACTCTTTAGTTGACTATGCCAGTGTGGGGCCCACCTTGCGACGTTGGTTAATCAAGGTTGCATGGGTGAGGCAAATAAAAGTGCTATCACTGCAATACTTTAACTATCTATTGCATAGAAAAAATGTCCATAATGTATCAACATAAAAATACTGAAGATCTTTGTAAAAATTCACCAAAGTATCTCCTCAACTCCATGACCATGATCTTCAGACACTCCAAGAATGTATGTATACTGAGCTCAAACACTCCAAGACCACTATGTTAAGCCGGAGGAGCCCAACAAGTCTCGCAATCGACTCTAACATTTGTGATCCGAGGGAGCCGCTTCTGGTAGCAATGCCACACTCCCAAAAGCACGAACTCTCCAAGCATCGATGTCAGGAGCCACATAATATAACTGACATGTACATCTAGGCCACTACACCTCCCCTACATGAGACACTCTGAAGCATCGATGTCAGGAGCCACATAATATAACTGACATGTACATCTAGGCCACTACACCTCCCCTACATCTAGGCCACTACACCTCCCCTACATGAGACACTCCGAAGCCGCATCATGTCCCCCACACCAATCGTGTCAAGAGCACACCCACGTCTAACTGAGATGAGTCAAGGTCTTAGATGACCGCCTTCATGACGCGACTCACCACTCAAATGACATTCGCATAGCATAACATGAACATGTGTGGTACCTTCATATGCTTCCACAAAAACAATACCCTAAATTAATACAATGTCAATAGAAAAAGTAATTATTTGGGTAATCATGCATTACAGCAACTGAGACGATGTAAACCACCGATAAGACATTCTCTGCTCTTTAGTCGGAACTTTGACTGAAAATCCTCCAACCACATAATTTTAGCGAGGACTTCACAAGATCACAAGCCAAGTCTAGTTCTTAAGGATTGTTCCAACTTTCTTAATCTCTCATCAATCCTTACAATTCTAGCGTATAGTTGCTAAGATCCTCATCCTACTTAAGAGAGTACTCTTTATTTGTTTTAAATCTCTCTAAGGTTCTAATCAAATTAAGGATCTAAATTAGCAGCTAAAGTTAAAAAGGTATCCTATGCCTCGATAAGGATCAAAGATTTTACACATCTATTGATTTGCCTCAGTTTCTTACTAAAGTCATTATAATCTAAGGTCATATACGTAGCTTTAATAATTGATTCTCTGACTTTGAGAGAAAGAATATTTCCCATAATTCACACAACTTCTTAAATTTTGATTCCTAAAGTTCAAAAAATGATTTGTACTTTCAATTATTGAATTTCTCGCGCCTTAGTAATATATATATAAAGATAGAGAGAGTTTCTCATGTTTCTCTCTCTAAAACTATACTCCTAAATTCATTGAATTTATTCTTTTCAAGGTTCTCTAAACTTGTTTTAGAGATATAACTCTACTTTTAAAATAGGATACTCTAAATCTCTTGATTAGAGGTTAACAAGGATTTTCTCTCTCTAAATTTTTACCTTTCTTTAAGGGAATTTGGGTTTAGTATAATCATAAACTGAAACCGTCTTGATAATCTAAAATTAATTTTAGGGGTTTAATCTATTGTTGACCATACCTTTACTTGTTTAGAAGTTCATTTTTCTTTCTCTTACTAGAACTTCTCCTTCTCTCTCTAGAATTCTCCTTGCTTTCTTTTTCTCTCTCTATGATTTCTTTCACATGGGCAATCCTACATTTCTTGAATTTTTAGCCTTAATGTATCTATTTATTTATTTCTACATGCATTTAGAAGCTAATCCCACATATTCTCTCTCAATTGGTGTAATTTACCTATTCTCTCTCAAAAAATATACATAATAGCTACCCTAAAATTTAAGCAAGCTTAGAGCTTTGATAATTAAGCCTAAAGAAAATTTGTTTATGATTCTACTTACTATTGATATACGTAAACTACTCATTTTATACTATTCTTTCTCTAGAATCTAAGTTCAATCTCTATTTCTCTCTCTAGGATTTCTCCCAAACCTAAATCTAAAATGTAATTACACCTATTTTCATCATAATTCTAGAATCCTAGATTTTTCTAAGGTTAAACTAATATCTATGTACCATAATCCTAGATTTTTGTAAGGTCAAACTAATACCATAACTAATTTAATTTATGCATAAATATATTTTCTCTCTCTAAAATACAATTAACGAGTATTTTGATTTTAATTTTTTAAAATTATTGGGACATATCCTAATTCAAGTATCATTCCAATTCCTTGGCAAAAATCAATTCTACATCCATATGCTCATTTAAAAACAAATTGGAAGGATAGGCTCAGGTTCATGCATGAATTTATTCACTAAGGGTGAAAGAGAACCTAAGGTTAATTTTTGTTCTTGAAAATTATGTAGAGGGGATAAACATTTACAAAGGTTTGAAGTAATATAAAAATTTAATTTAAAGAAGAACTTGAAATAAATGATAAATTTTGAATATATACATAATGTACCTTTGAATATTTGACTTGGAGGATGTGTATGGGGTTGAATTTGTATGTTGCAGGTCTCCTCCTCTTTTTAAAAAAAGTCTATTTCTAGAAATCTCCTCCCCCAAAGTGTAGAAAGTACCAAGTGCAAAAGGAGACTAGTCCAAGGCAAAAGGAGACCAGTCCAAGGGCTAGGTATGGGACCAAGGACTATTTACACAAGATACATCACTAAAATCTAAGCAGATTTGGACTCTCTAGCTCTCAAGAAGGAAGCGTAGAGAAAAAAGAGAGCTCCACCCCCCTATTTATTGAAAATTGTGATGGTTGGGTAATAGGTTTGGGTCATATTGATTGGCCTCCATTACTTTTTCTTTAAATTTTGGCTTATTTTTTCTAACTCTTCATGCTTTCCACTCTTTTGCCCATTATTTTAGCTAACCATCCCTTTCTAACTTTTATAGACTAAAATGTACATGACACCACTCTTCTTTATTTCTTTTCTCTGAAATCACTCCCTTTACTACGATCATCATTTGTTTTAGACTATTTAACCATTTGACCTTATGGAAGCAATCATACATCCTCTTATAAATGCATAGTTTATCATTTATTTGCCTTGGGCACACCATCTACACATGTTTTAATATTATTTCTCATACCCCCTTGCTTCTTTTCACTATAATTTTATTATTTTTATTTTTCTAATTTATTAGGCTTAACTCTACCCCCATTAATCAAAATTTTGAACTAATTGTGTGCAGTATATGCATGGGATCATAGTTGATTTTCTATGCATATAAACCCCGCTATTTTTACATAAAAATGAATTTTCTAAATTAATATAACTTTTTATAAAATTTTAATAAGAGTTTACACATTTTTTAGTGTATACACATTTTCGCTCTCCAGAATGGGACTTATACTAATTTTACATTGTCCAAATAATACATGAGTAAGAGATATCTTACATTCTTCCCCACTTAAAGAATCTTGATGTCCTCATCTCACAAAATGGGGATAGTCTTTAACTATGTCTTCCTCTTTCTCCTATGTGGCATCTTTTATTGGGAGAACTTTCACTTGACTAAGTATTTATTCAATATTATGTTCCTTTGATGCTTTTCTCTAGCATCCAAGACTTCTTCTGGTTCCAACTCCACTTGTCCTTGGACTAGTATATTTATTTGATCATCCTCTAGCATATGCTCAAGATCTGGGACAATCTGGGACATACTTCTTCAACAAGCTGACATGAAAGACATTATCGATTTGAAGATGTGGAGAAAGAAGAAACTGATAAGCTTAATCTCCAATCTTCCATGTAACCACTTATGGACCATAATATTTAGGTGATAACTTCTTGTACTTTCCTAATGAGAGAGAACTCCTCATACACAAAGAAACACCATATCACTCTTCAAACTCACGAGATTGGATCTCTTTGGGTCAGCATGCTGCATCTTCTACTTATCCTAAGTAGCCTGAATATCCTTCCCTATAGACTCCATTTGATGATCCATCTCATCAAGCATTTGCTTAGAAACCTTTACTTTGATGAGTGGATCATCCCAATGGAAAGCACATGCGATTATTGAAGTATAATAATTGTCTTTAAGTTTGTATCCTAGAATTTTCCAATTCTTTGGCGGTCTTGCTTTCTTGCATTAACCAATCCTTGAATGATTTGGGTATAGAACTCATCTGTCCCAATATTTTCCTTTATTTATGTAAATAATAGATTGGAGATCATGGTTACTGCTGCAAGTAAGGAAGCTTTTCCACTAAGAGCATCAGCAACCACATTCTCTTTTTTAGACCTGAACTTTATTTCAAAATCAAATTCTTGCAGAGTCTACACCTCCTTTGACGCATGTTGATATCGTTCTAAGTGAATATTCCCTTTAGGCCCTTTTGGTCAATTACTAGAGTGAATCTCTACCCAAGAAGATAATGTCTCCATAGTTTCAATGCATGCACAACTACCAAAAGCTCCAAATCATGAGCTACATAAGTACACTCATGAGGCTTCAATTTTCAGGATTCGTAAGCTATGGGGGCAATCCTTCCTACATAAGGATCCCACCAATAGCAAATCAACTTGCATTTGTGTGATAACCTCAAAAGGTATACTGAAGGTCCTTGATTGCTTTGAACAAATGATGCATGTCTTTGATAACAAGGGCCCACAACACTATGGGTTGGATGGGTAGCAATAAGAGTATTAGGGAAATCACTAATCATATGTGTAGGTTATTGCTGGCATCAAAAATATCTATGTTCCCTCTTAAGTTACTGCAATGCTCCTTTAGACATACGAGAATATTCTCTTCTTGGTCTCATACTTTCAAAGCTTTGATTCTGGCCCTAACCTCTGATCCTCTTTGGTTTGGGAAAGTTTGGATTGCATGTTGGAATTAAAATCTCTTAGGAGCCATCGGTGTGGTAGATTTCTTCACAAAGAAACCTCTTTGGGAAAAGCTTTGGCAAAGTCTTTAGCCATTCTAACCGCTTGAGCTATTGATGCTGGCTTTGCATTCTTGACCAAGGTGTTCATTGATGTTTCCAACTTTCCTACAAATCTAGGAGAAGAGTTACCTTATCCATTGGTGGAGAGAAACGGACAAGGATTACATAGGCCTTATGTGATAATTCCTATGAGCTAGAATATAGTAACAGAGGACTCTATAGAATCTACGATAAACTTTGAGGTCACGTCTTAGGGGCCCGTACGAGGCTACTAACTCTGAGACTACACCAATGTGAATCAAAATCATCTCGCAAGTGAAACCTGCTCTGACCACATCCCACTGCTAGCCATGACAATAATCATGTGGCCACAGTACTCCAAAGGATACGAGTAGGGAAGCAAATCTCCTTGTAATGTCGAGCAAGAGCATCTCTCTCCTCTAGCCCATAGTAGACAAGAGATGTTAAAAGGCAAATGCAATTATATCTTACTCTTGAGATAACCCAAGAATCTTGGAGAGGTAAGGTCAAATCATCTACTGAGCCATCTAAAAAGAAAACCAGTAAAGTACTGTAAGTTTCATTTCCAAAAGGCAAACCAAGCTCTAATACCAAATGTAAGACCCCTTCCCCTTAAAAATGTTAAAATCTATGGTACCTTCACTAATGCAAGTAGATTAAGCTAATCACATGCTAATGATGAATGATTACACTAAGCTAACGTGGATGGTGTCTAATTACACACATGATGATGTGTGTGTGCAATAGACTCAAATTAATTAGGTTATAAGATAGATTAGCTTGGACTCGTAGAGAGACTTGAGATGTGTGCAAGTGCTTGTACTTTTAGTGCTTGAAAATGACCCCTTTTATATGGGTAGAGTACATCTTTGCTCGGTCCATGCATGTGGGACTTGCCATATGGCTTCATGCTCACCTAGTCACTCCCTGCCTCTTATGTGCTCAATGGCACCACACTTCTCAACACCCCCCCTTGGTGCCATATCTCTGGGCTACTCGAGGTGGTTGGATGTGAGTTACAACAAACATTACCCCCCCTAGTAGGTGCTCAATTGGCTACTCTTAGGTGGTCACATGGATATACACAACAAACAACATGAAATGATAAGATGGTTGTCTACTCATATGGTGACCCCTCTTTTACAACAGATGGCTAGGGTAGTGGTGGTGTTTGTCTCCTTGCTCTTTATAAGAGCTAATCACTAGGAATCTCTTCGGACTTGGTGGTCGAAGTAGTCTCCATAAAGTTTCCTTCACTTTTCTTCAATCTGCAATCTTCTTCTTTGTGCCCAAACTTGTTGTAGTGATCACTTTGGCTTGTCTTTGAACCTGCATTCATTTTGAAAGTGTCATTTCCTACCACAATTGTGACACTTCACATTGCTTTTGTTGAATAATGCATGCTCAACGATGTTAGGATTGCTTCCTTTTAATTCTCTCTCCTTCTCCAAAAGGGAGGAGAGACATCCCATCAGATGTTGGCTCTGGTAGATTCTTCAAGGTTGTGAGACAAGTGCATTATATTCCTTTGGCATGCTTTTTAAGATTATTGCAACTCTACCTTTATCTCTAATCTTAGCATCTATACCATCTAACTAGGTCGTGATTCTTTTCATTTTACTAACAAACTGAGCCAAAGACTCATTGAAGTTCATTTCTAGACCATATAATTCAATCTTTAAGTTAATTTCTTCGTTCTTTGCCATAGCTCCAAACATGAGATTCAATGTATCCCATGCATCTTTTGTACATTCCTTAGAGTCAATGTGATGAATAAGACTAGTGCCCAGGTGTAATCCAACAAGTGACAATGATTTCTCATATTTTTCAATCCACCCTTCACATGGTTCATCTAACACATTTTCCTTAATGATTTTCCACAATGTCTTATGCAGTAAAAGGTACTTCATCCGTATAGCCCTCGTATGGAACTCTTCCCCATTGAACTTCTCTACATATGCGAAGTGATGATCGTTGTTGTTGCCATAATAAAAAGGTTTTACTAATGACCTTATGATGCTTCAATTTCTCGTACAACTTAGCAAATGTGGGTGCTTTAAACAAGATGAAATGAAAGTAGTGTGTGTGCTTCCAATTTTCAATTTTTCCTTCTAGAGCTTCATGAGGATAGTCCCAATGCCAATTTAGTACGTTTGATGTGTAAACACACTAAATGCAACCCTACAATGATTAAGTGGACAAGAAAGTGGAGGCTCAAATTGACCTTGTGGTGGAAAGCCCAATTTGATGGGGCTTTTTCATAGGCCTCTTGCCCTTGATGAGATTGAGTGGCCTAAGCACAAAAACCAGCTCCAAACATCAAAAAAATCCCAAATCTGATAGAAATTAGTTGACTAGTTTTTGTTTGTTGTGACTCAACCAGTGGATCATTTGGCATGAAACTTGATATGTAGGGTCCTCATACCATTGCTGTGAACCACATCTAAGAGGGCTTGCCCTAATTGTGAACACAAACAACAAATGATGTAGAAATACAGTGAGCGCTATTTCACGATTTGCAACAGCTGCTAGTGGCAAAATTGACTAATTCCCTTGAGGTAGCGCTTAGAAATGGACTAATCAAGAGGCCCCTAAAGTGACTTGGGCAATGGTGAAGAGAAATGGGAGAATTAAGAGCTCAAAAATTAGCCACAAAGAGGGGAGAAGAGGATAAGATAGGATTAGTGAAGCTAATGGGATATTAGTGCTAATATAGGCTGAGATTAATGCAATGGAGGGTGGATGGTGTCTAATTACACCCATGATGATTTGTGTGTGTAATAGACTCAAATCAATTAGGTTCCAAGATAGATTAGCTTGGACTTATAGAGAGACTTGAGATGTGTGCAAGTGTTTGTATTTTATTACTTGAAAATGACCCCTCTTATATGGTTAGAGTACATCTTTGCTTTGGTCCACGCATGTGGGATAATGTGATTTTTCCAGATGGCTTCATGCTCACCTACTCACTCCCTACCTCTTCATGTGCTCTATGGCACCACACTTCTCAAACAAAAAATGTTAAAAATCTATAACAATAAAAGGCTACTATGAGGGTAGAGCATCCCACTCGGGGCCTCCATGTACCAATATCCTAACATTTGTCTATCTAGAAGTCTTCTCAAATAATTGAATTGGAATAGACCTTATGCTAGGAAATGAACATGATTCCTCTAGGTAAGTGTCTTCTTACATTGGAATAGACTTTATGCAACATGATTCCTCCAAATAAGTGTCTTCTTCATGTATCCCACAAGTGTCTTCTTACGTTGGAGTAGATCTTATGCAACTTGATTCCTCCGAATAAGTGTCTTCTTCATACATTCCACAAGTAGGACCTCGACGACTCCCTAAGGCTCAACATGATGTCCTAACTCCTTGACTATGGAGGTGACCAATTCTACCAAAATTTGTTAATTCTTTATATCTAAATCTATTTCATGTCTTTCTAGTTTTTTCAAGTATATTGGGTTGCATGTTTGGAAAGAACCCGTAATCTTGGGTCCACTGACCTCGCACTTTCTAATTTTGGTTCGTTACTACTTCGACTAGATCCATAGACAGCCTAGCCCCATCTAATTCCATGGGTCTAGACTTTCACCCTCCCACTGAGCCTATAGACCTGGTGAGAACTCACACACCCATAATTGAAAAATTCTTTTTTTCATTACTTAGTGAGCTCGAACACTCCTCCCGAACCACTGTGTTGTGGTTGCAGGAGCCAAACAAGTCTCACATTCAACTCTAGCACCCGTGTTGAAAACATTCAAAGGAGCCACTTTTGATAGCCATTCCACTCCTAGAAGTAGGAACACTCTAGGCATCGATGCTAGGAGCTATATATAATTAACACGTATGTCTAAGCCAACTGCAAGAAAGGAGGGAGAGAGAGAGATGAGATTTGCACTCATGATGGATTACCACATGCACTCAAAGGGAGTACCACCATGGAAGCTTGAGCAAGAAGCTTTCAAATTATAATTAATTATTATTAGGGTTAAGGGTTTGTTGGCCCATTATCGTTAAGGGTTTGTCCCATTGTCCTTTATACCTAGCCCCCATTTCACATTATACTACTCCTTGGCCTTTACACATGACCATGCCCTTTGGCTCATTACAATTATTCCCCTTAGTCTTTGGCCCAAACATTAATTCATATGTATAAGACTCATGCCCATAGGCTACCATGTTACAGGCCACCCCCACCCAAATAGGTTTCGTCCTCAAAACCATGCATATGGTAGAAGCAAGAGTCCATGAAACTCTCTTGAGTGAAGGAAAACATTAGTGTCACTATGTACCTTAAAAGCCATCCAATCATGTCAAAAGATCCAAATCTATCCAAAAGAGTAATCCATCCTCTATGGACCCTCCAATGCCTCAAGAATAGCCACCAAAAACAACCCTCCAAGATGTATCATGAGGGTATATGTATCATGTGAGACTCTCAAGCATGGACATGCATAAATGTCAACAATGAGGCCTCCAAAACTGTGAGTATCAAAAAGTTCTAGCAAGCATTAACCTCACATTTTTTCTTCCAAAACCTCGTGCCATGCTTCTCAAAGCTGATCATTACTCTTGGTATTTGTATTTCCCTTAAGAGACTCATATCTTGACTTGGGAATTCATGAACATAAAATCCCCTTCCTTGAATTCCATTGGTCTCCTATCAGCATACTCATATTGTTTCATCTTTGCTTGGGCACTCTTCATATTCTCTTTACATTGATGGAGGACTGCTTGCATCTTCTTAACTTCTTCCTTTTTGCATTTTGATTCATTGTCTCTTGCTTGAATGTAACCATAGGCACATTCACCTTATAACCATACATTACTTCAAATGGTGACATCCCAATACTCAAATGGTGAGTACCATTATATGCAAATTCAGCCATGGGCACCCAATAGTACCTCAAGTAGGTTTTTAACCGTTTGTTAACCCACTCCATTTAGCCATACTCCATGCATCTTGAACACATGTTCCATGAATTTCTTGGCAACCATAGATCCTGTATATGTGACCTTTGTGGGATTGAATGGGTTGACTTTGTCAACCGATCTACAACCACATAAATATTGTCCCATCCCTTCCTTGTGCAAGGGAGGGCTTATGAGTGGGATCCTTATTGAGTTGACAAGGCATTATTTGGGAAAAAAAAAGCATGTACGGATCTCCACTTACCATTCCAATGGAAACTTGTCCTCTCTTTATCTTCAAAAGGCCCAATGCCCTGCCATTAGGGTAGAATGCATCTCCTCAAGCACCTTCATCTTATAGGATGAATTTGGCACTAGTTGTTACAGGACCATAGTACATGGAGATTAGAATATTGCATAAATTAAATAATAGAAGAAATAAACCAAAAACATCATAGCATAAATCAAGAGCATTAAAATAAAAGAACACAATATTGGGTGCAATCTCCCCCGCGGCGTGTGTGCCTCCACTCCCACACGCGATATTTAAATCATATTCATAAATTTAGCCCTTGGAGCCATAAATAGCATAGCTTTTCCAAAATTGGCCTTTTACAAAATTGAACCTTAGTCCAATGCTTTTAAAGTATCTCATCAAAAATAAACCTTGCCCAAACATGTACATTGGGCCAAACCATACAAAATCAAATATTTAGCACACATGTGCTCGGCTAGTCCAATGTCCACCTTGGTTGTTCCAAACTCATGATCTTTGCTCAACATAGTCCACAATGTTAGATCACAATTACTTTGTAATCACTCACAAAAATAATTCTAACAAATGGAAATCATTTAATACCATGCTTCACACATGAACCATGCATCACACATAATTAATTGGATTCACTCCCATGATAAAATATTCTAAAAAATCTCACTCCCATGATAGTCCTCCTATTTGAGAAGACAACCGTGCTTAGTTTAATTATCAACACACACGAGTGATCAAACACATTAATCATTTCCACATTGTATTCACTCACAATGTCATTATGTATTTAAGTGGATTCACTCCCACATGTCCTCACATGCATCACACTCACACGCATCACACATGTCTCAAAGTTAGTCGGATTCACTCATAATCAAACTCCTACATTGGATTTACTCACCACAATGTTTTCATGTGCATCACACGTATTCACAGAGTACACCACACGTTTCACACGTGTCACAATTGGTTGAATTCCTTCACAACCAACTACGGTCGCCCTCATCAAAAATTAATTCAAAAGAGTTGATTGGATTCACTCAAAATCAAACTCACATTTCTTAGATGTGTCACACATGTCACAATTGGTTGGATTCACACAACCCAATAATTCTTTGATCACACTTGGGTCACCCAAGTTATTCTTTTCACTTATAGGGTCACCCAATAATAAATTAATTACCGTAACATTCCCTCTTGTTTGGGTTGCAACTGACCTCAGTTGTTTATTAAATTAGCAAGTGAAGAGGATTAGAATATAATATCTATCACCCACAGATAGAATCCCTCTCAACACTAGATTGTGATACGTTATCTGTCTCACAGATAAATATCACTTAGATAGACACTAACATGAGTATCTTTCACAGACACCAACACAAGTATCTCTCGCAGACACCGACACAAGTACCTCTCACAGACACCAACACAAGTATCTTTCACAGACACGTGGTTAACCTTATTTGAAACAGAAAAGAGAATAATTTGAATAAAGTGTTTTAAATGAGGTGTTAAAGTTTAAAGGTTGAATGTGAAATAACAATAAGTTACATATATTCTTCGGTGATTAGTCGAAAAACATATGCATTATTGTTAGTTCACTCGAGTCCTGATAGTGAAGTCTAATATGTATTTTTTTCCGTGTATAGAAAGTACATATCAATCATTGAACCATCTTGACCAATATATTTAAATTTTAAGTACAGTTTTTCCTCTCTTGTTTGGCAAAAAGGTCACCTAAGGACTCTAAATTCTTTAAAAAAATAATTGAACAATGCATAAGCATGAGTTTTAGGCTTACCTCTCTAGTGGTAGAAATCATGATTGGGAGTACCCTCTTATTTAGGTTGGTCGCCTTTGTCTTCGTCAGAATCCAAAGAATCAAATTCAGAATATGCACGTCTTCGGTTCTTTACGAGTAAATTTTCGCTCAAAATCTTCTCTTTACCTCTTCTCACTTAACAATTGAGCTTGAAGTGCATTTACTTGATCTTGGATAGTAGGTGGTTTTGGATAGATTGCCATTGTAGAAAAAAAGCAAGTAAAATAATATGAAAATGTAGAAATAAAATAGAAAAGGGTAGCAAGCTTATCTGACTCCCGTGTCGTGTATTTCGAAAGAAGGGTTGTTGAAGTGCTTGACGTCGATGGTGTCCCATGAAGAATAAAAAATAATAATCCAGTAATGCTTTGATGTCGACAAAAATCCAAATAATAACTCCTTGAAAGAGTCTTTAAAAGAGTTGGAAAAAATATCGAAGAAGAATACCGAGCTGATCACTTGCTGAATTTCTTTTCCCCGGAATTCAATACTTGAATTTGCCGTGCTCTGATACCACTCTTACCATGGTACATAGAGATTATAATATTTCATAAATTAAATAATAGAAGAAATAAACCATAAACATCATAGCATAAAAATAAAAGAACACAAGATTGGGTGCAATCTCCCCTCGATGTGTGGCCCCACTCCCACATACACGGTATTTAAATCATATTCATAAATTTAGCCCTTGGAACCATAGATATAGTATAGATTTTCCAAAATTAGAAATTTATAAAATTGAACCTTAGTCCAATGCTTTTAAAGTATCTCATAAAAAATAAACCTTGCCTAACATATGTACATTGGGCCAAACCATACAAAATCAAATATTTAGCACACATGTGCTTGGTAAGATAATCTCATCTAATGTCCACCTTGGTTGTTTCGAACTTATGTTATGATCTATACTCAACATAGTCCACAATGTTAGATCACAATTACTTTGGACTCACTCAACAAAAATAATTCTAACAAATGGAAATCATTTAATACCATGCTCCACACAGGAACCATACATCATACATAATTAATTGGATTCACTCCCATGATAAAATATTCTAAAAAATCTCACTCTCGTGATATTAGTAAAGGAGACCATTTTGTACCCAAAAGTGAAGAAAATCTTCATATGACCCTTGTTATGATTTTTCTATCATGCGGCCACAACACCTTCATTATTCGCATATCCTCTTGTATGTACACATACTAATCATAATGCATCTCTAAAATAGCCATAAGTGAACATGTCCACATTCTAGAACAATGCATCGCCCATAATATTATCTTTGTTGGAGTGGAGATCAATGTAGCAATACACACATAGATGTAGCAAAAGCAAGGAGAATAGATGGAAAGCAGATTGATAATAATGAGGAGAGAAGAACAAGTGAAGGGACATGATAAGGTCACTTTCACACACTCATAAGAGTGCATATATATGCTCGAGGGAAAGAACTTCCTAAAGAGCCAAAAAGTATCCCAGCCCATTATTAGCCCCTATGTTCACACATCACTACCATATAAATGACTATAAATCCTCCTTGTAGTGATGATGTGAACATGAATAGGGATCATGTGGTGGATGATCAATCCCTTAATAAAATATCTGAAAGCTTTGTGAAAGGTTGCAAACTTCTCTTATGATGACAGCGCCTTTGTGAACATATCTGCCACATTGTGTAGAGGCATAAGCCAAGGTAACCTCTCCTACAATAATGAGCCTCTCGTTGACATAATGATAATGTACCTTAATAGGACTTGTATGATGATGAAACACTAGGTTCATTACAAATGACTAATGTACTTTGAAGATGGAGGCATTGTGTAGAGGCATAAGCCAAGGTAACCTCTCCTACAATAATGAGCCTCTCGTTGACATAATGATAATGTACCTTAATAGGACTTGTATGATGATGAAACACTAGGTTCATTACAAATGACTAATGTACTTTGAAGATGGAGGTGGGGAATTGCTGTCCCAACACCAAGATCTGCCAAAAGGTAACTAAGTGATACACACTCCATAGTCACTAAAAAAGTTACCTTGTACTTAGTTTCATAACTCTAATTTGCCATTGTCGCACGACTGTTTTCTTACTGAGCTATGATATATATGAATCAAACAAGGTGAAAGCAAAAGCCACTAAACACTTGTGTGTCATAAAACCCACCCCAATTGGAATCACTGAAAAGAGTGTAATTGAATATCACCCCCCAATCGGAATCAATAAAAGCGTGCAATTGAATATCAACCCCAGCATAGAATAAGCCAAGGGATTATAAGTATCTGGATACTTATAATCCCAAGCAAGTATCTGGATACTTGCTTGGGAGCCAATACTTGTTTCTAGGATTGTGCATAAACCTGCTCAACTGGGAGACCCTGAACTGAATATCTGGCCTCGTATTACATAGATAGATGAGACACCCAATAGACCGATACATCAAATGGTTCACCGACATCCTGAATACTAAAGCATAGCACCTGTCTCTACTGATGTAGAAACATGCTTACATTCGTTATAACCAAATCGTGTGCGCAACCCCTTTGAATGTACTTTGATTGCAACATCACAATACCATCATCATGTTGCATAAATTGTATGTTGAAATAATAATGCAATGAGAAATAATAATTCAATGAATTTGTCTCAAATGACACATATAATTCAGCCTTGAAGGTTGAAATATTTTCCTCATTGGGGCATGTGAGTAGCATGTCATCTGATGATGACCAAAAAAACATGATGTCATCAACGTATAAACCGAGATGACCAAAAAACAACATATCATCAATGTATAAAACGATGACCAAAAACAACATATCATCAATGTATAAAACGATGACCAAAAAACATGTCATCAATGTATAAAATGATGACCAACAAAGAACAATCTTTACTCCTCTTTACATAGAGGGTACTCTTAGTTGGCTGCTGCAAAAACCATTTGTAACCAAGTATACATTTATCTTCTCATACCATGCTATGGGAACATGCTTAAGGCCATATAAAGCTTTCTTTAACCTTCATACTTCTTTAGACTCGTGTCCCCCTCAACAAGACCACGAGGTTGAGATACATATACCTCCTCATATAAATTACCATTCAAGAAGGCAGTTTTAATATCCAACTGATGTACATTCCAACCATGATGCATTGCCAGTGCAATAATACACTTGATCATAGTCATATGAGACATGGATGCAAAGATATCATAATCTATGCCCTTCTCTTGAGCATAACCGTTTGCAACAACAAGCCTTACCTTATAGCATAGTAACACTACCATTAGCTTTAAGCTTAAGCTTAAAAACCCACTTTGTACCAATGGCTTTTTTACCATAAGGTAGATCTGCTAAATACCAAGAAAGATTTTTTAGAATCTAGTTATACTCATCTTGCATAGCTTGCATCCAATGATCATTTTATTATGCTTCTTCATTGCATATACTGACAATGAAAGCATGATCTACAAAAGAATAAGATGCATGATAAGAATGTGCACGTGTCTTGCTAGGTAAAGGAATGTGCACGTGTCTTGCTAGGTAAAGGAGTAGCTAATTTGCTATGTCCCACCATTTTGGCATACTCTTGGATGCCTACATAGTTTCCCTTTCCTCATCTGCCGCTACATCATCCACAATTGCCTTATCAATAGGTTAATATGCGGGCTAAAATTTGAGCTGATTTTCAACTAGTCTAGGCTAAATTACAACACCTTGTTGAGCATTCATTTGTTCCACATATGGCTGCTGCCCGGCATTGTACAAAGATAGGAGTGTATCAAAGATGTATTGTGACATTTTGTTGTTTTTTTGCATAAAATCATGGGCTGAATTGAGTTCTCAACAAAGATAACATCTCTGCTCACCAAGATCCACTTTATGACTAGATAATAGAGTTTATACCCTTTGCTTTCTGAGTTGTATCTCACAAAAATGCATTTGATCACCTTATTATCCACATTATTATGTTGTTGCTCCAAAGCATAATCAAGACAACCAAAAACACATAAATGAGCCACAGAGGGCTTCCTACCATTCTAAGCTTCATAAGGGGCAATTATCTACAAGGCCTTGGTGGGGCATCTGTTTAGCATAACATAAGTGGCACACATGATTGCCTCTAACAAAAAAACTAGAGGCAAATGTTAGCCTTTAACCAAGCAATGTGCTATCTCAATGAGAGATTTGTTCTTCCTCTTAGCCACACCATTTTGTTGAGGTGTGTAAGATAATATACATTGATTTTTTATGCCTCTTTCATCCATATATGCATGAAATTCCTTTGACATATACTCCACCCCCTCGATCTGTATACCAAGGGTGATAACTTTACGTGTAAACACATTTTCAACCATATAAACAAAGTGTCTAAAGCATGGAAAAACCTTAGACTTTGACAGTAAAACGAATACACCAAGTGTTCCTAAAGTAGTCATTAATAAAAGTTACCAATTAGAGATATCCCTTGATCAATGGTGTCCTCATAGGACCATATACATCACTACATATAAGCTATGATTTTTGGATAGCCTTTATCCATCTTTTGAGAATGATGCCCATTGTATCTTGCCTAAAATGCACACCTCACATACATGTTTGACATGGGCCTCAAGATTTGGAAACTCTAACACTATCTCTTGCCTTTCAAACTACCAAAATTCAAGTGACCAAAGTGGGCATGCCATAGCTCTGCATCACTCTTAAAGGACGTGTCACAGTAACTGAACAAGCATGTGCCAATTTCTCATACATGTTCAACTTGTAAAGCCCATGGGTTAGAGTACTAGATACCAAAGTGATGTCTCCATCATTCCAAACATGAAGTGTACATCTATCATCGATGAATCTGCCCACTATGCCTACCCTAGTAATGGCAAAGAATGACAATAAGTTCTTTTTAATACTTGGCACACACAAGATTTCTGAGAGAGTAATTGTCCCACCATTTGCAAGAAGCTGCGAGCATAGCCTTACTTACCAAAACTCCTTTCACTAGATACGAGGAGTTGTTTCCACATGTGACTCAAGGGAGAAAATTAATGCTAAGAAGTAATGTGCTTGCTAGCACTACTATCAAAGTAATGTGCTTGCTAGTACTACTATCAAAGTAATGTTATCAAAAGTAAGGGTAGTGGGGCTACCCTTCATTATTATGATGAGACGAAGTGTAGATGCAAAACCTTGGTATGAATCCCGTAGAGCTCTGAGAATAGTAGACATTAATACATGCAAGCTGCTCCTTTGAGATCTTTCTTCCTTGTGAGGAACCCACTTTCCATTTGCCACAACATTGTAGGTTTTAAAGTGATTGGGTACTGAGAGCAAGTCTAGTTTATCCTCATTTTCACTTTTTGTTTTAGCCATGATCTTTCTTACCTCACGTTCAGCTTCTGCCAAAGCTTTGTTCTGTTTTCGATGCCCAACTTTCGTAAGCTTAGGTGTTTCTGGCTCTTGAAGAGGGAATTTCTCCTTGTGTTTTCCCTCCAATGATATCTTAATTCCTCACCCCAATCCTTGGAAAACTCATCGTGTACCTTAGTGGCCCTCAAGGTATCTCAGCCCCACTGGGCATCCGTTGGGTTTTCTTCGTAATAGGGCATTTTGTCGAGCAATATATCATTTATGTTTTCGCCATCTTCTGAGGCATTGAACACTGGTATGGCCTTGTGTTACGATCCCTTGTATGCTAGAGGTCTCCTCTTCTGATGCTTCATTAATGGTTTGCCGATTAACCATACAAATAGAGGTCGTAGGGACAGTTCTAGATTTCATATACTGAGTTCCCCTGGGTTGCATCACATCTATGGTAGCTAGCACATGCATTCAGTTTTCACTGAAGTTCAGAGGAGGAAGTGATGCATACATTTCCGTTTCCTCTTTTTCCTTGGAATTTTCCACCGTGGGCTGGCATATTTGTACAGATGTGTTCCGCTCTCCGTTGTTGTGTGACTGAATCATTACCAAACAATTGCCCTTCCATGGGGTGTGCTTTCCAAACAATTGCCCTTCCATGGGGTGTGCTTTCCATGTTCTCAGATCTATCTTTAAAATTTGTCAATCCCTACGCACATACATGTGATCTAATGCCCAATCATGCACCAATTCGGATTCCCTCATGAGTCAGGTTGGCATAGGAAGTCCATTACCACAAATGTATGATGGTAGCGAAACGTAAAGAGTTTGAGTTTCACATTCTGCAGAAGTCTAATGGGCCTTGAAGATGTTCCGTCAACTATTTTAATGATTAGATCTGACCTTTTTAGATCGGGTTTTCCCTAGTTCTCCTAGCAACATTTTGTGATGATGCTAACCCTCGCCCCACCATCCACGATAGCCAGTGCTTGGTACTCACTATGATGAATCGGGATTGTAGCATTTGATTAACTGGTATCTTAACGACTCGGGTTTTCCTCCTGGGTCTTAGGGTTCTTTCTGCCAGAGGTGGCAGAACTTCCTCTATAGTATCAGCTAGCTTTAGTCCACCTTCTACCCATTCCTTTATGTCTGTCCATAGGGTTGGTGGACTACGTAACAGTTGCCCCAATGGCATTTGTACAGGCTTGGGGGCAGTACAGTCGCGAGACTTCCTATGTCTCTGGGTTCTCTAGTGATTGAGGGTTCTCCCCAGGTGTGTGTCTGGCACTCATCCATAGGGAAGGAATGGATAGCTCACCCATCACATTTTCCTCAAACAATCTAGACATTATGTTTTCTTGAGATCCCTCTTTTGTTTCTTCTGGAATTGGAGTAGGTACATCCAATTCCCTTTCCCTTGTTGGCTTGTTTTGTGGATACATTGTATTCCTGACCCGGTTAGCCCCCTTAGCTTGGCTTCATGAAGTCGTTGACATTCTTCTACTAAGGCCCTAGTGTCTTCGAGCTTTCTTATCTCCTCATCGGAATTGGGGTACTCATCGACTCCTTTAGGAGTTGACGGTCGCTCCCTTTGCTCCTCTAGGTCCGGCCCTTTGTGGTTGATCCTTTGATCCCCCTCTTCTCTCGATTGGGTGGATCTGGTGTCAATCGTATCTTCTTCGGATCCATCTTGGATTGTGACCCTTGTGTCACCCTGACCCACTTTTTTCACTCTTCTCTTGCGGCGGCCAGTTCTGGAAATGGTCGCATCTGCTGCTCGATTCTTCCCTTTGTCTCCTAATTGGTCTTGGCCTCATGTCAGAACATTGAGTGGTCTGATATTTCCAGGCTGCACACTAATGGTTTAGATGGTGGCCTGATTTGAAGTGGAAGCCAAACCACTTGCGTGATATGGACAATCCTTGATCAATACCACATTTAGTGTACAAGTGAGGACTAGCATGTCATTGGGCGAAGCTGTCACTTGTTGGGATTGATGCGTATGAACCATATTCTTGTTTGGGCACTCAGCGATTCGATGATGCGGCCCTCCATAGCCAAAACATTGTAGTGGTCCTCTCCTTATGTTCGAGTTCATGTCCTTGCCCTTCCATTGTACTTCCATTGTATCGTGGTTTGAAACACAGGTACTTGCGTGTTATTCTGTAGGACATAGAATTCTGCTATAGTACTGTCATAGTGGATGTCTTGGACATGTTTTTTTTGAGCTACCTTAGTATGTTTTTACTCTTTAATTCACATCCTTTAAGCCCTATGCATTAACACTACACATTCCTACAATTTATCAACCTTGCTTGTTGCAAGAATTAGCTTTAAGGCCATATTAGAGAGCCCAAAGTTAATATGACTCATCAATTTCAAGATTCCCAAACGAGTTCAAATTGGACTATCCAGTCTGCTTCGCTAGTCGTCAATTAAATGATGTAGAGGTGAGCTACACCACCATAGAGAGAGAAGGATTGGCCATGGTTTACGCTATCAAGAAGTATCAACATTACCTATTGGCCAACAAATTCGTATTCTTTGTGGACCATCAAGCCTTATTGTACTTAGTGAATAAGCCTTGCACCACGGGAAGAATCACACAATGGTTGCTATTATTGTTGAAATTTGACTTACAGTTCACGAAGAAGGAAAGGGACACAACATGTGTTAGCCGATCATATGTCAAGAATTCCAAATGGGAAACTGGTGTCGAAGATGATCTCCCTGATGCTTGTTTGTTCAAATTGGACATGGTACTCGAAAGGAGCGAGGAGATATCTGATTATCTGGCTCATGGTTTTCCACAAAAAACACCCTTGAATAAAGATAAAATGCGACGGCTTATTAAGCTTGCTGCACCTTATCAATTAATTTTTGCGGGAGAACTATATAAGCTAGGTAAATATAATGTCCTAAGACGATGAGTTTGTATACGATATTGGATGAAGCTCATTCGGGGATAGAAGGAGGGCATTTTGTTGGTGAGATCACGGCTTGCAAAGTACTTCAAGCAAGATTATGGTGGCGTACGTTGTTCGGAGATGCCATAGAATTTGTCAAAAGGTGCAAAGAATGTCAGAGATTTGCTATCCCACAACAAAGGGACAAGATGCCGCTCACCCCTATTATTGTAAGACAACCCTTCAAAAAATGGGGAGTAGATTTTGTTGGGCCTATTAGTCTAGCGGCACATCCATCACAAGCCCGATATGTGATTGTGGCCACCCACCATGGACTATTTCACCAAATGGGTAGAAGCTAGAGCCTCGCAAGCTGATGCACGAACAACATCAAAATTCTTATATGAGCAAATTATCTCGAGATTCGGCTGCCCATTAGAATTAGTTAGTGATCGTGGCTCACATTTTATTAATGAGGTGATTGATCATTTACTTACTGGATTCTTAGTAGTCCATCGAAAATCATCACCTTATTATCCATAGCTAATGGTCAAGGAGAGAGCACAAAGAAATTTTTATGTGTTAACTTGACCAAAACCTTGGAAGCAAGTCGAACGGACTGGGAACATAAGCTGACAGCGGCCCTATGGGCGTACCGAACATCATATAAGGTAGGGATGGGATACATTCCCATCCATCTAGATTATGATGTTGAGGCAATAATGCCTATGGAATACCTAGTTCCGAGCTTAAGGATTGCAGTGCAAGAATGTCTGACAGAGAATGCATTAACTGAAAGGCTAATCGATTTAGAGAAGCTTGATGAGACCAAGCTAATAGCATCGCATGGACTCATGGTCGAGAAACTACACAGGAAGCATTGGTTCGACAAAAAATTAAAATAAAAAGAACTAGAAACAGGGGACCTTGTACTCATGTATGGTGTAGGAAAAGCACCCAAAAAAAGAAACTCAAATACAGAGGTCTCGGACCCTTCTGAGTGTTTGAGATCACACCTCAGGGATCGGTTAGAATTGAGATAATTGATGGCATACAGATGGAGGGTTATGTCAATGGAAGCAAACTCAACAAATATTTTGGACCACTAACCCAAGAGATGCTCTTGCAAGAACAGCTCTTAAAACAACAAAAATAGCTCGCAAAGGAAAAAATCCAGCAAGCTCAAGAAGAGGCTAAGGCAAGGGAGGCCAAAGCTAAACAATTACTCTAGAAGAGATTGTTACACGTCAACATGGCCTCCTTGACTCTCTCGGATGAAGAGGAACTGAACATTGAACCAACACGACTTAAGGTAGAACTTACTACAGCTAAAGGCCATGCAACGACCATTGCACAAATAGATACGAGATCAAGTCATAACTTGATCTCATATGAGACATGGGTAGCCTTAGATAGACCATACCTTGAACCCCATTGATGCACAAGTACGCAGCGTGCACTTGATAACTACAAAAGCTGAGCGATTTTTAAGTGTTAACACTTCCATCAGAAATAATTCCTTGGTTGGGAAAGTGTTTGTCATGCCTGCAGGTTCCATGGAAGAGAAAATGATCCTGGATTTGCACCCAGAAAATATAATATCCAATGGGAGAAGAGGATAGCACTGTTGAACGAGGGCAACAATGTCATGTCTATACCCCTATGGAGCCTGACAAACACAGGGAAAAGGACCATGATTGAGGAGAGAACGACACTGAGCATGGTAACATCAACTCATAAAAGAGAACAAGCATCAGTCCCACAAACCCTACACGAACAATACCCAAAGTCACAGGATACACAGAAAGGTTCAACTCAAAAACCAGCCCTACAAGAAGGAGAAGAAGGAGAAAGATTCACAAAGGAGCCAAAAATTAGACTTGGTATTCACAAGCAAGTTGGCAGTACTCCACACATACCAACATCCCACAAGGCATTCATATAAGAAATGGGTCCGAAAGGATTTACTACGGGTGCTGGGATACTACCAAGGCAATGAGGCAATGTGGGTTTCCAAACCCCACTTAGTGGCCACCGTCACAAACTGTTCCAGCGGTAGTAAAAGCATGCAACACCAACACCCAACTAAAACCAATGTTAAAACATTAGTATGGAGGAGGAAGACAACTCAACAAGATGGGTTGAGGATTGCCAAAGCAATGTTAGTAGTAACCACTTCGATCAAGGAGCTGGACAAATACCCTGAAAGAAACAAAGAAGCTCAGCCAAGGGACACGGAGAAAAGCCCCCACCCACAAGACCCAGTAACAAAATTGTTCAGTTGGGTGGAAGAAAGAATAAAAAATTCCCACATGGAGCTAAAATGATTGCATCAACAACTACCCAAAAGTGCCAACGTGTCACCTTGGTTTTCATGGCAATAAAAGATGAAGGTATCTATTTGTTGCCCAATCAATACAAGGTAAACTGGGTATAATTCACTCATTTTATGCATGTTTGAATGACTGAGCATGAAGAAAAAAATAGAAGGTATCAATCTTGCACATTCATGATCCAAAGAAGTTCACGCCATGAGCCAATCCTAAAAAGTTCACTCCATGAACTAGTTCAAAAAAGTTCACGCCGTGAGCTAATACAAAAAAGTTCACGCCGTGATCCAATCCAAAAAAGTTCATGCCGTGAGACAATCCTAAAAAGTTCACGCCATGAACTAGTTCAAAAAAGTTCACGCCGTGAAACGGTCACTTCTCCTCCACGGACCAATCGCAAGATGCCACGTGCTCTTATTCATTAAGGTAGCCACCTTGTTAGATGTCCGTAACGCCGCTATACGGGCGTTACCACAAGAGGGGACGGCCTCTGGCTCACCACCCAGCCATAGAGGAAGAATGAGGATTGCCCCTCATCCCCCAAGCTATATAGTGTGTGGCCTGCCGTCCACACTAGCCTGGCCGCCCATGACTCCGCATGGGCGTCCTCTCCCCCCACTGAACCCTGGACATGGCCATTCGGTCTGCCGTCGGTCACACAGGCATTACAGCCTACGTGACATTACCCCCCCCTTAAGAAGAGTTTTCATCCTCGAAAACAAACTGGGGAAACCTTTTGGAAATTGCACTACGGCGTTCCCAGGTAGCTACCTCCTCATCCCTATCTGTCCATTTAACAAGTACCTCGTGGTACACTTTATGTCGGGTTTGTCTGTCACGATACTCTAGAATCTTTTCAGGTTCATGTGGTATCTTTGGTGGCTCTATCAAGTCCACCAAAATCTCTAGAGAAACTGCGTTCTCTAACCCGTGAACTGATTTCTTCAGTTTACTGACATGGAAGACAAGATGGACTTGAGAACTCTTCGGTAACTCAAGTTTATATGCTACGTCCCCAATCTTCTTAAGGATTTTAAAAGGACCACAATATCTCAGAGAAAGTTTATCACACTTTCCCGTTTTCATGGTTTCTGACTGTGCAGGAACCTTGAGGAATACAAAGTCACCTTCTGGTCACCTTTCTACGTCCTTTATCCGCATAAGTTTTAGCGCGATCCTGAGCGCTACGAATGCTCTCACGTGCGGCTTTGAGCATATCATTCATATCTTCAAGGAAATCCTTAACAGATTAAATCTTCTCCTTTTCTAGGCCTATAGCCATCGGAGATCTTGGCTGGAATCCATACATTAACATGAATGGTGTAAATCCAGTCGTCGTCGTCGCTGAGTGTTTGGAGCTGTTATAGGCAAACTCCAATAAGGGCAAGTACTCTTCCCAATTAGATTGCTTCTTACTAACATAAGAACGCAACATATCCTCTAGAATTTGGTTAACTCTTTCAGTTTGACCATCAGACTTCGGATGATCTGCCATACTCATACTCAGAGTAGTATCCAACTTTTTGAAGATTTCCCTCCAAAAATGACTGTTGAACTTTCTATCTCTATCCGACACTATATCCGCGGGCAGGCCATATAGCTTGTAGAGATGTTCAATAAAGAGTTTTGCCAACTCTGGCATTTTTATAGTTTTCTCGTGGTAATAAACTTTGCTAGTTTAGTTAACCTGTCCACTACCACCCACACCGAGTCATTCCCTCGACTCGTCTTGGGTAAACCGATAAATAATGAAATCCATGGAAATGCTTTCCCATTTCCCTTGAGGAATCTACAAGCGGATGTAGTAGTCCTCCAACCTTAAGATGTTCATGTTTATTGACCTGGCACTTACTGCATTTCAGCACATAAGTCTGGACGTTCTTAAACAAACTAGGCCAATAAAACTGTCTTTTTATTAGTGCATAGGTCTTCTGAATCCCAGGATGACCCGCACTTGGACTATCATGACTTTCTTTAAGAATTTGGGCCCGAAAGTCACCAATAGTTGGTACACATACTCTACCCTTGTAAAGTGAGTACCCGTCGTCGTCAATGGCGTAATTAGCATATTTCTCCCACGTGTCCGGTCGAGCTCGACCACCGCTATCTACGGGCAATTCGACGTGCCATTAACTGGGGAAGTCATTGGTAATGTCTAGTAGTACTCACGCAAGCCGTGATGTGGTATTTCAACCAAAATTCCAAGGCAAATTTCATGCCTTGATTTTGCATCATGTCATTAGCACAGAAGCTAATGTACTGGACAGCACTCTAGTAGCGCAAGTTCTTAGACTATGCTACTAGATATTTGTAGACTACGCTACCATGTTGCATCACCAACTTGTTAAAACTTCTCCTTGGAAAGCTCTACGGCCATAGGAGAAATAAACTAGAGCCAATCTAATCATGCATCACAAGGATTAGTTCCAAAGTTGAGAGATACTTCTCTCTTAGAGTAACATCTTTGCACAAGCATATGCTCTAGAATCTTGTTGAGTTTCTAACTACCATCAATCTACGGATGGTTAAACTCCACTCTAACTCAGAGTAAATGTAACTTTCGAAGATTTCCCTTCAAATATAACAATCAAACTTCCTATCTCTTATGCCATACTATATATGCGGGCAGACCATATAGTATGTGGAGATGTTTGATAAAGATTCTTGCACCACTACGGGTGTCTGGAGTTACATCCAATCACTTACAATTCTTTGTTGCTATTACCAGACACATCCCTTCAAGTATTGTCTGGACTCACACAACTATTCGAGTTTATGTGATATTTGAGGATATCCCTCCTTTCCCTCAAGAAAGGTTTTTGTCCTCAAAAACTCTACTCTCAAGCGGACTACGCACTGGTGTCATAGGTCCAAGAATAAATCTAGACCGTGTTTAATATATTTTTATTCTTGAGTCCTTCCAAGAAACTTTTAAACATCTTGCAACGAAGATGTGGTATAGTGTCTACGCACATATGGTGGTACTATTGAACTGCTTTGCAACAGATCAGTGGTTTCACACTTGTAACAAAGTGCTTCATTGTTGCATATTATTACCTTTCATAAGTGGTTACACACTTATGAATTATTTGGGTGGGTTGTACCATCTATCAAGAAAAATTCTAAACTACTAATAACCACATTATCAATCCACAGATAATGACTGAGCTTGCTACGAAGCCATAGGTTGCTAGGTAATTACACAAGTTCAATGTCTTATTATATCATACATTCAATATAAATGCAAACATCACAGTACTTCGTGATGATGAACTTAGGAATTTCATCCTATCCCTGTTTGGTGTTGGTATGAAGTATAACTATGAGAACATTATTTGCTGCCTCCTCATTATAGCGGCAAAGCTACCTACCCATCACAGGTGGCAATCTCTACCAAGCTATAACCAATGACAAGCAAATAAACGAATACTCTTGTAAGAACTTCATAACCATATGTCACACCAAACACTACAGATTAAATGCCAGGGCTTGCAAAATTGAATGTTGTTTGATAGGTAGAGGGGATCATCAAACTACGGATAACCTCGACAACTCACTAGGACTAGTGATGTGTAACTTTTAAGTTACTCCACTCTCCTTGCTTATTACATACCATCGAACAAATCGGTCCCTCGATTTGAGCAACGTCAACATATTTATGAGTACCTTGATACTCATGGATTGTGGTTCGGTAATTTAAAATGTTGATCTAGAGTATCTTTCACTCGAGGATCTTAATTTTATTAGCAGCTATGTATTAGTAGTGAGTAACTACGTACCCACTATCATCACACTAGTAGCTCCATACTAGTCTGTGAGTAACTCCGTACCCAATGGCGTACCTCCCCCGAGTGGGAGTACCATATACGACCATCTATAACAAGATGCTTAAGTCACTTGCTGCTAAGAAGTGACTACACAAATCGACATACTAGTCTGTGAGTAACTCCGTACCCAATGGCGTACCTCCCCCGAGTGGGAGTACCATATACAACCATCTATAACAAGATGCTTAAGTCACTTGCTGCTAAGAAGTGACTACACAAATTGACCCCTCTATTGCACATTGCAGTACAATCTCTGGTATTACAACACGAATTTTTGGACGTCCTTATCATAGAGGTCAACTTAAAAACTAGTGCATAGGTCTTGTGGAGTCTCGGCTGACCTAATTACACCACTGGTGACTTCCTACAAAAAATGTGGCGCCGAAGTCACCACCTATGTACTTTAACTCCGTAAAGTACATGGTCTTCATCTATCATCTATGGAAAGTTGTAAAACATTCCTGCGATGGATTTTTATCACGCTAAAATTATTGTGCACTATTTTAGTGTGAAGAGCTTTTTTCCTGGGTACTATGGTTCACCCCAAGCTCATCTTTTGGTAAATTCTCCGATTTAACAAAAGATATGTCTACCTCCGAACACTCCAGTTCAGCCCCAGACTTTGAGTTTACGACTTATAGGGTTTACACGCACATGAACTTTGTAAGCAAAATAGCATGTCATGCAATATTACAATTGCTTATGTAGGAAAGTAATATATTTCCCAAATTCATATGGTAGCAACTAAAATGTGCTCACAATCGCACACTTATGTTGAACATAGGCAAGACTACACTTGCAAAATGCTATAGGGCGTCCCCCATGCATGAAACTGTCCAGTGGGATGTCGACGCATGGCAATAAAAAGAAGAGAAAACCATGCTAGTAAGTTTAAGAATAGTTCTCTTCGTCGATCAACTTCTATAAGGGCATTGAGCATTACATCTCAAGACTATACCCCTTCAGATTTACCTTTGATTTCTACAAATCAATCCTAAATCTGCTATTATTATCTAGGCATATGCTAATCCTTCAGATTAGTACTCCTAGATAAACCATTCAATTGAGTAGTGCTAGCAACACTGCTAGCCCCTTTATCCCAAGTAATACACACCTTAGTAGGGATTACTTTTACAAGGCAATCTACGTGACTAAATCAAACTAGTCACTACTCTGTAGGCCCAAGTAGTGACACTATTTTGTTACTACCAACAAGGACCAGCTTGTCCTATGCGGGCCAAGATTCTCTTGTTGCTACAAATAGTAAGCAACTTGTTTGGACACAAGGCATAACCACATCAAGACTACGCTTGTACATGGTTCTCATTTGCCAAAGTTTATCACAATCTTCTAGCATCTGTTAAAAGATTGTGAAGGGTTATGAGCACTACGGCTCAATTAGGCTTACCTTGATTTCTCATGATAAGCACTTCGTCTAATTTGGGCACAACTGACGCCATTGTCGGTTCTCTTAGCCCAAGTAAAACACACCGCGGTTTCAGATTTACACTATAGCCAAACTACGTGACTTTGATGGTTAATACTAAAGTCTATGCTCAGCTTAAATTTAGTCTCTCCGAACCAAATGTGTGATCACCACATGTGCTATTCTCGAGGCGCTACGGCCGGGCACAACGGCCATAGAACGGCTCTCTCTCGAAGGACTCGGTATTCGGCCGTGGGATTTGGTTCTCTCTTAGCACGCGGCGCTACGGCCGTGTGCGGTGGGTCTCTTTCGTGGAAAACGGGCACTATGGCCACACGGCACGACGACCGTGTTGGGTTTGTTTCATGGGGGGTGCCGTTGTTTTGTGTTTTTTTTAAAAATAAAATAAAATAAAATAACGGGCCAGGTCGGCCCTCGTCGCTTCGGGCGTGGCCGCCCGCCCGTTGGTGGGGAGTGTCCACACGATTCCAGCTGGTCGCCCGTTGCCAACTGTGCGCAGCAGGCCCATATGTGATGGCATCAAGGGTTGGCCGCCCGTTGTTTTCATTATTCATAAAAATGAATAATGAAAATATATAAAAAAAATAAATAGTTTTTTAACCCTTTTCTTTTTTTTCTTTTTTTTTCTTTCTTCTCATGTCGTGGCATTTGCTGGGCGGGTCGGCTGCCTGGTGGTCGTTGTTGCCGCAGCCTGGCCGCCCTGGCTGGCTGGCTGCCACCGCCGCCTGGCTAGCCTGGCCTGGCTGGCTACGCAGCACAGGGGCAAAGGCGTTAACAATCATCGTTTGAGTTCGGTGTTATAAAAATTCCTTGCGGTATCATCACTTACACACATTGCATCTTTTGATAAACAAAAACATAAAACACAATAACATCACAAAAACCTACAGTTTCATGAAACTTTCACCCCAAAACTCTAGTTTCACAAAACAACAAGAACCTGCAACTTCATGCTTCACTGTTGTTTCACGGAACTTATAGTTCTCACACGAAACAACATCTCACGGGATTTCGTCTCACAGAACTCCCTTTCACGTAGCCACATTTCACGTGACAAACTCTCATGGAACCTCATTTCACGAAACTAACTCTCACGAGATTCCGTCTCACAAAACAACATCTCTGTGCGCTTTTGCCGCACAGGTCGTAGCTGGGGACTTGCCAGACACCGTATGCGAGCCACGAATGGCTGCAAGCATACAACCAGGGAAGGAAGCTCAAACAGAATGCCAAAGGGTGTGTCACTCACCGCTCAATCGCCGCCTTGAAGGATTCTCGCGCCGCAGCCGTGAAGGAGGAGCCGCCGTCGCCGCTCTACCGCCTCTCCGCCACCGCCGCCGTGCCGCTACACAGTGCTCGATCGCTCTCTCACTCACTCTCTCTCTCTCTCTCACAAACGCAGGAGAAGGAAACCAAAGAGATAAGGCAAGAGCACTCTTGTATTCACAACACATGAGAATGAGGATTTTAGGGTTACATTTGACTCTTATAGGTGACTTGGCCGTTCACACTTGGGCGCCCATACATGGCCGGCCGACCCTAACCCTTATCCTACTGATATCCAAGGTGCGCCTCTCATCAGCGATCACCAAATCCCTTCATCCTTAACATATGGTGCCGACAAGCCCGACACATGACCCAGAATATTTAAATTAATGACGTAAAATATAGTACGTCGCAATGTCCGCCCCATGGGTTAACATGCCCCCTTCCTGATGTAGATTCCGTCCTCGGAAGCTATGGTATGGTAAGCTCGAGAGGGTTATTGTTGTTGACCGTCTGCAAAACAGGGAAGTAGAGTGAAAGTATGCTGGAATTCAAAAGATAGAAAGTGTATAAATTCAAGCATGTTAGACCACAATGGATGTTGTTATGTAAACTTAGTTTAAGGGTCACATGAATGAGCTAGTGTAGCAAATTAACAGGAGTTTAAAATTATTGAAAGTAAATCAAGAGTAAGCAAGGTGTCAAAGGTTAATCAAGGTTTATAACTGGCCTAAGTCAAGGTAAATAACCAAGCTTAATAAATAAACAGATGACCACACTGTGTCTACTCTAAGAACAAGTTAATACCACGAGTCTAGGGACACAAGAAACATTAGAGTTACAGGAGCCTTTTGCCTTTTTTTTAAAAAAAAAATGCACGTGACAATTTTTACACAATGGCGACCTTCCTAAGGCAAAACTAACATCGATCCTGGTACCATGTTTAACATAAGGCATTATCCAGGAATCTATTAGCTCACTTTAGGCAAGGCTACCCCCTACCAACCAAGGCATCGGTTTGGAGTAGAATACTCCTCGCCTACCAAGTATCAATAAGGCGATAGGCCAACATTAAAGCACATCATAGACTTGTATTGCCATTTATTGTAGGCTTTTTTTTTAATCTATTTCGTTTGATCCTCGCTCCTGAACTATAATTTGTCTTGCATCCTTTCGACAAAGGGGTAATAGCTATGTCCTAGAGGTCAACACACACATGACCAGGTGTCAAACATTAAGATGGTTTTACCCTAGACCTAAGACAATTGTATTCCAAGGTTAACTAAAGACGTCATGCTGCCTAGGAATATTTCCAATAAAGTTAAGCTCATTAATGATTTACACTTGCATGCAAGCAACTTCAAAAACTAAGTAGTACATTGACAATTTCCATGTGGTCATGCATTATAGTTTATGCAATTGATTGAACAGTAAAAAACGAAAGAGAGTGGGTATGGAAGAATTACACCTGTAATTGGAGATCTCCTTGATTTGACGAGACAGCTTGCAATTTGATGTAGATATATTTTGATGAACGTTGCGGCAGTCTCTGGACTTGGAAGCGAACCCACCTCAAACTTTTTAACCTGTACAATCAACTAACAAGCACTATACCTCGAGAGGCACATCAGTGTGGAAAATCAAAGACTCGTTTAAAGAATCCAAACTAGAAAAAACTAGAAAACACTAACCTACCTTCCAGTTACCACACTACTACTGAGGATACGGTAAGAGGACGTTGTAGAGTCCTGGCTCTAGCCCTAAGGCTAAGCCTCTATCCGCATCATCCAAACAAATAAAGTCAACCTCAGTAGTGCCATGAGTTTCATCCGTCCATTCATCATTATCAGATATTTCCTTTTCATTTTCCCATCCACATAAACTCATCAAGAATGTAACCATGCGAGGATAGTCATCTTGTGGAAAAGGAAAGCATTGGGCTATCGGGGATATTTCCTCTACGGAGTAGGGGTCAGTCATGGTCAATAGGCGAATTAGCCATTCTAATTCCTCAACATTTTCCTCTCTGGCTAGTACATCTATATGATCCCATTCAGTTTCAATAACAGGATAGCACATGTGAAATATCTGAGAAAGGTATAGATGATACCTCTCACCAAGGGTGGGAGTGGATGAAGTGTATGATGATCGTGCATCTGCCATATCTGCAAACACAGATATAGCATCAGTAGGTTTATGATAGGTCAATCAAGTTCTTGATTGTATATACGGATATCTCTGCTCTTAACGTGTTCTTGCTCTTTTTACTATTTTTTGCTTTTCTTTTTCTTTTCTTTCTGTGTATGAAGCTATATATATACATTCCCTTGAATTTGACAATTACATGGTCAGGGAAGAAGGTTAAGGAGGAAGCATTAGAATGTCGAGCGTGAGTACATGCTCCCCCTTTCCTTGGGTAGATCATATTATTTGCAATGATGTTGCAGCCTCTTGGAACCAATTTGTCCAGCGGGTCATAGGTTGTGATGTGGGCAGATAGCTTTTTATGACCCTTGTGGCCACATCCAATTGTAGAGATGGTAGTGTACGCTCCCATTGACGAATGGAGGAAATGGTTTCCGACGATACTATTACAAGAGGAGACGTAGACTCATCAGTTTTTTGTTGGGTGTTGACAAGAGTAGGTGTAGAGCATGTAGAAACTTCTATATGATTGTGTGCCTGGCATGAGGAGCTAGAAGCTTCATGTGGCTCCCCCCTTCCTGAGCTAGGTGGTAATGATCGATATCGTTTGGGAATCCAAACTAACTCTGGAAGAAGTGGTGCGGAGCACTCTGTTACCTTTCCCTTACCACGGTCTTGAATTGTCATTGGGGTGGCAACAATTGGTTTGCAAGGTTTTACAGGTGATGTAGAGGGATTCACCTTATGTTTAGGGACCCAAATCTGGTCATTCCCCTCGTAGTACCCTTGGGCTACTAATAATTTTTTAGGGATCCATCGCGATGTTACATTGCCCTTTCTCGGGTGGGTAGCTACGTTCCTTTTACGAGGCTTCTTGGTGGCTGAACGAGATTGAGCAGGGGAAGAAGCTGTTAACGAAGCTTTGGGGACCCATTTGTATGTACTCTTTGGCATAGTAAGCGAAGCTTTAGGGACCACCTTGCCTGTTTCCACTCTTGGTGTTGAAGCGTTAGAGGGGTGGCCAACAATCGAAGATGGTTTTGCCACTGGACTTTGTGATTTTTTGTTATCTAATATTTGAGTGGATGACTTAGGTGCGGGATTTTGAGCGGTCAGACCTAGTGTTGGTTCTTGCGTTGTGACTTGTCTAGTTGCCCAATCGATATTGCACTTGGTGGCCATCATCCATTTGCGCCCTAAGATTACAGTCCCTTCCATGGTTCCAGCAGGCATAACCAAAAAGCTTTGAATTATGGTTCCCTTGTTATAAGCAACCGGAGTGTGCAGAATTCCTAATACAGGGGTTTTTTTCTTGTTGATTCCTTGAACTTGGATAGAACTCTTGGATAAAGGTGGTTTTCCCAGTTGACACCACACGCCATATGATAGCAAATTGTGTTGAGCTCCTGTATCCAATAATGCATTATACAGTACCTCCCCGTAAGGACTCTGTAACTCAATTGGGTATCTTAGAGGTGGGTCAGATTCCAGTGCATCCTCTTCTGCTTCCTCGAAAAATACTTGCGTAATTCCCAAGTTGGCTTCTCGTTGTCTTCTAGCACGCTGTTGACGTTCTTTGGCTTCGACTCTCGCTTGTATCTTTTTAAGCTCAGCTTGTTCTTTAGCTGCCTTCTTTTGATGGATTGCATGTAACTCCTCCTGGCTCAGGGGGTCATAGTATCGTTTGAATTTACTCCCATTAAGGAATCCAATGGTTTCAACTCCGTCGAGAGTCTCCACTCTGATGGTACCTTGCGGGGTAATTTCACATACTCTATATGGTCCCTTGCCAGCATATTTGAGCTTCTTCTTTTCGTTTCGCACTCCATACATTAGGACTTTATCCCCAACCTTGATGTCCTTGTCCTTTAGATGGTGATCAAACCATTTTTTCCTTCTATCCTTCTCCACAAGGGCATTGTATATAGCCAATTGTCTTTCTTCGTTTAGCCGCTCAAGGATATACAGACGTTCTGCTAAGGGATTACCATCCCAACCCTCTTGAGTAACAACACAAAGACTTGGAATGACAAATTCCCACGGCATGACTGCTTCTTGGCCATATACCATTTTGAATGGTGTGCAATTAATAGCCACTTTGTACGCAGTACGATAGGCCCATAAAGCTGTCGTAAGCTTTAGATCCCAATCCGTGCGATGAGCTTCAACTGTCTTTGTCAAAATAGAGATTAAAGTCTTGTTGGTACTCTCGGCTTGGCCATTCGCTTGCGGATAGTAAGGAGTAGATTTATGATGGGATATCATGAAATTTGTTGTGAGCTCCTTAATCACTTCATTTATAAAATGCGTACCATTGTCGCTCACAAGTTCAAAAGGACAACCAAAGCGTGTGATTATATTTTCAAAGAGGAACTTGGCTGTTGTCCTCGCATCTGCCTTACGTGTCGCTTTCGCTTCAGCCCATTTGGTCATATAGTCAGTGGCCACAATAATATAGCGAGATTGTGTGTTTCGAGCCGCTGGGCTAATCGGACCTACAAAGTCTAAACCCCACTTTTCAAATGGTTGGTTTACTTTGATTGGATGTAGGGGCATCTGATCTTTCCTCTGGGGTTTCTTATATCGTTGGCATTCATCGCAACCCTTCACAAAGAGTGATGCATCTTGGAACATTAGGGCCACCAATACCCTGATTGTAAGATCTTTCACGCAGTTAAGTCTCCTAAGAAGTGACCACCGGCTACGCCCATATGTGCCTCTTGTAAAATGTATAGATACTCATCCTCTCGAGCACAACGCCTAAGAACGTCATCCTTTCCTCTTTTATAAAGAGTCCCGGCTATCAGGCAATAAGGTTCGCATTCTTTGATTAGCTTTCGAGCTAGATCTTTACGAAGCTCCTTGGGTGGAAAGCCATTAACCAAAAAGTTAACAATCTTCTCACTCCATTCAGGCATTGTCTCCACCATGAACAGGGAAGTGTCAGGTAAGTCATCATCAACCCCCGTAGGAGCCTCACCATTAGGTATGCGAGACAAATGATCAGCCATAACATGTTTTTTGCCAGGTCTCACAACAACAGTGAAATCAAACTCAAGAAGAATCAATAGCCATCGTGTGATTCTTCCTGTGGAGCATGGTTTGTTTACCAGATACAACAATGCTTGATGATCCACATAGAAAACAAACTTGGTGGCAAGGAGGTAATAACGAAATTTCCTTACTGCATATATCATTGCCAACCCTTCTCGCTCCGTAGTGGTGTAGTTCATCTCAGCATCGTTCAACTGGCGGCGACTGGCAAAGCTAATGGGGTAGTCTAGCTTATGTTCTCCAGGTTGAGTTAACACACACCCAATAGCAAAGTTTGATGCATCAATATGCACATGGAAGAGTAAATCCCAGTTAGGCATTCTCAAGATTGGAGCACTCACCAAGGCCTTCTTTAATAGCTCATAGGCACGGTCACATTCTTCGGTCCAAATAAACTCGATGAGAAGCTTATACAATGGTCGAGCTATCTCGGCGAAGAAGAGAATAAACCTTCGATAATAACCAACATGGCCCATAAAGCGTTGGACTCCCTTGTAGTTGGTGGGTGGGGGTAATTCCAAAATGACCTTGATTTTACTCTCGTCAGTGGAAATCCCATTTTTGGACACTATATGCCCTAAGATAACTCCGTGTTTAACCCAGAATTGGCATTTGAAAGGATTCAAGGAGATGCGATATAATCTACACCTTTCAAATATTTTTCGTAAACACATCAAGTGCTCGTCCCAAGAGGAATGAACACAAAGATCATCTAAGAAAGCTTCACAGAAGTCCCTTAGATATTCCTTAAAGGCCGTGTTTATCAATCGTTGGAATGTTGCAGGTGCATTGGTCAAGCCAAAAGCCATGACGCGAAAGGCAAACACTCCAAACTCCGTGATAAATGCTGTTTTAGCTTGGTCCTCGACTGCAATTGTGATCTGATTGTAACCCGAGTACCCATCTAAAAAGCTATATGCCTCCTTGCCTCCTGCTACTCTTTCAAGCACATGTTCAGAATATGGCAAGGGGTAATGATCCCTTCTGGTGGCTGCATTAACCTTTTTGAGATCAACGCACACTCTAAGTTTCCCATTCTTCTTTGGCATGATGACTATCGGAGAAACCCATTCTGAGTGCTCAATAGGATATATGAATCCACATTTTACCAGCTTTTCAATTTCCTCTTGTACAATCTTTGCGTACTTAGGATTCATTGGGTAGGGACGTTGCTGGACTGGTTTAGCAGTGCTAATCATTGGAATCGTGTGTTGCACCACCGAGGGTGGAACACCCTTCATATCATGATATGTCCAAGCAAATATGTCCTTGAATTCTTTAAGAAGCTTCGTAAGTGCAGCTTCTTCCGCCTTGGTGAGGTCTTGAGCAATATAAACTGGTTTAGACTCCTCACGCGGATCTGCTAAGTCTATCTCCTTAACTACCGCAGGGCCATCGTAGACACCGCTACTCCCATTGGGGTAGGCGTTCATTGGGCTTTTGTGTAGACTACTTTACGTTCCCTTGTGGTGAATGATTTGAAATGCTCGGGTGCGGGGTGTAAGTCTACTGGTTCTTGTTGTGCCAGACTTTTTTCTTTCAATTCCGCTTCCTTTTGTTGTTGAGCCAACTCTTGGTTTTGCCGCCTTCTTGCAGTACGACTTAGTTTCGGCTTCTCTTCGATTTCTAATTGGGCGACGTCATGAGGCTGCGGAATACACCACATGATACTTTGGAGGTATTGTCCCCAATTATCCGCTATCTTCCGATGAGCATCAATGGCTCCTACATAACTAAGCCATTCTGCAGTGGATCTTTCCTTGTTTATTGCAGTGCGTACATTAGCTCGATAGCGTTGGCGCTTATGTCTCGTTTTCTTCTTACCAAGTTTTTGATTTTTGTTTCTATCAGATTCAGATTCACTTGGTCGATCTTCACTTTCGGATGAACTGCAGGAGGTCACTGTCCTAGGCCTTGAGCACCTTGCTTCCACATTTGGTTGAATATTTGATTCATTTCCCCCCCCATCAGGCTCAGGGTCAGTTTCTTCTTGAGATTCATACTCAGAGTTACATGGGTCAGAGTCTTTGTTACTTTCAGTGTCGGTGGAGTTTGCCACGTTCTCGCCATCAGGAGTCAAGTGCATAACACCTATCATGTTTATTGGCACTAATGGTGGCATATCTTGCCCCTCAGATGTTACCCAGCTTGTGCCTCTATTCCCCCATGTGTCTATGGTTGCCGCTAGGTGTACCCAATCCACGTTATCCGACTCAGTCATACCTGGTAGGACATCCATGTAAGGAGAGTCTTTCCCATCATCAGTCTCTTTTTTGCATGTATAGCAATACCTTAATGGGGCGGAGTGAATAGTGGTATCCGATCGATTATCAATGATAACCTTGCTTCCTAAAGGATGTGCACGACCATTCTCAAGATCAACTCGAATGACAGAGTCCTGGAATTGTAGGTAGACATGGTTTTTCGACCAGTCATGCACCATTTGTGCTTCCCTCATGAAAGGACGTCCTAAGATCATTTGATATGACATAGGATGCTTGGAGAAATCCATTACAATGAAGGTATGTTTTACCTTGTATCCCAGGACCTTGATCTTAAGGTCCCTTAACATTCCAATAGGTTTAGCTATGGTTCCGTTTGCCATCTTAACCACTATGTTTGTGACTTCGAGGTGAGGCCTTCCCATAGATTCCCAACAGTTTTTAGTCACAATGCTCACTCCAGCACCACCATCAAGGATTCCCTTTAGAGTTAATCCCTTGGTAGTAATGGGGAGGGTGGCATTAGATTCGTCACCTTCAAAGTATTGTCCCAACTTGTTCACAGGTATTTCCACGACCGAATCTTCATCAAAGTTGGGTTGTAGATCCCAATGTTCCCCTTCATCTTGAAGCGTGTCGGGTCTATCCATATTTGCAAATTGTGGTAGCCCCGCCTTCAGTTCTCCATTGAGAAATGCCCGAAGAGCTAAGAATAGCTCAGGATCTCCGTATAATTTGGATATGATCGTGGTTCTGATCTCAGAGGACATGAAATCCATTAGCTTAGACACATTCAATGGTACTTTTCGAGACATCGCCCCTTGACTAGGGACTGGTGAAGATGGAATCACTTCTTCTTCAATGGGGTCAGGCAGTCCCTCACTAAACATTCTTTCCAGCAAGAAGGGTGTTTGCCCACTTCCGGATGTCCTATCCTCGCTTTCTTCCCGAATGATACTAGGTATAGCTAACGGTTTATGGGTCCGGTGAGGCTGAACTTGCGTAGGAAACACTGTGTCTGGAATTTTGATTTTTCTCGGGTTTGGCTCCAGTTCTCTTTGTGTTTCTTCCACCAAACCCCTTAAGTGTTGCACTTGTTCAATCTCCTCAACTGGGTTTGGGTAAGTACCAATCTTTTTCTTGAGGGTTTTTGGCCCACGTGGCTTGTCTTGGGGAGTCTCAGTCAGTTTGGGTGGTCGAGAGGGCATTAACTGACTTGGTTGTGGGGCCGAGGAAGTTTCCTTCTGTTTCCCCTTATTTATGTGCTCGCTTGATTCTCCTTCATTGAGCTCCCGAGTGGGTTCCTCCCTTAAGGTAGTGGCTTTGGTCCCCATGGTTTCTATTGAATCGGAATCATCTTCAGGATCATTCATATACACGGGGTCGTCTCCCGTCCCTATGTTAGTCTTTGAACTGGGCTTGGAGCTCGTGGCATTAAGCGATCTCTTTCGTCGTGTTCTTTTTCTTTGCCTGAGCGATTGATGCAGTATCCCTCTCTTCAAGAATGTAGTTTTGATTTTGAAGCATTGACCGTGTAACTACATTCACGGGTACAATGGGTGTGGTTCCTCGTGCTTGGTTGGTGACCTCAACCAAATTCAATGGCGTAATCTTGGGTGCATTAGGATTATGTGGACATTGAGTGATCAAATGATCTATGCCACAACGATTACATGTAAGTACCGGCATTCCCGATGTGCTCCCTTGATTTGGTTGCATTTGAGTAGCAATCTTCTGTAGCCTATTAGGGCACTCCGCTACACGATGCGGTCCACCACACTCATAGCATTGGAGAGGTGGTCTCCTCGCCAAGGTATTAAGGTTTTGCCCTCTTGTGGCGAGAGCAGCCGCTTGATATACAGGCTTAACTTGCCCGAAATGATCCTCCATGTAGTACTGGGGAATCATTTCAAACGTATCAATCCCGTATGGAGCAGTAGGGTCTATCTCCTCTTCATAATCCCCACATGCACTATGTGACTCACAACCCATCTGGTTTATTGGGGTAATCCTTGGGGATGTGGAGGTTGTGGTCCTAGCACTGGCGGTGGTAACGGCACAGACTGGACTACATTCGGATTCCTTGGAATTATGTGCTGTGACGGTTGCTCGACAGGTTGTGCAGGCATTAGCGCGGGTACTTGAGGTGTGTTTGACCAAGCTAGTGGTGCCTGGTTTGCCAACATTCGCTTAAGTGTTAGGCAATCTTTAGATTGATGGCCATACTTACCACATGCATTGCAATTCCCATTGAATTTGACTCTGAATGTGGGACATTCACTCGTGCTATGTGGTCCTAAGCACACTGAACACCATTGTTGCTCTCTTCTTGGGTACATATGGCTATTCTGAGGAGCTCGATTACCCCTAAAGTATTCTTGGAGAGCCTTAGTAAGGTCGGTCACAGACATTTCAGATATCTTGGGCTCCTTGGCAATTGGTTTTACCGTCATTGGCTCGTGCCCAGATACTTGCGAACTAACGGATTTTGTTTCTGAAGACACCTTTTTACCTGCAATCATCAAGTTGTCTTCTAACTGGATTGCATTGGCAGTGACTGCTTCCCACGTTGTAAGACCTCTAATGACTAGGCCATTGTAAATGTCCTCGTGGCGCAATCCTCGGATGAATCTATCGAGGAGTTGGTTGTTATTGAAGCGTTCATCGGGAGTGTAGCGAGAATTTAGATGCTTCAATCGACTTATAAAGTCTCTCACTGACTCCCCTTCCTCGCGTTCAGCTTTTTGGAGTTGAGATGCTACCCCCCAAAGCACACCCTCGCGTATGTATTCTTTCAAGAACAATCTCTTGAGAGTGGGGTAGTGAGTGCGCTCTTCAACCCTTAAGGTTCGATACCAATCTCCGGCCTTCCCACTCAAGGTTAAGCCTAAGGCTTTACACTTGTGCAGCTCATTGTGCTCTTCCAAGGAATCACACACGTGTTCAAAGACTTCAATGTGCTTCCTAACATCCTCGTTACCACACTGAAGTTTTGAGTGAGCTTAGCCACTTGTACTGCCCTGCTTCTAGGTTCTCTCTCAGGAATACCCCGCATGTTTTCTGCAATGGATCGTCCGATCGTCTGAGCAAATGCTGCGAGATCACCTAAGTGAGCAGGCATAGTTGGTGGAGGCACTTCTGGGATAGCCTAGCTGATAGGAGTTGGCGTTGGTCTGAGTAGGTTGGCAAATGACGTAGGATATGATATGTGACTAGGCCTAGCTCCCCTTGGATAATGGTTATGATAAGGCAGTCTTGGAGCATACGCCATTGGCATACTAGAAGGCGTAGGAGCTACATGGGCATGAGTAGCAATAGGTACATAAGGCCGATAGGCACTACCATGCACTGTTGTAGGTACTGTTCCACTAGGTAGTGGTGTCATACTAACTACAGTGGTAACAGGTGCACTTTCTGTCATGCTCATCATTGGGGTAGGCATTGTGGATTCCCTAATGGAAAGTTGAGCCAAGGTTGGAAAGGTAAAGTTACTGCTCGTGGGCTCAACCTGCATTGAGACTCCAGGCGAAACAACATATGAAGGGTCTATGGGACTCACCGAGGGAGTCTCCAATTGTGATAGGGTTGGTTGTTTGGCCTTGCCCATATCCAAAAACCTCATAGGGCCAGTGGAAACTAGGTCCACTCCCCTATTTTGCCTCTCAATTTGGATAATTCTATGAATAACATCACATATCATTTGCTATTGCTCCTCTAGATTAGTGGCGCTAAATGTAGATCGTAGGACTTCTAACCAACCTACATGGTATGTGTATCCTGTGTATAGGTCACTTAGAGTCTCTGTGTGTAGATCATATTCCCAATTTTCATTGAGAAATATCCCATCTAGACTTGGTGTGCCAAATGGTTCTCTTGAAGTGGACGCAATGTCACTTCTTATGGATTGGCTTCTAGGGACCTCTACTTTAGGAAGAGCATCGGAATGTGGTAGCTCAGTAGGGCCCTCATTAAACGAAGTGGGTAGAATATCCACATGGACACTCTTTGGGAGGGTAGGGTCTACATAAGATGTGAATGGCGAATCTACTACCCCTCCTTCCTCATTTACTTCGCTTGTCGCATGTTCAGAGCGTGTAGCTCTACTAAAGGTCTCTATTAGACGACTAAACATGCTAGATCCGGGTTGTGGGGCCCACACTGGCATGTTTTGGCTTGTCTCCTCAGGGTTCTTGGTAGGGTGTCCTTCCATGGCTTCTGAGTCAGAGGACGAGTCACTATCCACTATTCGTGGATCTTGGGTTGCACTCCCTTGGGTTCCAGCCGAAGGCCAAGATGCCAACATGGAGGGATGGTGTGAGCCTGCGTAGACTGAAATGCTTTCTAGTGGTTCAGGCTCTAGCACCCGACCAGAACGTAGATGCATGTGACGTGGGTACCCTGCATGCGTTGGTAACTACCCTTGAAGCCCACACAAGTGGTTTCTTGGGTATTTTGCACCTCGTTTTTACTTGTTTTTAGATTGTTTTTAACTCGTTTTTGACCCCCTTACTTACGGTCGAACTTGGACTAGGGCGTGTGATAGCTCCAAACGAGCGTATCGTTTAAAGGGTCCTAGTGTGCTTTACAGCACCGTGTTCGCCTATCTAGAGCTCCTGTAGTCCTCAAAATAGTCCGTTTCCTTTGGGGGGAAGGGGCAAAAGCCTATTTGCTTGTGGAGGAAAGGGTGAGGGCTTTATCCCACATGCTCACTTTACTCCTTGGGGAGTGGGCTACATATAGGGCATGACTTCCCATAAGATCTCACTTGAGAGAAAGCTATGGAGGCTCACTCTCCTATATATATATCAAAAGACCGAGACCGAGGCCGGGGCGTGGGTCGTGGGTCGATTGGGGTTCTTTCTTTTCAAAATTTTTTTCTCTGATTAGAAAATCTTTCCTCTCCACACGTTTGGTTCTTTCTTTCAAAATAAAATTTAATTTTTTATTTTTTGTTTTTTATTTTTTAGAATTTTTATTTTCTGTTTTTTTTGGATAAGTTTTCTAGGGTTTTTAGCCTTGGCCGCAGCGCAGTTCGTGCACACAGCACAGATCTGGGGATTCAGAAACCCCCTCACACGCAGAAAACCAGATAACCGATCGTGCGCCCACACGCGGAGCGCAAAAATAACAAAAGAAACAGAAATGCAGAAGACAAATTACAGAAACAGAGATTGCAAAACACAGAAACACCTCAACAACAAACACACAGTCGCTTTCCTACAGTGCAAATTAAACTTCACGCAGCAGCCGAGCTGCAACTGGAGCTTGGTGCAGGGCAACTCCCCGGCAGCAGAGCGGCGCCAAAAATGTGCGCTTTTGCCGCACAGGTCGTAACTAGGGACTTGCCAGACACCGTATGCGAGCCACGAATGGCTGCAAGCATACAACCAGGGAAGGAAGCTCAAACAGAATGCCAAAGGGTGTGTCACTCACCGCTCAACCGCCGCCTTGAAGGATTCCCGCATCGCAGCCGTGAAGGAGGAGCCGCCGTCGCCGCTCTACCGCCTCTCCGCCGCCGCCGTGCCGCTACACAGTGCTCGATCGCTCTCTCACTCACTCTCTCTCTCTCTCACAAACGCAGGAGAAGGAAACCAAAGAGATAAGGCAAGAGCACTCTTGTATTCACAACACATGAGAATGAGGATTTTAGGGTTACATTTGACTCTTATAGGTGACTTGGCCGTTCACACTTGGGCGCCCATACATGGCCGGCCGACCCTAACCCTTATCCTACTGATATCCAAGGTGCGCCTCTCATCAGCGATCACCCAATCCCTTCATCCTTAACATATGGTGCCGACAAGCCCGACACATGACCCAGAATATTTAAATTAATGACGTAAAATATAGTACGTCGCAATGTCCGCCCCATGGGTTAACATGCCCCCTTCCTGATGTAGATTCCGTCCTCGGAAGCTATGGTATGGTAAGCTCGAGAGGGTTATTGTTGTTGACCGTCTGCAAAACAGGGAAGTAGAGTGAAAGTATGCTGGAATTCAAAAGATAGAAAGTGTATAAATTCAAGCATGTTAGACCACAATGGATGTTGTTATGTAAACTTAGTTTAAGGGTCACATGAATGAGCTAGTGTAGCAAATTAACAGGAGTTTAAAATTATTGAAAGTAAATCAAGAGTAAGCAAGGTGTCAAAGGTTAATCAAGGTTTATAACTGGCCTAAGTCAAGGTAAATAACCAAGCTTAATAAATAAACAGATGACCACACTGTGTCTACTCTAAGAACAAGTTAATACCACGAGTCTAGGGACACAAGAAACATTAGAGTTACAGGAGCCTTTTGCCTTTTTTTTTTAAAAAAAATGCACGTGACAATTTTTACACAATGGCGACCTTTTATCACGGAACTCCCTTTCACAAAACTAACTTTCACCATGAAATAACATCTCACGGGATTCGGTCTCATGGAACTCCCTTTCATGTAACCACATTTCACGTGACAAACTCTCACGGAACTCATTTCATGAAACTAACTCTCACAGGATTCCGTCTCTCACGGAACTCCCTTTCACAAAGAAAATAACTTTCACGAAACAATATCTCACGAGATTCTGTCTCATGGAACTCCCTTTCACGTGACAACTTCTCACGACCCTGCAGGTTCACAAGACTACTAAGATCTTGCACCTTCACGCCACAACATTCACTTGTCAATTAACACACCTTGTTTATTGCTCCTACACTAACACACTTCTCATCTCAACTAACCAGTTTACCAATTAACACCAAAAAAAAGAGGAAAAGAAAAGGAATGGTACCTACCCCACCAGTTTGGAGACTGATGTTCTTTTCATGTACAAATGTTAGCCTCAGAAACAGAAGCCGTAGAGACCCCAGCAGTCACCCAAGCCAGCGCTATAGGCTCCCCAGCAAGTCAGAAGAAGAAACTAGTGCGGGTACCAAAAGTGAATTACTTAGGCTCATATGCCCAAGCCTTCAATGGGGCTATCATCAGCAAGGATATCCTTAACGGCCCATGGAAAGGTCGCATTGCATTATCACAGCCCAGAGTGCCTCCAAATCCTGGAAGAGGCAGTGGAATGAGAAGCTAGAGAAAGTGGGCATAGGGAGAATGGCACCGCAGATAGTCCCAAGGAACATCGACACAGAGCTTTGTGCCGAATATATCAAGACTTATGACAAAGGCATCAAGCATGGCACCATCACAAAGACCGATGGCACAACAGAGTAACTTTAAACCAAGAAGAACTCATCCGTGATGCTCCGTAGCTCCCACCAACAGTCAAAGTCCATGCCCATGCCTTCGACAAAATGCCTTTAAACGCTATGTTGAAGAAGAAGAGTTTGTATAAGTCCAATGGGGCAAAGTACGAGAATATCCGAGATGAGGTTACAGAGAAAGCCTATAAAGCTATGTCAATGATAATGCAGGTGAAGCTAGTGGATCGTTACAATAGGGTCCCGTTGAATAGGATCGCTAAAGTGCATGAAAAAAAGGAGGAGGACTGGGCGTATTACATCCATAGAGAAATGGAAAACTATCTATAGGCCCACTAGTCCAAAATATGCAACCCATACCTGTTGACCCAAGTCCTCAATCATGTGGCAAAAAGGCCTCTCCTAGAGCCCGAATGAGCAGAGCAGTTGCAACTAACATTGTTGCCAGAGCAACCAACACTAAGCTGAAGAAATGCAAGAGGGCCAAGTTGTCCTAGTGGATACACAAGCCATTATGAAGGAGATAAATAAAGGGAGGAAGAAGAAGACATAAAGAAAAATGAGGGGCGCCATCCCGGATGTCACAGTAGAATCACAAAGACTAGAGGCTGATACCATGAAGCTCTGACAATGCAAGAAGCCACAGTCAGCCCAGGCCACTCAAGAGAAAATGCAGCAACTTACTCCCCCAACGAGCCCAGCAACATGTGATCTTCACGAACCTATCCCCACTTAAGGATTCATCCTTGTGGGGGCAGACACACCCGCAGAGATAGAACCAGAACCAGCAACATCCATTCCAGTATGGCTGAGAAACCACAGGAAATTGAGATAGCAACGGTCCCAATTCAAGATCCAACAGACCACATGGATACAGGTGAAAGGACAAGAGATGAAGAGCCATCAAGCCCAAGCAAAAGAAGGCGTTTGGAAGATGAGTGAAGAATACCCAGCTATCCTTCCTACAAAATGTCGATTATGAACAATACATGCAAGAAACAATGGAAGGTTTAGATGAACTATTAAACCTACCGCATGCTAGACTCAAAGAAGGCACAAGCACAAGTGCACCATGGGAGCAGGAGAAAAAAGTATGGCGTTGCCACCTCCTCTCACAACAAACATGTTGCATGATCGTAATGTTGCACTTTGGAAGCAAGTTAACGAGTTAAAAACACAAGTGTGGACTTTAAAGGACCACTTGGTAGTAGCAGCAGTAAAGGCCATGCACAGGAATGCCATAATGAAGAGTTTGAAGGCCACTGAGGCGCAAGATACAAGATACAAGGCACTAGAAAGCAATAATGTGGTTCTTAGCCAAACCATTGTTCAGAGAATCAAGGAAAATATAGACCTTAAGGCAAAGTCGGAACAGGCTAAAGAGAAACTCCAGAAGGAGGTCACCCACAACCACAAGCTCACAGTCCTTCATGCCCAAAAAGTATAAGAATTCCAACAAAAGTCCATGTCCAAAGAAGAAGAGCTGCAAAGCAAGATTCAATAGTTATCCTTAAGTCTGAAAGAAGCGAAAGGCAAAACCACTCACTTACAACAAGAAAGAGAACAAGAAAACAAGGCACATGCAGAAAAAGTGAGAACACTTAACGATGCCATCAGTGCCAGTCCAGTCAAGTCAAGATGCAAAAGATGGTATTAGCACACCAAGAGGCGATGGCACAAGTCACCAAGCAGTTACAAGACAGTCAAAAACTGGCTGTAGAAAGACTTCAGAAAATCATAGAAGCTCAAGAAAGAGACGCTACAGCCCGCGGCATGTCCAAGAGGAAGCAACTCGGCGATTCAAGGAATTGGATGCTGCAAGGATGGTCCGTGAAACCTTAATATCAAACCTCCTCATTAGCAAACAATGACTCTCATCTACAAGAGTTGGAATCTGTGGCGATATAAGACCAAGGTCAACGGCGGCCAGAGCCTACAGATGACATGCGCCTACTCCTTGAGCATGCCTCGGAGTTGGGTCAATTGCCAGTAACTCCTCGAGCCCCTCCTCAAACTTTCTCTATTTTTGTCTACACTAACCCTCTCCCTACTTCAATATGATATAAATCTATATGAGGACCTAGGCGTAGGTGAACTAACCCTCATTAAATAGAATACTGAATGCGATGCTGACCCCGTAATTATAATGGGAATTTTATGGGGGGACATAGTATTAACTAATCCACAAGATATCGTCTTTTACCCATTACATCCTATTATGTTAAACCTTCGTTAGTTGGTGTCGGGTACTCCAAAAATTTGAAATTCTGGACAACAATGTTGAAAAATTAGACCGGTTTGTTCCATATGGAGACACTGGCCAACTATGAGGTGGTAGCACACAGCTATCACTGGATTATAAGCCATGGGTGGCTCGAAGTTTACAATACTCACCAACATCTCAACTTATGTGAGTCTACCTTATATCACCCTTTTGGAATTCTAAAACTATACTCTAATATCTACAACCACTTAGAATCCGTGTTAACCAATGTACTCTACAATTTTGATGCCACCCATATTGAATATCCTACCATAAATCCTGAGGATATCCCTGACCTACAAGAGTTTATGAAATCTCACAAGCCTAGCCCCACCCCCTAGCAGCACAGGTCATGGTCAAGAAGAAGCCTCGTCTTCATCTTCAATTTCCACTTACCACGTATATTCTAATGTCGCTAGTAAAACCCTTAATCCCTATCCTAATGCCCCACCTACTAACACATCTCAGGCCGCTTGCATATTCTCTAATTTCACTCCTCTCAGTAGATAGATTTTCCCACTAACCCTCTCACCCCCAAAACAAGGAGATACTGGCACCTCACCTATCTCCCCAACAGCAACCTCAGGAGGTACACTATCCTATTCCCTAGGACGATATTGAAGCTTTCACAGATGATACAACTTTGGAATCATTGTCTGTCACGCTGGTAAAGCCCAAGCTCATGTTCAAAGTGCTAATGCAATTAACACCCTTTGAACCAACTTGAAGGATTCTACTAGAAGCCTACTCTGAGGTCACACCAACAAAACAACATTATGTGCCATACCCTCTATGAGCACCTCGCCCCCCAGATTTAGAAGAACTACTTCCATTATCTGGAGAGGGTACAGTATGGGCTAATGTGGTGCGGCACACAAAATTGGCCGATCCCCAATCGACCGACCTACTGGAAATCAGGATTGTCACTTTCATGATCAACTATTGCTTTCGTAGGTGGAGAAAGGCTCACCACGTACACACAAGAGGCGGCTATGCGCCACAATTGTCATAAATGAGGCACAACCCAAAATAGAGGATTTTGGAATACAACCAAACTGGTGGAAAGAATACTTAACAATTCCAGAGTACAACTAAGTCTATATGTGCGTGCCACCAACTCAGTAGGTTGACCCAAATAGTCCATGACCACTATGCCTAGCCTTAAGAAAGTATATACATGAAGTCATAGACCTCCTCATTTGGCATTAGGCATAGAGTAAGGTTGCTTCAAATATTACAGTCTCATCTTATAAAAAATAAGCTTTTGCACAAAAAACTAAGATGGCAAAATGCTTTACAAGGTAGGATGATCGAGGACATGTTGACTAGAGTGGTTAACACTTGGCTTTCTTACTCCTTTTCATGGAAGGTCAAGCGTTATACTATTATATGTCTCTTCTTAAAAGTCACCCCCTCTAAAAGTCTTTTTAGTCATGCAAATGGCTACTCTATCTAGTTTTTTCAACTTCACCTTTTAAGACTTCGTTCCTATACAACTCTTCTTTTCTGGTGTTGGCTTGGGATAATTTAGAATTCAAAGCTCTGGAATTCATCTGGTTTGATATTAACCTCCCTTTTGTCTTTTAGGCTTGGGATTGTAAATTAACATCTTGTTTGATGCTTCGCCTCCCTTTTGTCAAGTTTTCATTATGTAGCTTTTAGGCTTGGGATTGTAAATTATCATCTTTATAAGCTTATTATCTTGATAGCCTTTGGAATTCAAAGTTGTAGAATTCATCTCATTTAATGCTTCACCTCCCTTTTGTTAAATTTTCATTGTGTAGCTTTTAGGCTTGGGATTGTAAATTATCATCTTTATACGCTTATCATCTTGATAATATTTAGGGTTAAGATTGTATCTTATTATCTTTATAATCTTTAAGCTTTTAGGCCTAGGATTGCCAATTTTTCATTATGCAGCTTCTAAGCTAGGGATCGCGTCATATCTTTATAATGTTCAAGAAATCTTCAGAGTCTCCTTCCATGTCAAAACCAATCAAACTTTATCATGACCTTGATGTAGGTACAAGGTGAGTTGGTGTTTATTTAGGCAAGGGTCTTAATGTTCAAAAAAGAGTGCCCTATTTTGTGATCATGATAAATGACCTTAAAATGACTTAACCTAAGCTCATTGAGGGTGCAAGGTGAGTTGGTCATTATAGAGAAAAAGGTTTGAAGTTTGTTGCCTTTAAGGTACATCCTCCTTTGAGCAAGTTCCATATGCTGCAATGACAATATAACGGCTTAAGATAGCCCTTACACCATATGGTTGGCCATCATAACCATAACACTCCATAGATTTCTAGAATCATATTGATCTACTATATATAGATCAAAGATAACTGCGAAGCTCATTATACATGTGATGAAAAAAATTGTATCCATTTCAAGTATTAGTGCAATGTTCTGTAAACCCACTAGGACCTCTCCCACAAACCCCATATCACTTACGTAACGAATGTTGTAATAAAACTTTAGGCCTAATATACAAGTTAGATGAAGTTCTATCACCTTCTACATAGATTAAATATTAATGGAGTTTGAAAAAATATTATTGTAACTGTAAACATTGTTAGATGAAGTTCTATCACCTTCTATATCTTAAATATAATGGAGTTTGAAAAAAACATTAATGTAGCTGTAAACATTGTTAGTAATCCTAATCATAAAATCAATTCATATGCCCTTAAGTGTGCATTACCAACAATCAAAGACTTTATGGTCATGCATTAAGGTTTTGTCCACTTTTGTGTTTGAATAGCCTTTTCTTCTTTGTGTGGTGTTCAATCTTTTTGTCCACCGTTATTGTTCACATTGTTTAAATTTAAAGATGCTCCATAAATTTATTATGTTTTGTTTCCTTATGATATAATTTATACTTCAATATTTTTGGAAACTATTTCCATACTTAGCTTAGGATAACAATTTTATTGGATGGAGTTATACTTTAAACTTTTAACCTTTGTTGTTGCTTTAAGTGAGTCAACATGTATGGAAATAAGGGAGAAAATTTAAGCGTTCACTTTGACATTTCAAGCCCAGGGCAATGTAACAACCAAAAGAATGTCCCCATATGTGACGCTTCCTTTTAAAGAATAAGAATTTACTTGCTCTAAATGCAGTGCCAAGAGGTGTCTATTTTATAGCATGGGGGCCTCACTTTTGAAGGTTTACGTCATTGGTTAAAAATGGTCTTCAAACTAGATCTACCTTACCTATGTAAATATTCAATAACTTTACCATACATGTAAGACTAAACTCCAACACCCCTTTTGCAAGTCAAATATACTAGATAAGTGTCTAAAAATATAAACATACATAGACATAAATAATAAACCTCTTTGGTGCATGCTAATGACTAAAAAAATTTCATTTATTAAAGTAATGCTTTGAGATTCGTATTAATATTTCCAAGGACTTAATGACTTTTTCCCCAACAAGTTGGGTGTATCCAAAATGCTTAGATTGTAGCACCCATAGTATGTTTTCATTTGCAACACACATAAAATAATAGATAGCATACACAATTCGTTGTATTAAAAACTTTGTATTATAGCCTTGTCATGCGCGTGCTCTCTAACTCTCCCAAAAATGATAAGAGTGACCTCTTGGCCTTCAGCTGTGACGATTAAGGTTAACAACATCGATGAATCCTTAAGATAAGGTTGTGGTCATCACATAGCCATATAATGAGAATAGATTTAGACTAGGTGGCATAAACCTTGAGATGGAGTGATGATGAAGGCTAACAACATTGAACACAAACATAGTTAACATCATAAGGTTAACAACATTGAACACAAACATAGTTAACATTGAACACAAACATAGTTAACATCATAAGGTTGTGATCATGACATAGCTGTATATAATGGAAAGGTTTCAAGCGAGGTGGCACCAAAACCCCTTTCTTTTTTCTTATACCTCAACTTCCCACCCCCACCAAAGCTAACACCACTATTTATTTGGTTGAAAAAGGAGGCCCACTCTAAAAAAAACCCCAACCAAATATGGGTTGTGAAATCTTAACAGAAAGTTGTGGTCATAAAACAAGCTTCTTGAACAACTTTGGCATTTTGAAGAAAAGGTTCTCTTTCACATACTTCTTGAAATGTTGTGATTAAATGTGAAAAAGACATAGCAAAGAAGTATGCAATTTGACTTTTCTTGTACTAAGATGCTAAGCTAGGAAGTTGATGCAACTACTTTGAAGTTGAGATTGCAGTTGACTTGGATGAGAAAGATCCTTTAGTTATCTAGGTTTGTGCATAGTGTAACCTCTATGATGTTCTTGTAAGGCAAGTGCAATAACCAATACTTCCATTGGGGGAGGTGCAAGGGTCTTGTTGAATGGCAAAAACAAATAATTTTTCTCGAGCAACATTGAGCATCGCAAAGGTGGGTAAAAGATAGAAGGGTGCAAGAAACGGTAAAGGGTCTTGACGTTAGAAAATTAAGGGTAAATGATGTACCTGGTGAATGATTCTCCATTGTTTTGGGATTGTGCAAGGGTGGTCACTGATAAGAGGGAGAGGAGTAACAAGGGCTTAGGTGGAAATGGGCCTCATATTGGAAACTGGTAAAGTGGACGAGAGAATGCGAGCCTATATGGCTATGGGATTTTGTGTGGGGAAAACTTTAAAATATTGGTTAACTAGGGTCAAAGCAAAAATTAGAGGTTCAAACTTAGCTTTTGGGATTGGATGGGGGAATGGGATGAAGGAATGTCCCTAAGACCCAACTTTTGCCATTTAATTGAAGCATATAAGCTATGGCCAAAAAAATTTAAAAGCTAGGTGATGATTAACAAGCTGCACCCATCAGGCAGAGGGATTGTCTGTTTTGTTCTCATGTGAAAGTGGGGAGAGGCCTTGCTGTCCAACTGCAACCTTTGTGAGATTCTTGGTCCTTTGGGACTTACCGACAAGACAAATTTTTGTAAGATAAAGAGAGGGTTCGTGAGGAAAAGAATTCAGGATTTGGCCAAAAAGTTTGCTTCCCCCGAAAAAAATAAAAATAAAAATAAAATATTCCTACATGCGGAAGGCTCAAACCTAGGAAATGCCGTCAATTGGTGGATCACCAAATTTGGCAGTAATAGAAAGTCCGGTTTAAAAAGGGGCTCCCCCCAAAGTCAACTTCAAAAGACGCGCAACGCCGCTGATTTGGCGACAACTTGTGGCCAATTATTGGCGCGGTTTTTAGCGGCAGTTTTAGCCGCTCTGCTATATTTCTCGTGATATTGACAACGGCTCGAAATTCTAAGAAAATTTTAAGTTATTATTATTTTAGATTTTACATAACTGCCAGCAAGGGCGTTGGTAATTCAATTTCACCCTACACATCATGATGGCAATGGCAGGAGCCACATGATGATGACCGGCTCCACGTAGCATCGCCATGCATAATACAATGCAATTTGCATTATTATTATTTGTTTAATAGCGAGCATGTGAAATGGAGAGGTGGTCTAAATACGCCGTGTGGCGGCGCGAATGGTGGCCAGGTAATTGTAAGGTTAATAAATATTTTTTTTAATAAAGGGGCGGGGGTATTTATGGCAAAATTTACATAAATAGAGACCGCGGGATTTTCGTGGGGGCCCGCCGGGCTGCCCGGGCTATTGGGGGTAGGCCGGAACGCGGCACGCTAGGGCATGGTCTGGAACGGCGGGCAGCGACGCCCGTCTTCAACCGCGCGCCCATTTGCATTACAAATTGTTTCTAACACTCTTGCCCTGCATCTCTCCCCCGCCCCCCTTGGTTGTAGAGCCTCTCCTGGCTTTGACAGTTGACAGTTTTCCCCTCTCTCTCTCTCTCTCTCTTTCTCTCTCACACACACACTCTCTCTCTCGTTTTAGGGCATGCCCGGTCTATCTTCTTCTTCTCTCTCACTGTCCGATGTTAGCTGTTTATTTCCTCTCATTCTAGCCCCGTCTGCAGTTTACTAGCCATGCCTTTGTCTCTTTGAATCCTTTCCCAAGATGCTCTTTCTCCCTTTCATCAATCTCATGCGATAGCACCGTAATTTCCAACCAACAGAGCCATCCCCCCCTCTCTCTCTCTCTCTCTCTCTCTCTCTCTCTCTCTGTGTGCCTTGGACGCTTGGACTCAGTTTGATTTCTTGTCTCCCCCCTTCCCCTCTTTGGACTACCTGTGAATCTTTTGGCTCCCAAAGCTTATTAGGCGCCTCGCTGTAATGTCGCCTACATGCCGCTTCATTGATTCTCATGTTGGAGAGGGTGTCCGGAGTTCACCAAGCAAGCCAAAATGTACTCAGAATAGTCGGGTGTTTGCAGGCTCACATCAAAGCACAATTCTTACTTTCTCCCTTCGCCCTAGTCTGTCAAGGAGCGCAGAGTACGAGCTATGTTCAAATGATGCAAGCTCACCACAGGAGAGCTTGACCAACAGCGGCACCGCCTCCAGCAGCACCACCAGCGGTAGGGGCAGCAGCCGGGCTGAGTACACTAGTGGCAGTTGTACAAGCGATGAGGACTCATGCTGGCCCAGAGAAAGAACGAGTGAAGCTGAAGAGTGTTCTACACCAAGGGCTAAAGAGTGTCGAATACCGGAAATGCAATTATGTCCCCCAGCTCCAAGGAAGAGGAAGGCGTCCCGCAGACTACGGGGGCAGCCTCGTATGGGCGTTCTCATCGTCCCCGATTTTGATGCCTTCTTCCCGCTACACAAGATTCCGGCAAGAGATTGAATTTGGTTCTTTTGGGCGGCTAAACACCGTCAGAACCCGGCTCTTGGTGGGTTGTACCTCTTAGCCCATGTTTAATTTGTGCACAGAAGCTAGCCGCATGATACGAAGCTCAATGCTTTATGTCACTTCGACTAAGTGTCGTCGCTTTTCTAACCTCGCGTGTTTTGGTTTTAAGAACGGTTTACTGTAGAGAGAGAGAGAGAGAGAGAGAGAGAGAGAGAGAGAGAGAGAGAGACGGACGGTTTACTATGTGTGTGTGAGAGAAAGAGACAGAGGGGGAGAGATGGTATACTACGTGAGAGAGAGAGAGAGAGAGAGAGAGAGAGGGGAGAGATGGTTTACTACGTGAGAGAGAATCATTGTCATATGCCAGGTCTACCAAATGAGCATGCATCGGTTCAACTAGAACTTTAATGTTGTAGGAATTGACAAAGGAATGGGGTAGTCTTTGAATTAGGCATTTTTCTTGGGGCAACATTGAGGTAGCCATTTGGGCATATGAGAGCTTATCGACTGTTGTCTGTCGCTCATTGAACTATTGAGTCAATAAAATATTATACATTGGGGTGCGATAAGAATCTATGGCCTTGATGTACCGAAATCGGTCTTTGCTCCCTCCGTAAAAGAGAAATTTTCTCCATGAGTGTTGGGTGCTAAGCTGCCACTTTGCGGTTTTGGGGATTGCCTTCAAATTCGGTCATACATTGCATTGCAATAGAGGTGAACATATAGACCTATGCAATTTCCTTACTATCCACTACTATGGCATATTTTGTGCATGTTCTAGTTGGGAGGATGTCAATGGTTGCAAGATATGAGTTCAATTCTTGAAGTCTTTCTATTATGGGAATGAAGCAAACTCCAAGATCTCACATTCCTCGTCTAATGTTTTATGACATGTGAGGCACATGTTTAGCTTTGCAGTGCTCTTTGGAGTGATTGGGCCTTCTGCAAAAGCTGTACCACTCATGGGATGAGTTTTTTATGTTCTGTTATTTACCTTGAGGGTTTCGTTCCTTTCTTGTCAAGTCAAAAATTCATTCTAGGAATTTTGGAGTTAGCTATTCAATCAGAGAATTTATTAGACTCAACACATCAAGAGTTGAGGCATCTCACTCTGTTGATGTGGTCTCTCTCCAACTACGTGACATGGTAGAGTTGGAGTTGACTAGGTTCCATGGGATTCTTAATGGGAATACCCAATTGTGAAAACAGTCTTCTAGGTATCAAAATTAGTCTTGTCTTTTGGTTTTAGTGAGTGATCGAAACTGTTGTCTCGCCTTTCCTTCCATGGTGAGGCCAAAGGCACTCAAGGTCATCGGGTCGATCACATGTATATCCCACGTTTGATCAAACACTTCACCATCTTAAGAGAAATCATTGTACACTTCACCATCTCATCAGGTCACCATCTTAAGAGAAATTAGTGCTAAAATAACCTACTAATTATCCAATATATGATTCTAATTTGGAATATATTTCTTCAATAAACTTGCATAAAAAACATTATGGATCTTGAAGTATGGAGAAAGAAAAAGTTCATAAGCTTGATCCCCAACTCTCCTCGCAATCACATCAATCCATAATCTGGGTGATAGCTTCTTTACTTTCCAAAAGAGAGTGAAGTTCTCTTGGTTCATACACAAAGAAGGATTGTATCACCTTCATCAAACTCTTTGGTAATCCACTTCAGAACGAAAAACTACTTTTGTCTACTTTGAACAGCTTTAATATCCTTCTTCATAGTCTACATTTGATGATCCATTTTATCTAACATTTTTTCTGACACTTTCACTCTAATCTCATTGGGTCATACCAATTCAATGGTGTTACAAAGTATTGTTTGTAAAGTGTCTTAAATGGACTCATCTCTATGCTTCGATGATAAGATGCAACATAAGAAAATTGCCAAATATAGATAATTCATCCATCCTTTGGGTTTCCATCTTGAAAAATATCTTTGATTACTTGGTTGACTCTCTCTGTTTGGCCATCAGTTTTTGGACTAAGATCTAGAGAGTTACCACAAATTTGAAGAAAGAAGTCCAAAAAAGGGATATGAATTTAGCATCTCGATCATTGACTATCCTTCTAGGCAATCCATGAAGTCTCAATATTTCCTTTAAAAAACTAGGAACATTAAGAGCAGTATAAGTCTTTTTCACTAGAATCAAATGAGAAACTTTTGTCAAGCCATCTACTATGACTAAGACAAAATCATATCCTACATTAACTTAAGCTACTATGACTAAGACAAAATCATATCCTACATTAACTTAAGGCAATCTAGTAATGAAATCCTTGCTTATGTACTTCCATTTTACCTATGAAAGGATGTAACTTTCTTGGCATTTTTATCCTTTCGGCCTTGATCTTTTGGTAGACTGAGCAGCATTGCAAAACGAACATGTTGTAGTACATCGATTTTAAGTCCAATAAAAATAAACTCTTCTTCATAGCCATGAAAGTCTTAACATAGTTGGGGTGTCCTACCATGGGGCTATCATGAGCTTCGTTTAAAATTCCTCTCTTTAGATCTCTATTTTTAGGAACACACAATTGATTATTTGCATCCATCCTCTAACCTGAATCCTTAAGATTTCTTCACTTCTTGGGCCTTCTTACTTTTTTGCTTGAGTAAGGCAATAACAATGGGCAAAGAACTTATCTAATCCAATCTTCTCCTTGATCTCATTGGGTAAAGGATATGAAATTACTGGTACCCGCACGATTAAGGAGCACATTGGGATCACATTCTCTTTTCTTGATCGATACTTGATCTCAAAATCAATACATTCATCTTCTTTATCCCATGTTAAAATCATTTTGGGCAAAAATTCACTTTAAACTCTTATGACCTATAACCAAGTTGCATTTTTGTTTGAGAAGATAGTGTCACCAAAGCTTCAAGGTGTGTACTATTGCAAACAACTCTAGATCATGGATATCATAGTTCCTCCTCTCATGAGATCTTAATTTTTTTGGATTCATAAGGTTCAGGATGTCCTTCTTACATTAGGATTCCTCCATCAGTAAATGACTTTGAAGAGCTTCAAAAATTTTGGCATTTAGCATTGGATTTGTTACTAAATCAACCTTCAGCTTATCAAAGGCAATATGACACATCGCATATCATTAAAATGAAATGTCCTTCTTGAGAAGCATCATCAAAGGCTAATCAATCTTGGTACTCTAACAAATTGCATACCATCGAAATGGAATGCTCTTCTTGAGAAGTGCCATTAAAGGAGAATCAATCTTGGCACTGTGACACATCGCATAACCATAAAAATGGAATGTCCTTCTTGAGAAGTGCCATCAAAGGAGAATCAATCTTAGTATATCAGGGATGAAGATTCGATGTCACCTTGTCAAATCTAAGAATCCTTTGACTTCCTTTACCGTCTTTGGTTCTGGCCAATCATTAACCTTAGCATGATCAATTTATGTACCATCTCATACCATGTCTTGATACTATGAATCCTAGATATTCAATTTGGTTGGTAAAGAAGATACACTCAATACTCTTGGTAAAAAGTTTATGCTTTTTGAGGGTTTCCAAGACTTTACACACATGCTTCTTATGATCAGCAAACATTCTTGAAGTAAATTAAAATATCATCAAAGAAAACTAAAACGACCCAATTCCACTTGCATTGGTTTACCCTATATCTTATCGATTGCTAATTTATGCAAGCATATGGGTGAAATAAATGAACGAGTGCTTCCTAAATAAACTAAAAGCTTAAAATCTCTACCTTAGAAATTGGGTGGGATTTGGATTACTGAGAACTGCTCGTTTTGACCCTGGTGCTAAAAAATGGCATGAATTCTACCTCTTTCTACTATAATAGCATTAAAAGTTGCTAAGCTAGAACTGCCTCTTTTGATTACTCTAGTTCTAAGGCAAAACTTCTTGATTACTCTGGATTGAAAACGTAGACTGGAGTAGCGGGCATCAGAAAGGTAACAACAATAGGTGCATTCGAATAATCATTCATCAAATGTCCTGGGCTGTTGGCATCTGAAACACTTATGCTCCTTTCTTAAGTTGAAACTGCATATCTGAATGCATTTTAGGCAATGAATTATGTCCTCTGGGTCCACTAGCATCTAAGACTTGGTTCCGATCTTGTCCCTAATTTCTCTTTGACTTTAGCATACTAGAGTTAGATGAAGCTCTTTCAAGAGAGGGAGCAAAAAGGGCTTCTATTGGGAAGTCTCCTTAGGATAGACTTGTGTAAAATCCTTAGCCATCCTTATTGCTTCAACTAATGAAGAGGGATTTGCATTCTTTACCAATCTGTCTACTAGGGGAGGATCTAATCTTTGACAAATTGATGGAGAAGGGTCTCATAATCCATCATCATATGAGCACACGAACAAGGCTTGCATAAGATTAATGGTAAGCCTCAATAGGTTTGCTTGCCTGATATAACTTTATAAACTTATTCAACTTCTTCTCTTGAAATGTAGGGGGACAAAACCTCTTGAAATGCAGGGAGGCAAAACCTTTGATGACGGAGGTTATCCTTCATGTCTTACCATCTAAGGATGTCCTAGTTTAGATGGTTAGATTTAATGTGGTTTCTCCAACTATTCCGAGAGCAACACTGGTAATCTTCAATCTGGCAGCAAGAGCCATCTTGCTTCTACCATTGTACCCCGTAATGTCAAAGTACTTATCTATGGAATTCGTTAGAATCGTCTCTTTGAGACTGTTACCCTCTCACCTCGAAATGGTCATGGTGGTGAACGAGACCTATGGAGTGCTTCCTTGACATCGTTATTTGATGCCTCAATTTTGAGTACAACATTTTACGCTTGTTGACACTCACACCTCATGATTCCTTTGAAAGGTAAAAGACTCATCTTGAATCAAAATCTTGGCAATGATTATGTAGCAAGAAAAATAATTCTTTTATTTCCTCAATATTTTTATTACATACCAGGGAAAGATTTCAATCCAAGGATCCAAAAAGCAAAAAACGAAGATATTGGCCTACAATTATATATTTTTTAAACCATGGAGATACAGACTAAGATGGTTAAGCTTGGCTAAATACTCATCGAGGGTAAAAAGACTTCTGCTACTCTACGAATCCTATACTCCTATACAAAATCTAAACTTTCCATAATAATGGCCAAGCTCATATTTGATGTATGGTAGGGAAGATATTATATGTCTATGACTATAATAAATGTTTCATCATCATCGTCCCATTAGTGATGCCACACAAATAGCGAATGATATGGCTACCTGATGTAATTTTCTCTATAATTGTTGAGATATTTTGTCACGACCATGACTCTATCACTAGCCAAATGCTCAAATACAACTTGGATTTCTTGTTGTTCTAGGGAAGATAACAAGTTTTGGGCCATACAGTATTTTTAACTCTACATGACATTACTCAAAATAAAAGATTAGATTCAAACAAAAAACAAGGAAGGGTCAAAGCATGCATAGGTGTTACATCTTTTCTCCTTTTTGGAAGGCTTTCACAAGTAGTTCTTTAGAGTGTAAAAGAGGCATGTTTAAATGTGGGAACCAATGTTTAGGAGTTCAAAAAACTTCATGATTAAAAAGATATTTCATGATGATGAAACGTGATGTGGTGGTGGTTTTACTAGTGGTGGCCGGTATGTAGTGGGACATGTGCCAGCTACCTCTCTCTCTCTCTCTCTCTCTCTCTCTTAATCCGATTCTAGGATTAACAAGAGCTACCACCATTATCTTACATCAAGGAGTCACGATAGATACACCAAAGGGTCATACATTCAAGATATCAAGCAATAGTGTCCAAAGCTATAACTTGGACGGGCGCCCGTAATGGTGTGACAGAGTATTTATGGCGATTCCCGCTTCAAGAGCGTGTGGTAGCAAGTTAGGATGAAGTCCTAAGTGATGTACTTCATGGATATATTATGAGAGTAGTCATTGAATAGCATTAGGTCTCTCATGAGCCTAAAGTGCTCGGTCGGCCATAGTTTAAGTGAGTGTGAACATTTATGGCCATGTGTATATAAGTGAATTTCTCTCATAATACAACACACTCTCCCATTGTGCAATTGAGTCTTGCTCTTGCTAATCTCTCTCCCTAATGCATGCTAGTGAGTGTGTGCGAGTGAAGTGAGGTGAAGGACCCGTAGTGCAACGCGCGGTGTGACAACGCTCATGGGAGACGTGGTGGAATTGCTTCTCAAGGAGTTGTAGAGATTGGAGACCTCAAGGGTTACGAGCTCGGTCATTGGAAAGATCCTCACGATAGTTGCGGTTCCCCAGGTAATCTCTTTTTGGATGTGTTTCAAGGAGGGTTAGGGTGAGCCTGAACATTTTTGGCATCGTTGCTGCTGTCGGGGAGGCATCCCTTGGCTTTTTCCATCGTTTTGTCTCTAATCTACACATAACCCATTTCTCATTATCTTGATTAGTGGTCTTCCATAAAAAAGATGTGGATTTGATGGTGATTTGTGTGAGATTTGGTGTAGAATAGCTCTCTTTTTTGTTTTTGAAAAGAATGCTTTTTACTTAAATTTTAGATTAATTTGTTGATTTTATTGTTGTTTTTGTGGTTTTTCATGTTCTTAGGGCTTGCACATAGTTTGTATTAGGCTTAGTTTGCATCCATTGCATCAAACAATGTGAGAATGCATTTCTTAGTGAATGTTAGCTCTCTTTAGTTTAAACATAGATCTAAGATCATTAATTTTAGTTTAATTGTGTGTTTTTTGTTGAAATTGTTTGGATTAGAGTGTTAGCAAGCATTAGGAGTAGCTTAATCTTTCAAAAAATTTCTTAAAACCATCAAAAAATCCTTGAATTTGACTAATTTCTCTTATTGGACTGGTTTTTATCATTAAGAGTGATTAATCTTGTTCAAAAGAGGCTAAAAATTTAGAAAATGTATTAATTGGGATCTAAATTGATCATATAAGTAGTCGAAATTAGAATTTTTGAGTGTTTTGAGAGCATCTAGATGTATCAAAACACCTAATCACATCAATTGTTTGATCAATTGGAGAAATTTGACTCTCTTTGCCTAATTTTATCTTAAAGAGGAGACTATAATTAGGAGTCTAATTAATCTTCTAATTTAGATTAATTTACACAATTGTTGATGCATAAAGATTAGTTTTTTCTTGCTCTATCCAATGGTGTGCTCAATTGTGTGAATTAATTAGAGATTAGTGTTTAATTAGAGTCATTGATTAGTGTAGTGTAAAAGAGAAAAAGATTAATGTTAGATTAATTCTTAATCACTTTTTTACATAACTCATTAAGGCTAATGAGCATTCAATGAGAAGATGCTCATGAGTTATCAATTTGTCCATTTTGGGGGTCATTTATGAAGGGTGTAAGGTGTGTTATTAAAGGGCTGACTTTTTTTTATTCCACTTACCTTTTTTGGGAAAATGCCCATATCCCTTTCATTCTAAATTCAAAAAAATATTCCTCCCAAAAAAGAGAAATCCGTATTTCCCGCTAGACTTTTATTAAAAAAAAACATGAACAAAAATCTCACGTGAACGAAAATTCGACGCAAAAAAATATAATAAAAATCAAAATTAATTCCCACGTGAAGTCCACTTCACGCGAGAAGACGTGAAACAGCAGTTCACGCGAAAAAAAAATCAAAATTAATTCCCACGTGAAGACATGAGTGGGAGTCTGGAAATTATCCTTGTTTGGAGGCCAGTATCTCCTAAACCATATATTCGATGAAGGCACTCTAAGGCTCATCGGAAAGCTGACATTGAGCTCTTCGACTTTGGACCGGTCGTCCAAAGTCAAAATCGATTATTTTGGCCTTCGATCAGTAGCCTCAAAATTTGACCTAAAAATCGAGGCAAAAAACAACCCAAAAATCACAAAAAATCGTGCGAAAACAACGACGAGCCATATTCGGGCTACTTTTTGAGGGTCTAAACGATAAAATCACAGACGACTCAGGGAAACAAAGTTGTAGTACTCCAAAAATACAACTCCTTCATACAGAGTTTTTCAAAATTCCTTTTGGATCACCCTAAAAAACGTGCTGCAAAACAAGGAAAGAATTCTCGATTTTTTTTTCGTTTTGAGATAGAGATGGAAAATAGGTTTTAGGACCTCCTCTCCCATATGGGAAGTTCCTATCATACACTTTTTCTGAAAAAATATCTCAGGTCGTTCATGTGCGTATAGCGCCTAAGCTAATTAGGTCAAACGGACACCCGTTTGTTGATCCAATGAAGAGTACGCCAAGCCTCTTGAGGCTGTAACGAGCTATGGGAAAGTATAAAAATCTAAAAAAAAACTATAATTGCTCATTAAGGAGCATTTAGGCACTCCGACATGGCCATGATACAGGGATGGCCAGGGATCACACAAGGAAGCAACCCAATGGCTGACATCTTCGAGCCATTGAGATCCATGCCACAAATTCACCTCCAAATGCCATTGGCCATGCCTATAACAAGTGTGTCATCAGGTTTTACACCCCCTATGACTTCGATCCCACTAGGCTTTGGTTCTTTGCCTAACATTCCCGCAAATCCTATGAGTACCAACTCTTTCCTGGATGCCCACACCTTGGACATACTGACTAGTCTAGGAAGGGGGTGGCCCAAGGACTCAGTGAGTCTCTTCCAACAAGAGCACTCACATTATGGCCCTTAGTGAACGGCCGTACAAATTTTCAAAATTATGGGCAAATATGACGGAACAACCAACCTGTTCAATTCATTCAAATGTTTGAACAGAGATGTGAAGCCTTTGGAAATCCCAACTGCCCCACTAAGAAGGTACATGCATTGAACTTATGCTTAGAGGGAAAAGCTAGTCGATGGTTCATCGCATTAATGCCGACGATCAAGACCAACTTCAAAACCTTGAAATCAGCCTTTATACATGGTTTTTCCAGACAAGGTGATCGATGGAGTGTAGTAACAGAACTCTATTCAATCGAACGTCAACCCAATGAATTCATTAGAGATTTTATCCTTCGGAATAAACTCTTGGACTCACGTTGCGAGTCATGGAAAAAATTGAACGATGTTCAATTGAGGAGATGTTTCATGATGGGCTTAAAGAATAATAGCTTACACAACTTGATCATTGTAACCAATCCGAAAACATTCGATCAATGTTGCAAAGGAGCAATACGTTTAGATGACAACATACTAGAAGATGATTATGCTACGAGATGTTCCTCATTTAAACCAAGTGACGCAATGGCAAAAAAAAGATCGATCTTAGAATTGACATTCCCAGAATTTTATGCAGCCTTGTTTAAAACCTTACAGCCAACATCTGTAAGTAAGAGAGGATGTAAACCTTCAAAATTGAACATCCTTAATACCTATAAAAGTGACGAGCGAAATGCCTTGTGTTGAATGCAATCACTACTACGACCATCCCAATCCTCATTGTACATACAAAGTACCTATTTTTCTATACTGCATATATTATAAAACCTTTGACCATGATACTAAAGAGTGTCCCACTTCATCCACAATGGACTCAAATCCTCCATCGTTTGTGCACCAAACAGAAACTGTCAAAGGGTAGAAACTGCTCAGGAAGCAGTTAATGAGACACTTTAGTGTTTCTATTGTCGTGGACCTCACAAGGTGGCAGACTGCACCGTTTGGAATACTTCCATGCCCATAGTCATTGACACCTTACAACCCATGTGTGAACGATGTGGCATTGATCACATGTTCCAAGATTGCCTAAGACGAGTTGCTTCAATGCAACTTGTCTCACAAAATACAACTCTTAACATCTTAAGTGTACAAAATATGCAACTGGCCACAGTGCCATTGAATGTGCTTACACGTTTACAAGCCAAGGCACGACAAACAATCAAAAAGAACGTAAAAGATAATACCTCAACATGGGTAGAAGAACATGCTTTAAAACAGAACCAAAAAGAGAAAACAAAACCTTCTAAACCCAAGAAAAACAAGGGACAAAAAACTATCAAAACCAAGGTCAAATTAAAACACAAGGAAAAGGAGCCTATACACGATATAAACCCAAAAGGGGACATAAACATGAAAGAGCCAAAACTATACATGATGCAGAAGCATCCACCTCAAAGACCACCACGTAAACCACAACACCCATACGTGCAACATAGGACATAAAAACCCAAAAGAAAATTCGATCTCGTCGCATGGGTAAACATAATGAAAAACTGACAAACCAAAGAAAGTCAGAGAATGAAACAAGTTCTAGTACATCACTAAGTGAGGATGAGACAAGTTCTTACTCTTCGCTCAGCACCATATGGACCAATCAAGAAACTAGAACCCACCCAACCACCCCAAATGGATAATAATGATCACATGACATATGCAGAATGCAAAAACGAGCTCAAGAGTTCATGCTTAGCATGGTTGAATGTCTTATAGGGTCACCGGTTGTGATTGAGCCTCATAATGCCAAACCTAAAACAACAACCAAGATACAAAGCCTAGAGGAGTACCGCTTTCCCTTTCAAGAGAGAGGAAGACATACTCTCTACAGAAGAGTCATTTTGAAATAGACTGTACAAACTATAGGCTTGAGAAAGCACGCAAGGAATTCGATAATTCTCTCACAAGATTAAAAGTCTCTCAAAACCTCATTCGGAGGAATGCTCTTCTCTCATGATAAAGCCAGCATCACATGAACACTTGTACCTTTGATGGCTCAACCTGAGATATACAAGGACATAACGAACTACATAAAATAGGAATGTTAGGATTCACAAGTTTCCAAACAGCCCTCATTAAGAATTGTTAGAGGGCCAATTGTGCCATTGTACACATTGGGTGCTCTTGAAAAAGCTGAGACCCAAACAGTGGATGAAAGTGAATGGGAATATGAAACAGACACAAGATTTGAAGCTGAAACAATAACCGAAATACCCATGGTTCCTTTGGAAGATTCTATCATGGTATGGTTGGATTTTCCTACAGGCAATGATATTCAGCGCAAACGTGCATTGATTAGCCCTCGAGCAAGTTATAAAAACATCATGACAATAGACACTTGGGTGTCATTGGGACAACCTAAACTCACCCCGATAAGCAATAGTCTTGCAAAAGGAACTAATGAATAAAACATTGAAGTTTCAGGTTACTTTAGATACACTACTCGAACAATCGATTGGCAATATGGAATTTACATTTCATGTCACCCTAGATTCCCTTGAGTATGATGTCATCATTGGCGGACCTTAGTGAATCGTTGTATTCACTAGATGAATCCATGCAAACAGCCACCTTGAACACTCCTGCATGGCAATGTACAGTTTTACGAGAGGAAGAAACCTTGCAGGAGCCGGAAATTCCAACATATCTTATTGAAAAGACCCCTAGGATTTTGGTTGGATTGGAAATTTCAAATGAAATCACCACAGCTCAAGCACAACTTTATCCAAAATGAGAACACAATCTCATGACTCTCGAGCTATGGGATTTGTTAGGTCAACCAACACTCACAGCACATCTTGAAAGGATTACCTTTGCACAAGACTTGAACATGCCATGTCTGGGGTACTTTGAATATACAATGTATATTGAAACTAAACCCCTCACTTGCAAGTTTTTTGTGGTTGAGTATGTGTTGGAAGAATATTTGATCTTGGGGCATAAATGGACTGTTGCTGCCCAAGCACCACTGTACTTTGCTAGCAATAGAGTCATCATGATGGTCAATGACAAAAAGTTGACAATACCATACTCATAGGAAGAGGATCCAACTTTAATGGATATATATGATACTGAACGCAAAAGGATACAAGCCTCTTCCACAAAAGCCCCTCTACACAAGGACCTACCATCTCCGTCAACCAACTCCGATAAAGCCTCTACTCCTTCAACCCTCACCTACGAAGTTCGATGCCAAAGCCTCGCAATCAGCAGCTATTCCTGAAGAATTTCCTAGAGCCCAACCATCTATCTGTATAACAGGGAACTCAAAGGAAAGACCTCAGAGCCTATGCATCTTCATCAACAAACTTCACCAAAGGAGACAACCACATGCTCAAAGGCCTCGTCATTGACAGCCACTCCATAAGAGACTCTAACCTCATCATCAACAATGCCAATGAGTCTCAAACCTGCAGCTTCAGTGCTAACCAAAGTCAAGGAGGGCCCTAAACCTTCCACATCAACCCTAAAGAAAACTCCACCAAGACTCTCACGATCACAATATCTTAATAGTATCAAAATGTGGGTGGAAAAGCAGCTACTTGTAGCTCAAGGCTACTATGAAGGTGCCAATCAAATTTGGGTACCTTGACAGTCAAAACCACGTAGCACTCGAAAGCTAAGGAAGAAGAAAAGTAATCCACGATAGCGTCCACAAAAGCCTATGCGAGTTCCTCAAAGAACTCCACCAATGCAACAAGTGTGGATACCAAAACACTGCTGCAAGCACAAGGGTACTACCAAAGAAATACCAAAGCTTGGGTCCCCAAGCGCATCACAAAGTCCCCTAAGCTTGCACAAAGAAAGCCTCAACACCAAGCACATTGGCAAACAAATTATAGTGTTCATCAAAGATGGGTACCTGTGCATGTCCAACAATAAGGATACTATAATGGTAATTCCATCATATGGTTGCCAAAATCGAACAATGTGAAGAAAACCTCACCACCGACTTCAACCCCAACAACTTCACCTATAGTTCGACAAAAATGGAGGCCCAAGAAACAGCAAGCAAATCCCTCAACCACACTCGTGCATCCAGCACCAACACAAGAGCTTGTCTGTTCAAGAAGCAAACAATCAGCAGTCTTCCCTACTGCCTCGACATCATTTCAGCAATAAATTCAAGATCAAATACGGAGACTTAAGAGCACATCAAGAACAAAATAACAATGCTCTTGTCACCCTTTGGAAATGATAAATGATCCATCCTAAGCATGTGCAAACACAGTTGTAAAGTCGCAGCTCATGTCAGTCCACCCTGCTGCAGTTTCACGTCTGCAGATTCACGTCCTAACTGTCACGTCCTGACTTTCATGTCATGACTTTCACGTCTATAGATTCACCTCTTGACTTTCACGTCTATACAGTTGTAAAGTCGCAGCTCATGTCAGTCCACCCTGCTGCAGTTTCACGTCTGCAGATTCACGTCCTAACGTTCACGTCCTGACTTTCATGTTATGACTTTCACGTCTATAGATTCACCTTTGACTTTCACGGGCTGCACTTTCACGTCTCATGACTTTCACGTTTGCAGATTCATGTCCTGACTTTCACGTCATGACTTTCATGTCAATAGATTCACGTCCTAACTTTCACGTCTACACTTTCACCTCTATAGATTTACGTCCTGACTTTCACATCTGCTCTTTCACGTCTATAGATTCACGTCTGCACTTTCACGTCATGACTTTCACGTCTGCAGATTCATGTCATGACTTTCACGTCATGACTTTCACGTCTGCAGATTCATGTCATGACTTTCACGCCTGTAAATTCACGTCATGACTTTCACGTCTGCAGATTCATGTCATGACTTTCACGTCTTGGATCTTCATATCACGACTTTCACGTCTGTAGATTCACGTCTTGGATCTTCACGTCCTGGCTTTCACTTATGGTCTTTCATGCCTTAGTGTTTCACGTCTTAGCAGTTTACGTGGAAAAAAAAATCAAGGTCAAAATTTGCAAATTCAAGGAGTTCCATCTCAAGGCTTAAGAACCTGCACTTTCACGATTTAAGCCTCATCATGGATTAAGCCATATCACACAAATATCCACTATATATTTATTAAACTTATTGCTTACTATTCTTTTGGCTAAAATAATGTAGCAGCTGCTCCATGAGTATGTATCCATACTCATGCACTAGAGAACATTTGCACCAAAAGCCGCCTCACCATCGACAACTTCCAGGTACATCTCTAGTTGGGGGGGCCATGGTGGGCGAAAGCCTCGTCAATGTACAACCCATCGCCTATAATTTTTCTTCAAATTACAAACCTCTCCAAACGACAGCATAATCTTCACAACTCAATGATTTTCAATCCCTAGTGAAGATATCTAAATTGCCTTGCAAGTTGACGTAATTCTTTCAATCCTCACCAACAAGTGGCTACTTCAACACACAGAGCAGTTCAATAAGAGTCTATATGACTATATAAGTGAATTTCTCTCATAATACAACACACTCTCCCATTGTGCAATTGAGTCTTGCTCTTGCTAATCTCTCTCCTGAGTGTGTGTGTGAGTGAGGTGAGAGGAGGGACGAGGACCCGTAGTGCAATGCGACGGTGTGATAATGCTCATGGGAGATGCAGTGGAATTTCTTCTTAAGGAGTTGTAGAGCTTGGAGACCTCAAGGGTTATGAGTTCGGCCATTGGAAAGATCCTCACGACAGTCGGATCACCAGGTAATCGCTTTTTGGATGTGTTTCAAGGAGGGTTAGGGTGAGCCTTAACTCTCTCTCTCTCTCTCTCTCTCTCTCTCTCTCTCTCTCTCTCTCTCTCTCTCGCGCACGCGCGCGCTTGGTTTAGACTATGGCTGTAGCTGTGTGTGTGTGTGTGATACAAAGTTATCATAGAACTAGTGTGGACTACTAGGTCTAACCATGGGAGGTGTGGGCTTTCTACATTTGTTCTCCTTCACCAACACTGTAGGTAAGAATACATATGATTCTCATCATGGATGAAAGGGAATACCAAAAAGAAAAAAACAAACAACAGCTACACTTGTGGGGACCTGATGAGGTGCAAAATAGTAAGTTTAGGTCTCTCTCTCTCTCTCTCTCTCTCTCTCTCTCTCTCTCTCTCTCTCTAGGCATACTTTCTATAATACGCATCTTTTCCCTAAATTATTTGTGTAGAATGAAAACTCCTTCGAGAAAGTGCGCCAACAAAAACCTTCCACAACCCCTTGATGATGCTAGAATAGGGAAGTCATCATCCAAAGCTCCTTCCCAAGATAAGGTATTTCTAGGATTATTAAAATACACATGCTTAATAATGAACACTTATTACAAAAAGAACTATACTTTTATTACAAAAAGAGATAGCACACATGATGCATAAAGATACAAAAAAATTTGATTCCAATAGTAGGGATGACAAAAGTGAAAATTTCATTGTCCGATACAAGAGGCTAGGGCTATGTTGGAAGGCCTAGTGCAATTCTACATATTTTTACATACTCTTAGCTTAGGAGGGTGTGCTATAAGTGGTTTGGGTATAGTACTTTTGGGGTCTCCAGTCAAGCCCTCTCCCTTCTCAGCATGTCCAGAACTCCTTGCTCTGTGGGTCACCTCCTTGCTTTGTTGCATTTGTGTGCGCTACTTTTTCTTTCTTATGTTGCTCACCTGTGTAAAAATAAAAGATCACTAAACTCTATCTTACACATATATTTACAACATAACATGACATATAAGATCACTAAACTCTATCTTACACATATATTTACATGCATCTGTGTGCGCTACTTTTGCTTTCTTATGTTGCTCACCTACGTAAAAATAAAAGATCACTAAACTCTATCTTACACATATATTTACAACATAACACAACATACAAGTCTAGTCAAAAATACTTTTAATAACAAGATTATGTAGTAAATTACTGAAATTCGTGTTGTTACCTCTAATGACTCTAGATTTTCTTTCATTTGGTGAGAAGCTTTGTGGATCAATCCCACAAAAGCTCAGACCCTTCTCACACATTTGGATTTTCACTTCTAGCTTCGAACTCCACCAACTCGAGCCTCGAGGTTGCTTGTATTATAGCCATCTATTTTTTCAACCTTTTCCGCTCTAACATGAATAATGTAGCTATGTTGAAAGCACCTTCTAGCTAAAGCAGAGCATGTCTCGTACTTTCATACTCTACTTTTGCTATCCTTGATGGTTCTTCCTTTTCAGCCAACCTGAATTTCACCTTGGCAAGCATTGCCTCTGCCAGCCCTATATGTTTCACAAAAGTTGCTTTGAGCTTCTTCTCATTCACTTCCTCCTCGAATGGAGGCATGACTTCTGAAGTTTCTTGCTTTGACATTGAGCTCCTAGCAATGAAATGGGTCTTACTAGCCCATTGGCTTTCGTCCAATTGTCCAACTTCCTATTTAAGCCACCTGTTTGGCCCTGCACAGTCTTCAACACATTGGTGCCAACAAAAAGGGCCCATGCAATTTTGTGGCCCTCTGGATCATTGTTTGGAGGAATCCCTTGGTATATCTTCTAGTAAAGGAGCCGACACTCATGCAATAACTTTGAACAAACCAAGCTCAAGAAAATTGTGCTGCCCTTTCGGTGGGGCTGGCATTGAAGACTGTCAACCACTAGCTCTTTGAAATATCCTTATCACTCAAATGTATTGGAAGCTTACCTATCAAGCTAACTCCATACTCAACATTCGGTCGTAAAGCAAAATCGTGCGAGGCAAGGATATTCAAAGTTAGCAGACCACTTACCACTCCCTCCATAGAAAACCATAGAACATGACAAAGAATCAGAATTGATTTCCTCAATTAGAATCATGCAAAAACCATGAAAGAATAAGCCAGGCGCACAAAAAAACTACAAGTCCAAGCCCCATAGACTGACAGGGTGCTGCCAAAGTATGTGACACCTTCAAAGTTTAGAGAGGATGATTAGAAGGAAAAGCTACCCCTCATTGATATGAGCAATGTGTTGATGATGAATTTTGACCCTACATAAGGGGGATGATGCTCCAGATTTGAGCTTTCATGATGTAGACATTATCTAAGAAGGTATGGTGAAGCACTATGTGCAGAAGGATGCAGAGCTGTTTTTGGCTATAGTGAGTACGTACGTCAATGTGTTTTTATGGAGCACTAGAATGCTTTGCAATGTAGAACATAAGTTGAGAAAATGCTTTCCAAGAGCTATACGCTTGTTGTCTGGTTAGATGGGGCAAGAAACTTGCTTGGTTGAAAATTTCAAATTTCCAACACATTAACCTAGTCTTTTTTAAGCACCTTAGGCAATTTTGGCAGTGGTACCCACTGCAGTTCAACGAGTCCAACACTCTGTTATTGGATGACTCTTTGTACAAGTGTAGCCAAAATATTCTTAAAATGTATGTGATAGTACCAATGATGGAGGATCGGTCTAAAGCATAGTTCATGATGAAATTGTATAAGTGGATGTTATTAGTTGATTGTGTAGAATGGGCATCATGGACCCCTTTAATATGTGAGATAGGAAATCCCTACAGGTTGAAGATGAGTTTGTACAGGAGTCTCTATTTAATGGAGGAATGATTATGGTACAACATGGAACATGCTAGGCGAAGAAGAAAGAGAAAGGAGGTGAAGAGAAATTTATGTACCCCTCCTTATATCTTATGTACATATGTTCCCTTGACCATGTGAACACTTATAATAATGTAATTTGTTGTAGTTTGCTGATATCAATAAAAGAAGGTGGTGGCTTTGATGTACGTTCATGTGTAATTTCTTGGTGTCAATGGTCCTTGATGCGTAATTTGTTATTAATATAAGTACTACAAAGTACTTCACAGTATCTTATATGTGGTACTGTAAAGTATTGAAAAATACTTGAAAGTAGTTCACATATGCCTTATACATGGTAATTTAGAGTACCGAAAAATACTTTACATGGTTCTTTATAGTACTTGTAAGTAATTTAAAAGCACCTTATAGTACTTTTTAGTTTTGTAAAGTACTTTATAAGCTTTATAGTGCTTTTTGTAAAGGACTTGCATAGAACTTTTTAGTTTTGTATAGTACTTTATAAGATTCATAGTGCTTGTTTGTAAAGAACTTGTATAGTATTGTAAAGTTCTAGGAAGTACTTGTAAAGTACTTTATGTGTCTATAAAGTACTTTATAGTACTTGTGAAGAACTTTATAGTACTATAAAATACTTTATAAGCTCTGTAAAGTGGTTTAATAGTACTTTATAGTATTATAAAGTATTTTGTAGTACTTATAAGTTCTTTATGTTTCTTTTAAAGAACTTAAAGTGGTTTAAAGTATTGTAAAGTGGTTTAAAGTACTTTAAAGTTTTATAAAGTGATGTAAGATATTGTAAAATACTCAAAAGTATTGTAAAATACCATCACAACTCACTTATCCATTGATGTCCCAAAATCATACATGTTTTTGGACAACCCATTGAAATATTGAGAGCTTCATAGACTCAGAACAGTTGGACATTCATTCTAGCCAATGTTAAAGAAACATTATGCTTGTGCAAAGAGGGTGTCATGTATCTTGTCATCTAAAATATAGAAATGGAGAGTTTTTCTAACATCCCCTAAATCAAAGTGCACATATGTTATGCGCACTAAGATGGTAATCTAATTACAGTACTAGTGCATGGATTGTATTTCATTCTACTCTTTAAAGGAATAATTCTCAGCGAAGTCAAATTATTGAGACAACAACATCATTTGGAAACTTCTCAATACTAATCTCTGTATTGTTGAGCCTGCAAATAAAGTTGTGACAAATGAAACTCTCGATCTGCTATGTAAACAAGGATCTTGTGTCCTTTCACAATTGGGACCCAACTATAAGAGGTTGTTTCTCCACAAGATATTTGCATAAACTCGACGCTATTGGAAAATAAAGGGAAAACATCTTCAGAAAGCTACCAAATCATCTCGGCTTCTAACAATGTCTAAGAATTGTACACAAAAGGGCATGGAGATTTAATCACTCCATGATTCTCCCTTTTCTTAATTGTAATATGTAAATTAGAGAGGAATGTGTGAAATGTGGTTTAGGAGTTAAGCTATTTTGTAATTAGGCTCTAAAAGTGTGATCAGAGGTTATCATGCTCTAGTTAGAATTGTTTCTTTAATCTAGTTAAGCTTGATTTGATGGGAAATCTTTTGATGCAAGCATGTTTATGTCTTTTTTTTATAAATTAGTAAGAATATATGTTTATTTATCAATGTATTAACCTATTTATCCATGCTTAGAGGAAATATGATCACTCTTGATTACTTTAATACTTGTCCACTAATGTTATGTCTTGTGAAAGTTGATTTATTCAAGAGTAAACTTTTATCCTAACTTAAAAGACAAATGCTTGGAATCTTGAACTAGTTGCTGCTATAATAGTTAAGGTTTTGAAAATTTTCTACTATGGCAATAATATTAGAAATGTTGTGGTGGGAAGTAATTTTTAGAGCTAGTTAGGTTTATCTTTCAATCAGGTGTGAAAGTTATCTAGAATAAGAAGTTGGCGAGTCTAAATAATAAATGGTAATTTTAGTTAAGAAACCTAACCTATTAAGGTACACTTGCAGAAACTAGTAGGGTAATCTAACCTAAGTTATGTCTGTTTTGAGTATGGTGGATGGTTAATTTGTCTTATGATTTTGGGATATCTATTAAGGCTAGTGAAGTGAAAAAGAGTGTGTGGCTCAACCAGATCCCCAATAATTAAAAGTAGAATCCTTGAGAGTAGATTTTTAAAATGAACAAGATATAGGCATGAATAATGCTTATAGGTCCTTGACATGATTCCTAGATAAGGGGACACCTTGTGTATGAATTTGTTTTAAGAAATAAACCTAAGGACATCAATGAACCCCCATTTGAACTTTTTTAGTGTCCCAAGGATGGAGCCACACAAACACATTGAAGACGTGGGAACAACAAAAGGAATAGACCGTTGATAATGGTTTATTGCTTTATGTGTTTGCAAGCTATATAAATTTTTGGGTGGGGATGAACTTCCACCGATCTCCGTGTGTGGGTGGTGATCCAAATTCCAAAAAATGAGCTTAGAGAAGGAAAGATGAGGGGTTGAGGGGCTTTGACCTAACCCCATCCTCAAGTCCCCAACCACTAGGTAACCAAGAGGAGGTCTTGTGATGTGGACCTCAGATAGGCCATGACCCATCACTTATGGAAAAGTCTAGAAGTGGTGTAAATAAAAAATCTCAAGGTACATTCAAGTATTGGACCCATGGACATATTGAGGTTAGAGCAAGCACGGTATCTAGGGATGAATCCAGTATGAGCAATCAATGAACTTGCACAATGATGTGAGGATTTTGCCTCAAGTGCAAAAATTAATTCAAGAAGAATTTGATTTTCCATGTTTGTTTGCAAATTGTTGTTGTCTTGTAAATAAAAATAAAGGAAATATCTTAAATCTATCCCTTGGGACCAAGTGGCAGGGTGGTGGTGGTTGGTGGATCATGGCTCGAGTCTCCTTGTTTCCCCATTGTCGTCGCGACAGAAGTAGTAGACTTTAGAAACTTAGGTATTTATATTCTGTTGCTTCATAAAAAGTCTCAATTCGACCCAAAGTTTGGTGAAGCTTTGGAAGAAAGGTCTATCCGAATCCTAAGTGGGAGGCATCCAATTACCCCCATGAGGGCAATCCTTAGAGGGGGGAACTCAACAGGGCCTCACACATGCTATCAGAGTATACCTTTTGTTAATCGACTATGGGGAAACTGATGATAGTGGCTATCACGTGTGTAAGCCATGGAAGAGGCTACTCCCCAAGGTTGCCCAACTCGACCCAATGAGCTAGATGAATTCACTCAGACTTACCTGTGTAATGATGTTAGAGAGGCCATAAAGAGAGTTTGTGAATGGGCTTTTACTCATGGGTTATTTTTTGGAAATCTTGATTGGATATACCAAGATTGGATGATGTATATGATAAAGTCTAGAACTTCATCAATGATGACTATAGTATTTATCCCCTTAGGATATCATCAAGGATTGTTAGAGAATCTCGTTTCATGTAAAAGATGGATTGGGAAAGGCTAGTTTTGGCCTATGCCCTCGATGGAACCCCAAATCTCACCCCCTTCCATTTAATGACATGAGGTGGACCTTATGTTTCAACACCTACCTCATAGCAAAATAGCAATTTCGTCCAGAGGTGAGAGATAGGAGAGATGGATTATTTTGTTATAGTATATAGTTGCTTTATATATAGTTTTTCTTGTGAATAAGTAATAAAGTTGATCTGGATGCTCATGATCCCTTTGTTATTTAGGATCTTCTCTACTTTGAGGTCACTACTAGTAAGTTAGTAGCAAAGAAAATGAGACAAGAGGCTGTGGAGAGGTACATGTAACATTATTTAAGAGGACAAAAAAATGCCATGTGGTAGAGGTCGTGGCTCTGTGTGATGCTTTATCATGCCTTGTTTATGTTCCTTTTGGACCTCTCATAAATCTTGGGTGTTACCTCTCGTAATGTATGATGGAATCTTGGGAATGGATAAGCTTATAGCAAAGCAAGCTAATATTTTGTAAAGTCAAGAGATTGTCATTTTAGGGATGATTACTTTAACAAGGTCCTACTTTAAAGGAAGGAAGGTCACTCACCTTTGTAGGTAGTGAAGGTTTCCAGACTAATTAAGGGATTGAGAAAAGGGTAAATTATCTACACTATCAAGCTCAACAAGCCCAAAACTCACTCAGAGGGATACAAACCAGATTGACTTAGTGAATGTGTCGATGTATTTCAAGACAAAGCTTACCCAATTTCCGCCCTACCAGAAAGTAGAGATTCATGAAATTAGTCTTGAACTTGGTGTCTCTATAGCAAAGAGACCCTGTAAAAAGTATGTGCCTAAAGCAATTCAATTTGAAGGACCAGTCTTAAATCAAGGATTTATATACCCTAGTGTGTCTCCACAGAGAGCTCCTATTTTATTTCAAAAGAAGAAGGATGGCTCCCTTAGATTATGTGTAGATTAAGGCCTTAAACTAGTACACTATCAAGAATAATTACCCTATATCTCTCATTGATGAACTCCTTGATAGATGTCATTTGGTGCCCACCATTACTTCACTAAGATAGATTTGAAGTGAGGATATTACTAGATCATGATTAAAGAAGAAGATATACCCAAGATTTCTTTCAACTCTACATATGGACATCATGAGTTTTTGGTTGTCATTTGGGTTAACTAATGCATCGATAACTTTTAATAGATTGATGACAGATGTATATAGAGAGAACAACTACATGATTTTATTCTAGTATTCTTTTGATGATATTTTAGTTTACTCTAAGAGTGAGGGCAAAAATGAGAATCATGTCTAGAAAGCCCTAGAGATCCTAAGGGAAATTTGGCTTTGTGCTTGGAAAAACAACTCTGCATTCTTTGCCAATAAGCTTACCTACTAGTTTACTGAACTAGAAAAGTTTGAAGATGTCATTCACTAGCCGACTCCGAAGTCAATTAGAGAAGTTCATGGATTCTTAGGACTAAGTTACCACCACATTTTGTTAGAAAATCATTTTCTTAATGCTCCACCCTCGTGTTGTTTTTGCAAGTGATAGATGTGCCCTATTTTGTAAGCCCCCCATTTATGAGAAGTAGTTGTTGTGGTGATGAGCACCCAAGCACACCCGGCAGTTCCCAATTTAGACACTAAGCCAAGTGTGGCTACATGGTTAGGAGATGGCTTATGTAGACTTGGCACTCTACCAAGTAGGATGCATGCTCGTGCAAGCTATGTGACCGCATTAGTAAAGTGCTGGTGGCAAGGACACAATGTTCTCGAGCTATTATTGCAAGACTCGTTTGAAGGTCCAGATGGTCATGGGGGCTATGCATATTCCCTAGTGGACTTTGTTGTAATCTAATATGGTCCCACTCGGATGATGTCATGTCGTTTCGGACCAAGTCCTTGAAATGTTGATAGGTTTAGGGTGCCATCATCAACCAAGGGTATGGTAGCCATTTTGAAGTGGAGCTCGAGCATCATGATCCTTCTTCATCACCAGCTAACAATGCAATCCATAGCAATTATCCATCCCCTCTCGAGGATGTTGCTCTCTTTTAACGTACCTACCGAGGTCACATAAAACTTTCATGATGCACATTTAGGTCCAATTAGAAACTCTGCTTTAAAATAACTAATAGACATAGATTGGGAATTATTGTTGTAGATGGTGTGAGCAGTGGATGGCCTTCTGAGGTCCATGTCTTCCAAGACAGCACATTATGGCTAGCCTTGGTGTCAACCAAGGCAGGCCATGCAACTAGATGGTCTTATCGAGAGAACTCTAACTCAAGGCGAACCGGTTTCACCACTGCTGGTTTTGTCTCAAATGCGTCTAGCATGAACAGGGATGCGATTTTGGCACCATCCCACCAATCATGTAAACCTTGTCCCAATCTTCTATGGAAGTGTGTCCATGGTTTGCAGGAACATGAATCCAACCCTCAGAGTTGACAAGCTCTAGAAGGGACTCATATTCTTGGCCCTCATCTCTTCACCTTCCAATATCTTGCTTTAAGATCTACAAAAATGTTAATAAATGTGGTGTGATCTTCCATGTTGCATGCTCTACAAATATCTACTAAAGCAGTCCAAGCGGTTGTGTCTGACTCATTAGCAAGTACCCATGGGAGTCTTCCTTATTTTTAGGTTTATTCTCAAGGATTGGTTACCTTTGTGTATGTAAACATTTCCCAATCGTGTAAGGCCTTCTGAGAGGATCATTATGTATGACCCTTTCGGGCTGGCCCTACCACTATCAACCTAATGGTTTAGCAGATTCTCTACTACCTCATCCATGCTCATGTCCTTAACTAGGACCCTAACTAGTGCTAGTTGGGCACCCTTGGTTGACGATGATGATGTGTCCCCTATCTCTTGGTTTGGGTGGACGACTTCTACATCCTTGTCTACACTTCTTGCTCTTAAGATCGATCACATAAATCGATCAATGACCAATAAGTCATCGAGTCTTTCATGGGTGTTGCATCTCATGTGGAGATACTTGAGAAATATAGTCTCACATTATTTTTCCCTCCTCCTGCTTGAGGTTATAGATATGTGCAATAGGGCACCATCTTGCTCAACTGGGCGAGAATCCCATAATGAATGTGTGTCTCAAGAGACCTCATAGATTTGGCCTTTTCAAGTGGTTTTAGTAACCTAAACCACTGACTTACTTTTCCTTCAAGGCATAGTCTGAATGAGCAAAACTTGATGGGATCATCAATCTATCACATGGCCTCACAAATTTGATCAAACTTCTCTAGGTATTGAATGGGATCTCTAGTTCCATCAAATTTGGTCATCATCCTTGAGATCGCCTTGAGATGTGGATTAGCTTGGTTTTGCCCAACTCTAAGCTTGGTTTTGCCCAACTCTAAGCTTCTAGGTTTTATGCTCATTGCAAGCCCCCTTCCCATTTCAAACACCACCCTCAGCACGTGGTAGATATCTTCCTCCTTTCTTAGTTAAACATAAGCTTGTGTACCCGAATTGAATAATAGGTTGTATTCACATGGCAATAGAACGTAAGGAAGTGTGGTTATGCGAGACCCTCTAATTCAAGCTATGTGATCTCTTGCCCTATAGGGTTAGGCTGTGCAGTTTCCAATGGCACTTTACCTCCACCAGCCTAAATTTGAGGTTATTGGCTTGTTGGTATCTAAGGAAATGCTATGTGAATGCTCACACGGATCCCTTTTTGATGAGGTAGGTAGTCATGAACATTCTGTCTTTACACTTCCTTAGGTTCCTTATTTCTCATTCAAATAGAGAAGAATTGGAACTTGGTTTCATGGTAAAGGTGCTTCTCTAATGGCATGTATAAAGCGGGACTCTTGCTTCTTGCATTGTATGCACTTGTTATTAGGTATATTGTAACACGTCCCTGATGGTACCAAAACTGCTATTTAGTGGTCATGTTCAGCTTAGGATTAAATCCAACTCAAGATCGATACCAAATCTTTAAATATTTTGGCATCGAACATGGTTTGACCGTTTCTTGTGGAAGCAAACCTTGAGGTTCCAGGCCCTACTTTCCCTCCTTTACTAGAGGTGCACCAAAAATAGGGTGGTTGAATAATGCCTTCCTCATAAAATTTAAGGCATTGTAACAGAGCCAGTTGGTGAATCTGGAGTTCAACGGCCCATGTCAGCTCTTGTTTTTAGGTGTCTGTTGTTCCTCCACTTTTCAAGCATTGTTGAATTGGTAAGAGTAGAAGCATATAAAACCATCTAAAAATAATAATAATAAAATACTTAATTAGCTACATCAAAACTACTAATTAGGATTAGTAACATTAGTCACACCCCATCAAGTCAAAAAATCATAAAAAGCACTAAAAACCAGGTCAAACCAGCTTTCAGGTAGGGGACATGAGTCCATAGTCTCATGCAAAAAGACCTGTCTTAGATACGTAAAAGTGAGCATGACACAACTCATGAGTTTGGATACATGAGCCATGAGCTTGGAAACGTAAACTTGTAGACAGTCTAGAGGCGTGAACTTGGATATGTGAACCTAGAGATGTGAGCCAAGAGACATGAACTTGGATATGTGAGCCTAGAGACATGAACTTCTAGATGTGAGCCTGCACATGAAACCTGGACACGAGCCTTAAAAAAATATTAAAAAAATAAAAAAAAAGTTATTTGGAACCATTCTCAAACTTGATCGAGAAACACAAGGGACCTTTAAAATGCAAACCTGATCTAGACTAATTTTGGAAATGACAATACAGTCAATTGCAGTGTATCAAACCAGACCTTCTTAAACCCGCCAAGCCTTTGATCCCAGCAAACAACTAGCACTTAATAGACTTCTCCCTAGTTAAGAAGATGATACTCCTTCAAATCCACACCTCTAGTGAGGAGCTTTGGGAGGAAACTAGACAACCAAACAAAAAAATATAAAATATATGATAAAAAATTGATAATTTCACTCTAATTTAACTTATTGAAGCTTAATGCTCATGTTTTTGGAGTGGATTTTGCTTTTAATCACAATTGCTAATCTAATTCTTAGATCAAAGCAATGAAATACGAGCCTCTTAGGCTCCAATTTCATGAAAATCACTAGAAAACCATGATTTTGTCTTACCAATAGAATGCCCTAATGCAAAATAAACTTTAAATCAAAATTAAACATATAAACAAACACATCCAATGCTCCAAAACTGTATGTTTTTTGGAATGTGACCTAATTAACATCGAAAAATATTGGGTGATTAAATAGCTTAGAATAAACGGAAAACTAGAGCTAAGTCCTAAGCTAGTCCCCGACAATAGCACCAAATATGTTCAAGTTAAGAGTTACCTTAGCCTTGCCAAAGCATGTGTCATTGGGTCTTGTCTTCAAGCTGCAATCTTAGTTCCCTTTGTGGGTGCACTAGTTTGTCTCTTGCATCCTCACTCTATTGTCACAATAGAATGCTCCTTGATAAAGGGATGATGAGAGAGCTCTTAATGCCTACATGGAGGCAAGAAGGGATGGTGCTTCATGATGGTTCTCTCTCACAAAGACGGGAAAGAAGAAGAAACTATTGCAAGAAGCAAAACTTACAATCAAACCTATCTAGCATGCATCCATCAAGAAAGTAAGATTTAAAAACATCTAAGCGAGCAAGATAAGGGAAGAAGGAGACCTATATACTATTACAAGGGAATGATTGTTCTCTCTCACAAAGATGGGGGAAAAAGAAGAAGCTATTTCAAGAAGAAAACCTACAATCAAACCTATCTAGCATGCATCTATCAAGAAAGTAAGATTTAAAAGCATACAAGCAAGCAAGATAAGTGAAGAAGGAGAGCTCACTAGTATACTATTACAAGGGAATGATTGTGTGTTGCTTATTATCAAACATGACATATATACAAATGGCTAGTTTTTACACTAGGCCGGCCAAACTTAAAAATGGTCCGACCTCTATTACTAGTCTTAAGCAACTATATACACTGACGTTGTAGACTTTCCATAAAATCATGGTAAGGTTTCTTTATATGTTCTAGGATCATCTTACAAAAGATAAGTGCATGTTCATGTGGGTAAGATGGCAAAGCACCTTAGGTAGGTTAGGGGAAAAACTATGTTAACCAACGGAATGGTTATAAAAAAACAGGGAACCTATAAGGTGATCCTTACCCTCCCTACTTCTTTGGTAGTATAAACTTTAAGTAATATGTAATGCAAATCTTTGTCAGATAATTGGTCTAGGACAAACATGAGGAATTACCTTACTTTTATGTGACCTAGCTTCACTAGAGAGGGACTAAACCTTGTGGGCTTGGCTTCATCAACATGTGGGTAAGATGGCAAAGCACCTTAGGTAGGTTAGGGGAAAAAGCTATGTTAACCAACGGAATGGTTATAACAGGGAACCTATAAGGTGATCCTTACCATCCTCCCTACTTCTTTGGTAGTATAAACTTTAAGTATATGTAATGCAAATATTTGTCATATAACCTTGTGCTCTTGAGAATGAGTGAAAAATGACACATAAGGCCTTTAAAGTACTATTTATACAAGATAATGGCCATTTCATACAAAGATGAGGAATTACCTTACTTTTATATGTGACCTAGCTTCACTAGAGAGGGACTACACATTGTGGAGTTGGCTTCATCAATAGTGGATTACATCCAGTAGACGTATTCTTGTGTAATTAATTAGGGCCAATGTGTGTTTTCATATATGGTATATAGAATTTGGAGGTTGTGTACTCATGCATTAGTTGAGAGCTTCTTATATAGGCTAGAGTACAAGATATTAGGATGTAATTAACCCCTAAGCAAAACCCTAATAAGTTCTTGAAGAGAGCACCCAAAATCCTAGATTTGAGTGAAAGAAGAGATCCTCCCCCACTTGTTCTAGGCACCTAGAATATGCTCCAAAAGATGCTACTAACCATAGTATATGAAGATCTACTAAGGATAAAAAGACCCTTGGATCATATGCCCTTATCCCCAGTGTCACATGACATATTTTGATGTGTTTTTGTCAACAAAAATATCAAAATAATGGAAAATAGTGAAGAATTAAGATAAGCACCCTAGTTAGAGTGGTGACATTGTGTCACGACCCTTCTCCATGGCGTGAAAGCAAATCCCCTCATGCCATCTACTTACTATCTAAAGCGGATCTACTTCTTCATTGCTAAAATTTGGAACATTTGGTAGTAGTAGGCTTGAGAAGGGAGAAATTGGGAATTTGTGGTTGTTCTCTCCAAATCTAAAAATTATAAAGCTATGGTGGAAATCTTATGAGCACTCTTATGAAAGCCTTTATTGCTCAACTAGTTGCCCAACCCATGGACTATCAAACCTAAGCAAAGAGGGAGGTTTATCATCACCTTTATGCTATCTTATAAAGCTCCAAAATAATCAAAGATTAGTGCAACTTTCAGCCTTGCTTCCCTCCATTGATGTGCATTACTCAAGCATTTGATTTGATCCCTTATACAAAGCTAAAATCTCCTTACTATAGAGCCCTTTAATTGTGTGATTAGAAGGCACCTAATCAACCCCAAAATTTGATCAAAAAGCAGACTTTTTCTTTTTACCCAAATCTTGTTTTGTGCCTCCAAATTACAAAATTGGTGGTTACAAAATTGGTGGCTGTACTTGATCAAGAGCAAGAATGGGGTAAGATATGATTCCTCAAGGATGAATTGAAATTTTTCAATATTGATCAATTGGGGGTTGTGGATAGCCATCATCATCTTCTTAGCGCAAGGCAAGCTTCACCTTTTCCCTCAAGGTATACTTTTTCACATATCTCTTGATCTTGGGTTAGTTCATTTTGTGGTTTAATTTGAAATTCAAATGAAGTGTTTCCCATGATTGATTAAAGAATATGATTTCTTAAGTATCTCAAGCTTCAATTGAAGTGGTGGAAATGAATTAATGTATCCATCTCATGTGATAAGAAAGCATGTTATACAAGTACAATTCTATGAATTGTTTACAAAAGGACATGGAGTCTTTAATCACTCCATGATTATCCCTTGTCTTAATTGTAATATGTGAAATGTGATCTAAGAGTTAAGCTATGTTGTAAATAGGCTCTAAAATTGTGATCAAAGGTCATTATGCCCTAGTTAGAATTACTTTTTTAATCTAGTTAAGATTGATTTGATGGGAAATACTATAATGCAAGCATGCTTATGTATTTAATTTAAACATTAAATGATTATGTCTGTTTATTAATGTTCTTACCTATCTATCTGAAAACATGATCACACTTGATTAATTTAAACATTAATAGGATTATATGTTTGTTTATTATTGTTCTAATCTATCTATCCATGCTTAGAGGAAATATGATCACACTTGATTAATTTAATGCTTATCCACTGGAGTTATGTGTTGTGATAGCCAATAGGGTTTACATTAAGCTTTAAATAAGAATTCTAAGAATGAGTTTGATTTAACCGTGTCTCTAATCTTGCTTATTTAGGGGTTGATTTATTCAAGAGAACTTTTATTCTAACTTAAATGATAAATTCTTAGAATCTTAAACTAGTTGCTACTATGATAGTTAAGGTTTTAAAAAAAATTATTATGGCAATAATTATTGGATGAGGGAGTAGATGCTCTGCACACTCACACAGACACGCGCACACACAGTCACACACAAGCTCAGAGAGTGAGAGAGACGAAGCTGCGATAGCTGAAAGTACTCTGATAATCATAATAACGAATGTGTGGAGTACAAAGTACTAATAGCACTAGCCCTAGGGATGATGTGGTGTGCTCACATGGGGGAAAAACCCCCTGCCACCAACACAAGGTAAAAAGTGCTCGTGTGTAGGGCTATTCACACCAAGGACTTTCAAGACTAACAAACCCCCTTGAAGTGAATAGTGTGAAGATGTACATGGTGTAGTAGACTATCATGGTAGAGGTAATAAGTTCAAAGTCTTGCCGTCGTGGGGCCAATGGTGCGAAAGGATAGGGGGTATCCCAGGGCCTAATACTAACTTGGTTGATTATCTATTTGATAAGATCGCTCCGAAAAATGTCATAGTCCTCCTCCTTATAAGCATTCAGTGGGGGGTTTTGCAAAAAATAAAACAGAAAGGTCAAGGATGAATAATAGACATAAAATAAAAGACTGTTAGAAAGGTATTTAGAATGTGATGTACAAAATTGTACCTTGGATGGTATTTCAAGGCAGAGTGTGCATTAGTAAAAAGGCATGGAATGCAACATGCCAACCAGAAGAGCTGCCATTCGGTTAACATGGAACCCTACATCTAATATATCTTGTGAAGCTTACAAAATCATCATGGGTGACACCCTCTAGGGCTACAATGAATTTCCTCAAGGATCTGCATCCCAATAATAATAATAATATAAATACAATGCCCATATGATAACCAAAAAATTGAATTGTCTTTATTGCATGCACTCACAACATAATGTTAGCATAAGTGCACAAGTGGAGTTAACCAAGTAACATTTCCTGGTCAAGCAGGTGGTACATCACTAAACTCTAATGGGCACTAAAAGCAACAAAAGGATGGAGTGAGAATTATGTATAAGAAAAACAAACCCAAGGGCCAAACCATGAAAGAAATTAAGAAACTTACTCCTCGTGGTATGAAAAGAAAACGATTTGCATTAGATCGATGATGCAAGTGTAGAACGAGTTGCATATATCAATCATGCTGATGACCTCGGATGCAAGGACCATTGAGACCAAAGAATTTCCATGTAAATCGAGACGACTGGTGGTTTTCTGGTAGTCTTGAAATGACAAGGCTGCAAACACAAGTCGGACATGAAATTGGAGAAAATTTACAATGGACCACACAAGCGAAAAGATACATTAGAATGCCACCAACTTGAGAATGAGGGACATCAAATCCTTTGTTGACCTCCCTAGAAGAGTCAGACAAAATATTCACTTCATTGGCACCAACAATGAAAAAGTAGTCGGCATTGCGAATCGAGACCTGGACTTTAAAGTACGGCCTCAAGTATTCGACGGCCTACAAGTTTCCTATAAGAAGCTTGGAAGCTAACTCTTGTTTCTCTCTTCGTTCTCGATCTCTTCTTTCCTACACTCTTCTCCTTTCTGCTTCAACCCTCCTTTCCTCCTCCAGCTATCGCAAGGTCTCTTGTATCTACTCTTGTGCCCGCTTAGCTGCATCCTGCACATTCAAAACGTCTGGTCGCCCAAGGGTTTCAGTCCTCCTCTTCAAGCTAGTGTCTTGATTATGGGTGATTGGCACCTCCTCAACCCTGACCCTTTGCCTCAGAATGAGAGGGATCTCCAAGATTTCTCTCATTCTCTGATTAGGATTAACGACAGGCTCAAGAGTCTTGTCGTAGCTATCTTGAGAGAACTCCACAAGGAAGTCTTCCATGGACTCTTGGAGGCAACCCAAGGTATAAGCTTTCCAGCGCATATCCAGGCCATAATCCAAATAGATACCCCTGACCAACCTTTGGAAGGGAAGTCTTGGTATGGCAATGGACATGTGCTTCTTCATCTTAAGAATCTCTCTCAGCATGCTGGTACAATTCCTCTTTCGGGTCCTGCGAGTTTGATTCATAATATCTATGTTCTTGCTCTTTCCTATTCGTCTCGCTATGCCAAGATCGTTTGGTGAGGTACGATGGGCCGTGGACTTCGTCCTAGCCATGATAGCTGAAACCACAAAAACACAAGACAACCTATTATAAATGGCAACAATAACGATATGATGACAAGCAAGTTGAGAAAATGACATAGAAGAACCAAATACACGAAAATAAGGAACAACCACAACGAGGTCATCCTCTGACCAAGATTGGTCTGTATCGCGTTTTTGTGGTCATTTATCGAAACATAAGATATTGCATTCAAACATCTTCATTTAAACAAAACATGCCTTTGCACCCAAAACGACCATAACTTACGCGATATTGGGTATACTTGTGGGAAGGATGACCTAGAATTGTGTTGTGGTGGTAATCCTGGGAGATAGAAAGGACTTTCCATCTTGCATTTCTCTTTGCTACGAAAATGACCAAAACAACGCGATACGACACATACTTGCTGGTAGAATTCCCTCCCCTCGCGTTATCATGGGAGTCGTAGGATAGAATCGAATACACAAAAATAAGAAACGACCACAACAACAGAGATTGGTCATCCTCTGACCAAGATTTGTTTGTATCGCGTTGTTGTGGTCATTTACTGAAACATAAGATTTTGCATTCAAATATCTTCATTCAAACAAAACATACCTTCACTCCCCAAAGAGACCACAACAGCATAATACAGAGTATAATTACTGGTGGGATGACCTCTCAATGCGTTGTTGTGGTCGTTTTGGTGGATGTAATGTTTTCTAAGCTACCTACATTAGAGCCTCAAACTTTTCCCTAGAAAGGGACTTGGTAAACCCATCTGCCACATTGGCCCGTGTAGGCACATAAGTCAAGGCAATCCCTCTTGCATGGAAACTTTCCCCTGACATAATGATAATGCACCTCAATGTGCTTTGTCTATGCATGAAATACTAGATTATGTGTGATTGCTAATGCCCTTTGATTGTCAATGAAAATGGTGGTAGACGACGGCTGTCTAACACCAAGATCTGCCAATAGACGACGGAGCCATACACACTCCACAGTAGATTGCTTCCCTATATTCAGCTTCACAACTTGAAGTAGCCCACTGATGGTTGTTTCTTCTGCGAGACATGAAATACGTGAACTACCAAGAAGGAAACAAATTACCACTCGTTGACACCTTAGTGTCATAGCATCCTGCCCAATCACTATATGTGTAGGCGGACAAGACGTATTGCTGTAAAACATTGCAAAGTCTTGAGTGTCTTGAAGATAACAAAAGACACATTTCACTGCTTGCCAATGTTGAGTGCCGGGGCAATGCATAAATCTTCTCAACTATGACACTGCATACTAAATATCAAGGCAAGTACTGCATAGATATATAAGGCATCGGACAACCTGTTGATAAGTGGCAACATCAAAAGGTTCGGAAGAGTCCTCAAGAGACAAGCATAGGCTTGGTTCCACAAGAGTAGAAATAGGTTTGCAATCTGTCATTTGGAACCATTCTAAGAGCTGTTGAATGTATCTTCTATGAGATAACATGATGCCCCCCTTAACTAGTACAAACTGGATACCCAAATAGTAATGCAAAAGCCCCATGTCGGAAACATCAAATGCATGCTGTGAGTCAGCTAATGAAAGCTGAAATGTGCCCCTCATCAGGGCCTGTCATCAGTAGATCATCCACATAAATGTTCACGATTATGAGATTATTATCCCCTTGTTTGCAAACATAATGGGTACTCTCAGTCAGACTATTTTGAAATAGACAAGAGAGCAAGTATGTATGAATCTTTTGATACCAAGCATGTGGAGCCTGTTTTAGGCCAATAGAGTGCTTTATGCAGTGTGCATACCTTATGCTCTGCATTTTTTTGAACAAAGCCAAGAGGCTGAGATACAAAACCTCTTCCTACAAATCACCGTTGACGCCCAATTCTCATCCTCCAATGCATCGAAGTGAGAAAGAAGTTCCTCATTACATGCGGTAGCAATAAGGGCAGGGTCAAGAAAATGAGATGCATATCGAGAGGTAGCTCATGTACAACCTGGCATAAGTGGAGTTTGCTTGCTATCACACAAGGAGCCAGCAAGGAACTTCCTATGAATCGCGGTTAGTTGCATCCTCCTCAACTAATGCATCACCCAAGGCATCCAAATCAAAGTGTGGCATATCTAGAGTAGCATGGGAAATGCTAGACTACTAAATTTGGTGATTGTTAGTAGCAGGCATAAGGCTGATCTGGAGCTAAAGCAAGCTCAATTGATTTAGCACATGTACCAAATAACGGCAGCAATGTATCAAAACATCTAGGGCATCAATTAATGGCAGTAACCGATATGAAAGCATAGGTTGAGCTACATATTCATTAAAGATGACATCTTTGGATACAATAAGGTTCCGAGTGGACATAACATATAGCATGTATCCCTTGCTCACTGCTATACATCACAAAAATACATTTCATTGTCTTTTCTTCAAGTTTATGTCTATGTTGGGATGGTACATGCACGTACGCCAGACATCCAAAAACATGCATATGAGTGATTACAGGGATTCTGCCATTCCAAGCCTCATAAGTTGTCTTAGATTTCAAAGCTTTAATTGGACACTAGGTCAGCACATAGTTGGTGCACATGACCACTTCAAGACAAAATCTAGAAGGAAAATCCTTACTTTTAAGAATACATCTTGAAATTTCCATAAGTGTCCAATTCTGGTGTTCAACCACACCATTCTGTTATGGTGTATAAAGAGCAGTACACTGATGAGAAATACCATGAGACTACAAAAAAGCTATAAACTCATGTGACAAGTATTCCCGCCTCGAGGGTCCACAATGTTAGGAGCTGCAAGCATATTGCCAACAAGTCACTGATGTTTTTAGACATTTTACACAGCAAAGGAATATGTAAATTGAAGTATATATGACACAAGCAATAGCTTCAAGTAACTCAGAGTACCTAAAATGTATACTCAATGCATGTGCAAACTCACCAAATTAACAATCTACAAGTCGGAAGCTATAGGCGCAATTAGCGGGTTCAAAATCTGTAGGTCGAAATCTACCGACATGGAATCAGTAGGTCGGAAGCTAACATGGCATCATCAAGTTAAAAGCTGACATGGTGGCATCAGTAAGTTAGCAGGTTGAATATGTTGACATGGCGTCAGCAAGTTGAAAGATGATGTAGCATCAATAGGTTGGATGTTAACGTGGAATCAACAAGTCGTAAGCTGAAGGTGGATTTGTCAGGTCAAAATCAGCTGACACAAACAGACACGAAACCAGATGATGGATGCTAAACCAGCTGATGATGGGCGTGGAATGTGAATCGAAGCTAGCTGAATCAGCTGATCGAAAGCTGAAACCCAAACATCGAATGCCAAAGTCCATATGCAGAATGCCGAGCGTTGAATGAGTAAACCCAACCAAGAAAGTAAACCCGACCAAGGTTGAAAGCCAAGCTGATGACGCGGAAGTCAATCAAATGCCGAAAAGCTTAATGTGGATAGCCAAGTGCTGAAAGAGCTGACTACTGAAAGCCTAAATGTTGAAGTCGAATGCTTTAATGCGGAATGCCTGAAGCTGAATGGAAGAATGCAAAAAGCCAAATGCTAAACGGCTAACCGAGCAAAGCTGACTGATGTAGCTAATGGAAGCAGAAGTTCAATGCCGAAAGTTGAAAGCCGAAGGTTGAATTGCTAATCGAGCAAAGCTAACGGACGTAGCTAAATGGCAGACTAAGCAAAATAAATGGACATAGAAGTCTAATGCCAAAAGGAATACAGATACTCAGACAATAGCAGATAATGGTGGTGGATACTGAAATCCAATCTCGAAAGCTTATACGATAGTTAGAAGTACAAAATGATAATCATAATGAATGTGTGGAGTGCAAAGTACTAATAGCCCTAGCCCTAGGGCTGATGTGCCTAACACGCAAGAGTGTGTTCACATGGGGGAAAGACCCCTACCAACATAGGGTAAAAAGTGACCGTGTGTAGGGCTGGCTGTTCACACTAGGGACTTCCAAGGCTAACAATAGTAGAACTAGAGTTTTTTCTATATCTAGAATAATAAATAAGAGCAGTTCATCTTTTTGTAACAAATTTAAAAGGAGTGAGTTTACTTTCATTTATGAATAGTTGAGTAGTCATGACCACATATAAACTATCCTGCTAAACAAATGTGAACTAGGCTTAGAAAAGGTTGACGAAGTGCTTGGCTTCTTGTATTTCTTTCTTCCTTGTAAAACTGTTAAGTTTTGAGTATGGTGGATGGTTGACTTTGCCTTATGATTTTGGGATCTCTATCAAAGACTAGTTAAACAAGTGAAAAAGGGTGCGTGAGTGCACTACTAGGTGACAAGGACGAGGTCTTGCGATGCGGACCTCGAATAGGTCATGAGCCACGATTCCTGGAAAAGTCCGAAAGTGGTGTAAATTAGAGATCGCAAGATACAATTGGGTATTGGACCCATGGGTGTACCGAGGCCACAACCACCGATGTATCTGGTATGGACAATCAGTGAACTTACAAAATGATGTGGACCTTGCTTCAAGTGCAGGAATTAATTCAAGAAGAATTTGATTTGTCATGTTTGTTATCTTAAATTCATCCCTAGGGACCAAGTGATAGGGTGGTGGTTGGATCATGGGGATTTCGACCAAGGTTGGATCCAGGCTCGAGTTTTCTCCCTCGTTTCCTGAAAGGAGGTGGTAGGCTTAGAAACTTAGGTATTTATATTCGGTTTGCTTCATAAAAAGTCTTAATTTGACCTAAAATTTGGTAAAGCGTTAAAAGACCCCCTTAGGTTCAGAAGAAAGCTCTCTCTGGATCCCAAGTGGAAAGCACCCAATTACCATGAGGGCGGTCCCAAGAGGGGGAGACTGGGCATGTCCTCACACATCAACAGCACTGAATGGTGGCAAGTGGGGTCTTCCTAAGATACTGCTAGACAACAAATAGCAAAGAAGTTTTGTACCGAGCTGGAGCTCTAATACAACATACGATGTATGGTCACAATAATAGAGATAGAGAAGAACATGGTATTACTGAAGTGATTTAATAGATGGAAAAATCCCCACACCCGTGTCTCCTATGAAGGGAGCTTCAATGGCTGATCTAAAACTACTAAAGTAGACATTGTATGCATAGAGAAGCTAGGGAGTAAACTCACAATGATGATGGTTGATAAACTATGTGGAGAAGAGATTGGATGTGTATCTGATATTGGCTTGTATTAAAGAGAATGCAGAGGAAAGGAAGAGCTTGAGTTCCTTGCAAGTAAACACATACACACAAGATCAAGGTGAAGAGTTGCAAAATACCTTTGCCCTTTCACTCCGTGGATTAAGCTGAAAGTACATAACATGACCAAAAGATGGACAGCAAGACACAAGAGAGACGGATGGCTGAATTTTCTTCTATCTTCTTCTCTTCTCTACAACCATTAACACAAAGAGATAAGAGTACATACTATAAGGGAAAGTACTCTCCTACTATAACATCCAATGGTCAGTCCCCATAGTGTGAACCCGACTATATGAATTGGCGCTATAACTATGCCATAACTCTAGTACTCCAAAGTGTATGCCAACATCACTATCACCAATGATAATTATTTAAGTCGTTCATATAAATGACTAATAACATGATCCCTTTATCTATCTTTTTTACATAAAGTGAAAAATCTGCATTGGATATCTAAAATCCAATGATAACAAGATACTTCCCCATCTTGCTTGACCATGCTCTAGGTTCCTGCTTCATGCCATACAAGGCTTTGTGTAACCTGTTACACAAAATCTGGGTGAACATCACTCAAATAACCTGGGAGCTGCAAATCACCATGCAAGAAAGCATTCTTTACATCTATCTAATGTAAAGACCAATCCTTTGTTGCAACCTTAGCAGTGAGACAGCTCTTACCATTGCCATTCTCGCAACCGGACTAACTGTCTCCTCATAGTCAATGCCATAGGTCAACACATAACCCTTGGTAATCAATCTTGCCTTATACCTTCTCACTGATCCATCTGTGTTATGCTTGACCTTATCCACCCACTTACATCCAATTGTCTTTTTTTCCTTAGGCAAAGGCACTAACTCCCATGTTGCATTTGTATCTAATGCTACCATCTCCTTATTTCATGGCATCTTCTCATTTTTTATTTCCAAGTACCTGTCAAAACAAGTGGGTTCCATTTCTTGTATTTCTTTAACCATGTAACCATAATGATGGGTTGTATATCTATCATATCTCAACCTATCAACATGATATCTAACCTCGTAGATATACGTAAACTTGGATCACTATCAGGTATCCTCCAAATAGCCATGGTTCTCTTTGCACTAGGAGTAACTGATGGAATGCTAAGCACTCATCAAGACTCTGTTTGGAGCCACTAGTCATCATCCCCACATATGCTGATAGATCAGACATAAAAGGTTAATCTATCTTTTCCTTTCCTTTACTTGATACATGTATACGTATATCTGCCCTCAACCCGCTTGACCATGGACTAACATTGGATTCACTTCTAGAGGACTTTATAAGTCCTCTAAGCACCTGTGATTGCCGCTCTACATGTGGGCCATCATCCTTACTTCTTACATCTCTGCATCTTTTGTTGCCTTCATTGGACATACCAGCTACTCACTTCATCCAAGACATCATCTTTGCTTACATCTCACAAGTAGTACAGTTATAACATCTATAATCTTTTTTCTCCAAAGTATAACCAATGAAGATACATTTCTCTACCTTTGAATCCAACTTTGTTCTCACTTCATTTGGAACATGCACATATGAAATACACCCAAACACTTTCAAGTGAGACAACTGGTTTTATACTTGTAAACTTCTGTTCAAGCGTCATACCATGAACAGCTACATCAATGGAGATCCTGTTCATAATCTCCACGACAATTGCTACTGTCATAGTATTTTTAAGCAGAAGCAGTAACATACTGTCATATTATTTTTAAGCAGAAGCAGTAACATACTGTCATATTATTTTTACGCAGAAGCAGTTGAAGCAGTAACATACTGTCATATTATTTTTAAGCAGAAGCAGCAACTGCTTCTGCGTAAAAATAATATGACAGTATGTTACTGCTTCTGCTTAAAAATAATATGGCATATTCTTTTCAAATATCAAGGCACGTGCAACTTGAACTAGAAATTAGTATGAAGTTTTCCCACCTTCCCTGACCATTTAGGCTCACCATGGGCCATGTTCATGCCTCACTGTGTTAGGACAAGGTGTCCAAGAGTAAAGTCTACCTACTCCATGTGTGGACCGTTATGAGGTAACGGTCTAGTGTAGCATGTAGCCTATTTGGAAGTGTGCCAAATGTAAACCAATCCGTCTCTAAACCATCTAGCCTTCTAGGCCACCTATCCATACGAATGCATGGATGTTACGGTGGGATGCTCGAGTTGCTCAACCATGGCTACTTCTCATAATGGAGACCGTACAAACATGTGTTGGCACTACAATATGAGGGTGGATCTTGTGGAGCTTAAGTCTAGGCCCACTCCCCTTTCTATAGCTTGTGATATGCTCAAGACATCTATATGATCTCAAGGGGAGAAGGTGCATGTGTTAGTATTGGGGATGAAACTTTCATTGAAATTTTGTACATGTACATGATGTATAGATGGCCTTCCCATCGAAGACGATAAACCACCCGTTGAGGGGACATCATCAAGTGTTTCACCCTCTCGATAGAGCCTTGATGAAGGGGGGATTGATTGTGCATTAGTCTCATGAGTAGAAGCAATGGGGAAGTCAGCATTTGGTGCTTGTGCCACGTGTGCACTAGTATCACAAGTAGAATCAATGGGATAGTTGGCAATTGGTGCTAGTGCCACATGTGCACTAGCCTCGCAAGTAGAATCAATGGGATAGTCGACAGTTGGTGATCGACTCCAAGGGTTGTTGTGCATCCCACCCAACTTGGTATGAAGTGTATTGTGCTTGGTCTTGTGCCCTCGTATGTACAACATGCAGGATGTCACTTAATGGGACAAGAGCCTCATGGGCACTTAAACCAATTCCTGAGTGTGTCCATAACGTATGTCTTGGTGGAAGCTTAGATTTGTGCATGGAGCCCAAATCTATGGATTATTTGTGCATGGAGGTCAAATTTGTGCATGGAGCCCAAATCTATGGATGATTTGTGCGTGGAGGTCAGATTTGTGGATGGAGCCCAAATCTACGGTGTTTTGCTATTATTATCCTTCTGTGTGAATGCACTCTTAGGTCAGCTAGGCACGTGAGAGATTGTGTGGGAACACAACTTGGGCGAGTGCAAGGGTGTGATTTTGATTGCCCAAAAGGGTCTTGATGGGTGTTGTGTCACACAAACAATGTGACGGTCCAAAATAAGGCAACTCGAGGAGCGAGTTGCAAGGGCACCTCACAACTCAATTCATCAAGCACGTACCATAGTGTGGACGGTGCATGACCTGTCGGTTCTAACAAATATTAAATTTTGGCCACTTCATGGGCAGATGATTTAATGTGAATGCAGCTTGTTGTCCAATTTGTTAGGGCCGTTGTTGCTCCTCTTTCCATTTCCCTCACCTCTGCCCGTTTGTTAACAACTACCTTTATTGTTGCTTGTTTCTCACTTGCCTATTTTCCCCTTCGTCTCTTTAAGTTTGCTGCTGCTAGTACTTTTCTAGCCAATTTTTTTTGTTCTTTTTCTTTCTTTTCTATTTCCCTCTAGCGACAGAGTGGCGCCGGGCATAGGCGCAGCAATTATGCAAACGGGAGGCAGCGAAGCTGTAGGCATAGAACGTAGTGGAAAGATCGGGTGAAGCTATGTCTATGAAAAATAGGACACACTAGATCTACTGACTAATCAAGAACAGATTGTGCATACACACAGAGAGAATTACACATCCTGAATATACAGTTATTACAACGTGGCGTCCATTCACTAGCACGTTTAATGTTTCACTTTAATATATGTAAACGTCCTCAGGTTTTATATCGTAAGTGTTATTTCCTAAGGTTGTTTTAATATCAACCTTTTACACGCCAATTGAACACTAGTATTAAAACCATACATTAAGCCTATGCTTCTACAGCAAAGCATCATGCTTAATTCTTAGGATTCCATCTTCAATTAAGCCCCTGATGAAATGCAACTTGAAGACGACATGCTTCGCCTCCTCATGGTGACGAGGATTTCTTGCAAGAGCAATGCAAGATTGATTATCACAGTAAAGATTGAAGTGTATTTGTTAGAAGAGACCAATTTCTTCAAGCATGCGTTCGAGCCAAACACCTTTGGACGAGATTGCCGCTGCTACATATTCTTCTTCGGTTGAAGACAATGCTACAGAGATCCACTTCTTACTCTCGTAACCGATGGTTGATTTGCCAGTGTCAAGTTCCCCCCCCCCCCCCCCCCCCCCCCCCCCCCCAAGTCTACGTCAAACTAGCCTTGAAGAAAGGGCTGGATAGACATAGAGTTTGCATAAATCAGAGTATAATAATTGGTTTTTGTAGATAACGCAGTAGGCGTTTGAGAGCCTTCCAGTGTGGAGTACCAAGTCGATGCATGAAGCGGGAGAGAAGTCCTGCAGCAAAATAAACGTGCGGCCGAGTGCATGCCACCAAGTATCTAATGTTGCCCAAGACAAGGGAATACGGAACCCTTTGCATGGCATCCACTTCAGCAACAGTGGATGGACTCATGTCAAGTGTAAATTAAATTGAGGTGGCAAGTTGTCTATGCCATTGCATGTAGTCATGTTGAACTTGCGGAGCAACTCTTCAATATACTCTTCTTCTGAGAAAGACGAGCGGAATCACGAATAACTTGGATGCCTAAGTAATATTCTAACTCTTTGTAAAACGGAAGGGCAGCTCTAATACGGAAATCTTATCAATCATGAAAACTGAATAAACACATAAGCATGCTAGATAAAAGAAAGATGTCAACTCTACACAATATACCACACTAGGGGCCAGAAGATGGGCTGACCATCCCCGCCACCCACCCCCCTCCCCCCGCGTGCGAATAGGTGCTAGCCAGTGGAGAATCCTTGGACACCCGCAAAGTTGTAGTCGAAAGCTAGTACAATATGAAAACAAAACAAAACCTATGCTGAATTTTGATGTCAATCTTCAACACCAAAGGGCATTCCCGACATTAAGCACATGTAGGACAACCATGGACATCACATAGCACTCCCACATCAGGCTGGGACAGCCCTGCATCTTCATCTTCCTCCTGTTTGGCTCACAAAGCAAGTCGACCAGCTCTCAGAAGCCACAAGGTAAGTCGACCAGCAGCAGTTCACAAGCCAGATAGTCTCTGATCAATACACGATGCCCCTCCCACAAATTGGCCAGCACTTCGCCTACCTCTGGATGCCCTGACCAGCAACTTCTTAGGGTTGTAAAAAGTCGGCCAACATAAAAAACAACCACCAGATGAAGTCAACCGGCCTTGGCCACACCCTTGGTTGAATTCCGTCGCCCTAGGCAGTGGTAGATGGTTGTAGGAAGTTGTAGGACTAGTCGACCAGCTCCTCCCATGCACCAAAAAGCAGACGCCTATCCAAAACTGGAGTTCCCTCCACTAATAGAGACTCCCCGTTGAAAATAGCTTAATCGTGTGCTTTTATGGTCCAGAAGGAGGCGCCTACAAGCAGTTTACCCAAATCTTGTCCAATATCCATCTATTGGCCGCCATGTGTATTAAATTGGTCTTGCCCAGTGTGAATAAATTTAAGTTGTCCGATCACTTATAAGTGAGTGTGGACCTGCACCCATAATTATCAGTATGTGAAATCATAAAGTTGTAAATTGGGTTTTTAAGGACACTTACCACCTGCAAAACACATGTAGACCACCTATCAGTCCCAAACAGGTGTGCACATACATGTCCACGGGGTGCTCAAGAGTCCCCGACCCATGGACAACACAGGCAGTCATCTCAAGCATTGTCTAGGCAAACAAAACAAGTCATCCAAATATAAAATCAAAGTCATGCATACACACGAGTGCAGCTAGACTGGAAGAAACACTCATCTGCTCAGTTGCATTAGGTAAAATGTCCAGGGTTCATGATCCTTCCGGAATCTTCCCAAAGCATAAATACAGAAGATCAACAAGATAGCTTGTCCCAGGGAATCACATCATGTCAGGCTCCATGAGCCATACATGTACACCATGTCAGGCCCCACAAGCCACACGTGTACTATCATGTCAGGCTCCATGAGCCATACATGTACTGTCATTTTAGGCTCCATATGCCATACAAACACACCATGTAAATAATCCTCATGCATCCATTTTGCGTCCATAGCCGAATAGTTTTTAAACTTCACAAGATACCTATGTACTAGCTTGCCACCTGCATGCTTACGCTCCTTATCAAAAACTATCTGCTCAAGTTGCAATACCTCCTCTAGTGGATCTTCCAAAACTGGTTCCATAAGAGGTGATCCCATATATGGCCTCAACAAGCTGACATGAAATGTATTATGTATTTTCCAGTGATCAAGTAATACCAATCTATAAGCCACTTCATTTATCTTCTGCAAGATCTTGAATGGCCCATAATACATGTTTAAAAGCTTAGGAAACCGGCCTTCTTTACCTAGCTGTTTCCGAAGATGTGCTTTCTCAAACTTAAGTAACACCCAACCACCTTCCTTGAAAATATATGCTTGTCAACTGCCTTTTTCTGCTTAGCCTGAGATCTTTCTATGGCTGTCCGAACCTATGCAAACACAGTATCCAAATCTTAGACATACTTATCTGCTGCAAAGATTTCATCTTTTGTTCGTAGGTTAGGTGGAAGAACCACCTTGCCATAGACTATCTCAAACGGAGCCTTATTAGGTGAAGAATGCATAGTGTTATTGTATGCAAACTCAACCAATGGCAAATACTTTTCCCAATTTGACTTCTGCTCAGATACATAATACTCGAACAAATCAATTACAATTGAAATCGCAATTTCACTTTGACCATCCATTTAAAGATGATAAGCTGATGAAAACTCAGTTTTGTGCCCATATTATCAAAAAATGCCCGTCAAAATAAAATAGTGGTATGAGGATCTCTATGCTCCACAATAGATTTGGGCATGCCATGATGTTTGAAAATCTGAGCCAAAAACAACTTTGCCATGTGCTCTGGCTTGATGGTTTTTCTCACAGGAATAAAATGTGCATGTTTGCTAAAATGATCAATGGATAGTCCATATTGCATCATTACCATGTGCTGATCTCGGCAAATCCATAATGAAATCTATGGCAATGCTTTCCCATGGTTCCTATGGAATGGTCAAGGATTGAATTAAACTAGGTGACTTGTGCCTGTCAAACTTGACTTTCTGACACACTAAGCACTCACAAATATAAGCTTCAATATCCCTGCGTATAGCTGGCCAAAAGAAATATCTTTCCAAAGCCTGTGTACCACATTCTGTATGTCTCATCCTTTTTCTGCACAAGCAAAACTAGAGAACAATTAAGGCGAAGAACTTGGCCTTATCAATCCCTTTTCAAGCAAAGCATTTACTTGAGTCATAATTTCCTCCTGTTGGGCAACACTCACCTTATAAGGAGGTCGGTTAAGAGGAGAGCTACCAGGGATTATGTCAATACAATGATCCTCTGGCCTCTCTGGGGGTAGCTGTCCACGTAGGTCAGCAAACCAATCAAAAAAAAAAAACACCAAACACACACACACACACACACACACACACAAGCCCTGTCCCGGATCCATTGCTTGCACCCCCTCCATCCCTAGCTAAACCTGCCCTGCCATGGGCCCCACCTATGCCTCGCTCAGGCTTATGTCTGCTATCAAAATTGCCCTGAGGCCCGCACTTCCCCTGGCTCCGCATCGTTGCCTTCACCCCACCTTGACACCCCGGCCCAAGCTTGCGACTGCTGCCGGTTGCGCACTGCCTTACGCTTTTGTCTGCCTTGGACCCACCCACCTGCATTGTTGGTGCGCCTACCCCCTCTGCGCCCCAACCATATGGCATAAACCTGTCTCCTAGCCTAACCTAGCAGGCCCGTCAACCCCCTCATGTCATACGCATCTTCGCCAACTTCTCAACCCATTGTGCCCATCCCACCTACACTTCACACTAGCACCTCAAGCCTACACACCCACCGAATGCAAGCAGCTGTTTACTGAACGATTTGGCGAGAGTGCTAGTTGGCGTAGGCTTCAAGGCACTCTTGTTTGCATTGGACCGAGCATATAAGCAGGAGTATCAGCCATGGCAACTCCAAGGTAAAAGCGAGTGGCAAGGTTGTTTCCAATGTTAGGTTGTGGACTAACAAAAGCATGGGAAACACATTGGTCATCCAAGAGCAAGGTGGCAATTTATGGGCTGCTGGACCAAAGAGGAGTCTCTGTAGAGGTCGGCAAAGTGACCATGGGCTCCATGTTAGAAAGCAATGTGCGTTTTGCTTGCATGTTGGTCATCGAAGGGCTCAACTAGGGGATGAGCTTAAAGAAGAGTTGGAACACCGCCTGCACACACGCAAAACCGCCTACCCACTTGTGTCACACCAAGCCCCTGCATCTATCCTGGCTCCCACCTTCTAACCCAGCCTTGCATTGCACCTTTTCCAGGTGCCTGCGCAACCCCACACTGTGCCGACGCATGCTCCCACACCATCTCTGAGCTTCAACCACTGCACTCTTCTCCAAACCGCCTTGTTGCACCATCATGTCCACACACACGACACCGTCATCCCCACCTCGTCATGCCCGGCCCTCGCCACCCTTGCTTCACACCGGCCCACATTGCTTCCGCCCTGCACCTTGCTAAAAACTGCTTGTGGTAGCTCTAACATCGCCTGTGTGCCCTTACCCACATTACACCACCCACCCTCCCGTAGCCCCGCCATCCCACCCCAGCCACCTCGCCCAGATCTCCCGACCCACCCCCACCAACCTTAAACTTGCCAGCAACACCTACTGAAAAAGGAACAGAAGAGGGAAGAGGAAGAAAGAAAGAAAGAAAAAGGGAAGAGGGAGGAAAATAAGAAGAAAGGAAGAAAGAAGAAGACGGGGAGGAAAAAGAATCTGCTTGACGCACTATACAGTTGTGTGCTGAGGATCCACATGAAATATTGGATCCATGCCATTTTCAATCATGTGCCCCCCCATCCCTCCCCTCCATCCACATAGCAGGAGACCCCACGGACCCGGGTAACTACAGAACTATCATGATTGGTCACACAATGGCCAAAATCTATGGGACAGTACTAAGTAGAGGACATGATGAGCTCTCTGGCAGAGAGGATGGGAAACAGAGCATCAGGCTAGGCAGGCTTCAGGAGAAACTTCTCCACGCTGACCATATCTTTACTTTACGGGCAATCATAGAGGAGGTGAGGTCCTCAAAGAGACATGTTATTGCTGCTTTGTGGATTTCCACAAAGCCTGACTCTGTCCCTCGATCCCATCTGATAGGACGCTTGCAAGAGCTCTAGTACTCACATAAGATGATATGGGGTGTGATGGCACTATATGAGGCAGTACTCGGCCGAGTCCATGCACCCGATGGGACCTCGAGAGATATATGTAGCACCATTGGGGTTAAGTAGGGCTGCCCACTCTCACCAACACTCTTTGGCCTATACATTGATGAGATCACAGTATTTGTGGATAGTTTCGGAGGTAGAGATTCACCATTGGCTTACAGAGTAGTGCCCATATTGCTACATGCTGAGACATCGTCTTGATCTCAGATTCAGCCAAGGGTTTACAGAAACACTTCAATGCATTGGACAGATTTTGCAGGGAGAGACCTTACGGTCAATTTGGGTAAAACCAAGGTTATGGTCTTCAACACATCTTATGCAGTCGCCTCACGATTTTCTTTCATATACAGAGATGCCCTAGTGGAGATTGTGCAAAAGTATGTGTCTAGGAGTCACTTTTACAAGCCCTTTGTTCTACATGACCACAGCTGCCATTCACCGACTTGCGAGGGGGCATGCCTCCCTAGCCCGTATGGAAAGACAGTGTTTCCAGGCACATTTCCAAGAACATCGCACTAAGTGCTGGCTCTTTGATACTCTAGTACAACCGGCGGCTATGTATGGTACAGCCTTTTGGGGGCCAGGCCTAGGGAAGGATCATTGGAGGAACATAGAGAGGCTACGGGTGATGATGTTGTCACGCATGATCAAGAGTAAGCCACCTGTACCACATGACATTCTACATGCAGAGTTTGGGGTGGCCCCATTGGTTACAAATGACCTTTTTCAAACTGTCACTTATATTCAACATGTATACACGCTTGATAGAGATCGCCTCCCATGACTAGCACTAGAGTCCTCTATGCAATTATACTGCGAGAGGGAAAGGGAACGATTGAGACGAGCTGGACTGCCCTCCTCCTCAGCGACACGGCCACCACCATTACCGACACATGCATGGTACTCTGAGGTAGTCGAGTGGTTTCATGCACATGGCATACAGATGAATTGTCTCCCCCCGTTTCAGTATAGCCTGGATTCCCCCTACCTTGATCTCTCACGATAGGAGATCAACCGGATCATCTGGTTAGATCTACTCAGGCTACACATATATCAGACATGGGTGTCTTTGTCAAAGATTGGTAAGAAGTGTGAGTTCTACAGGGATCACCTCTTGAGACTCTCCGAGGATGGATTCGTTGAGATCCCGGGATACATACAGATACACATGTCACATGCTATGCGTAACACGATTGGCCCCCACCGCCTCAAAGTAGAGATTGGTAAAGCTGAGGAAATCCCACATGACGATAGGACATGCACAATATGCACCACAAGAGCACTAGAGGATGAGGCCCATTATATGTTCAATTGCCCGGCTTACAACGAGATACAGGGGAGATTCCATTGCCTCTTCTGAGAGGGATTCAGACCACTCACACGGGTGATACTGTTTGAGGATCAAAGGTGCTTGGGCATGTACTTGATGAAGCTCAGACGACACACGGATGTAGTGTTGAGGCAGCATACTAAGAGACAACCCAGGCTCTGACAAGACACCTCACAGAGAGCCATCATAGATTTCTTTTTGGTACACACATCCACATTGGATTCCATTGCCCACAACAGTTCCTCTACTACGACATCAGAGCCCACCACCCGTACCCACACCCCAGAGGAGTTCTTAGTGAGAGACATCGATCCAGTCTGAGAGCCAGACGTCCCTGATCTGGAGCATCATGTCCCTCCACCACATAGAGCCAAATTCATGAGGTTCTCCGCCAACATGACACACTCCCATCACAAAGGCTGCACCATCAGATCAGTTCTGATCGAGGCAAGTATCATCATTAGCCGATCACAGCATATCTCACTCTACACAAGATCATCTGTTGATCACATGTATTGTCAGATGTTTTCATTTTACTTTTGGTCTCATAGGCCCTTGGGATCTTCCGTAGATGTTATATAACTCCCTCCCACCCCCCCGCCCTCTCTCTCTCTCTCTCTCTCTCTCTCTCGCGCGCGCGCACGCGCAAGTGTTCAAAAAGGCGGAAGTGGAAAACGTCACATTCAACCTATTTTGAGTCCTCAACACGTCAACACACTTAACCTATTCAACCTATTTTGAGTCTAGAGGAATTCAGAAATAATGAAATCTGTTTTTGGTCCAAAATCCAAAATTCAAGGAGTCGAATGCCAAATTTGTGTAACCCAAATTACAACATATATTGTCTAGGAAATGTATAGGGGTGAAATTGAAATCTAAACAAAGCAGTCCTTGAAAAATGATATACGAAAGCAATATATGCAGTTTCCCATTGACTTAGGTACGCTGGGCACCAGGCGGTGGGACCGGGGTTGCATTGCCGGGAAATGAGTATGTAGTTACCATCTCCTCCTGTGCAAAAGAAAGTACCACCAAACTCAGAATCGATTTTGCCACTGCATTTATCTTTATAGTTTAAAAAGTATTATTGCCAGTGCCTTCAGCAAGAACCTCTCTGTAAGAAGAACTGCTTGTCCAATTAATGAAATGATTATAAGCCTTTCCTATGAAGAGAGTAAAAAAGACCTGAGCTGAGCCACTGGGTGCTGTCGGACTGGTGGGGAGACTCCTCGCCTGCTGGTGAGGAGTCTCTTTCTGACATTTTTCTTCACGAAGGCTGTTAGCCCGTTGGTACGACTCCTTGGCACCCTAAACATTTAAAAGAAAACTCTCTAAGCTGGATTTTAGATGAAAAACTCTTCCGTTTCTAAGGACTGGAAAACATGTCATGTTTAGCACAAAATTCTTCTTAAGGTTTACCAGGAAAATGTTTCCCAGCTTCTTTAACGCTGCGGCTCTCAACTTCACTTTATCTTTTGGTGCACCTGATTCCGACAATACCTGCCCACAAAAAAACTATTTTACAATTCCAAAAAATTACTGGTAAATAGAATCTATGTGCCACAAGTGAAATGAACAACATATTTTTGCATGTATGTATGTACTAAGCAATATGCATGTATGTATTCAAGCGTGAACGCACTTCTGTCTTTCAAAGTGGCAAATTGCCCATATTAATAAAACATTACCTTTAGGCAGACGTGTGAGATTGTCATCTCAATATCAGCAACATTTATTTTCCATAATGAATCTATCATGGCCTCTTTGTTGGCCTCCAAGTACTTCACCAGCTCCTCTTCAATGCCTTCACCTGATGTTTGAAGCTTAAGCTTCATTTTCTCTTGCATTTGCATCAAAGAAATGGCCCCTGCTTATAACAAAGCAAGGTTAAAATACACCACAAAAATATCTCACAATTTTCAACTCGGAATCTAATTTTAGCCATGCCTACTGGCACAAGTCCAAAAGGAAACTTAAGGGCTTTACGCATCACCCACGCCTGTCATGGATGTCAGAGAATTTGATGACGAACAGGGGGTGGATAAACATGGGCAAGAAATATTGCCAATCCATCTCAGGCCTTGCCCCCCCATCCAAAAGTCATTGACTTCTCCCTGGCCTGTCAGGGCTATCAGACAATAAAGATGGTGGGAGTTGCTTGAGCACAGACGGGCAATATTGTCCACCCAACTCACGCCTTGCCCGCCCATGTAAAAGTGATGCATAAAGCCATTTGGTTCTGTCCAGAATTTCAACTTACCAGATGCCGCTTCGACTTGAGACTTAATAAAGTGTCCCTTGTCCCTGAACCACTCGGCAACAAAAGGCATGCCCATTAGAAACAGGTTCTTTCCAAGCTCTTTTGCAGCTTGCCGCTTGTACACATAGCCTATCGTATGCAGCATAGCCTCGCCAAAAGCTGTAAAAACAAAGGAAAATAACAACCAAATATTAGCCATCAAGGAGTCAGCGCAAAGTCACCTAGCATCAAAAAGATTATGTAGCATTGCAAAATCATATAACCTTCTTTCCCCTTAAAGGGTGCCCTCTGAGAATCCACACACATACATATTTGAGTGGAATAGCTTCGTTCTTAGTTTGGATTTCATGCCTCTTGAGATACAGCCTAAAACCTTGACCTAGGGGCAAAATGGCAACATAATGGAGAGACAATGGCTGCCCCCACTCTTTTTAAGACTAACTCCAGAGGCACAAGACTAAAAATGGCATGGAGTACCGCCAACTTAAGTGATGGATTCCAAAATTTTCAGAAAGGTTGCACAGGCAAGGCCGGACAGGCTGGCAGGCAGATGTTGGAGATAGGTAGGCAGGCCAGCTGTTTGAAAGGCAGTTATAAATAATAAGGTTAAAAATCGGGGATTCTATCTGATTGAACAGCCTACGACCTAACGACAAGCATCATGAGGTGTTAAAAATAGGCACCCCAACCCCCATATAATTCATAAAATCTTCTGCACTCAAGCCTCTTCAGCGGACAAGAAGAGCGAGGAGAAGGATCTAGTAGCTAGCATTTGCCCCTAAACAGCACTGTTCATCTGCAATCTGGGCTGGAATCAGCAGATTGATCATCATTTGTACTTCAGACCAAATAGTTGTACATAGTTTCCATGTACAAAATACAAGTACATATAATATCGTGGCTCTTGGTTGACTCAATAAACAAGTCAATTCAGCATGGAGAGGGCAATTTGTACCAGCAGATACCTTGGAAGGGTAGAGAGAGAGCCGATCAGTACTCTGGTAAGGCCAATAGTGCCCAAGTACAATTGCAATAATCCATTGTTTTTTTTTTTAAGCACCTTATTGCATAATTGGAAAAATGGCAAAATCAGGCAAAATTGGGCAAAGGGGGTAAAATTAACATGGGCATTCTCCCTTTCTTCCATACAAACCTTGCTAAAGCTGATTTTAGGGTTAGGGTTTGGATGTAGGCATACTACATGTTGGAGTTTGTTTGCTCTAATAGCACTATTAAGATTTTAGCTTAATTAAACATAATTAAAGATCTTAATACTTAAATACTTGAGTAAACATGAGGCAAAGAGCAAAAAGCTGTGTTGATTGCATTGAGACATAAGGCCTAGAAAAATACAAATGAAGAGGCACATCCCTGATGAAAGGGTGTGACTCTTGAATGAATAGTTATGACGTTTGAATGAGACATGTCTGGGTGTGACAAGGTATGACCCTTCACTGGTGTCCTTACAATTAATGAGGGATTATTGAGAGATTAAGAGAGTTAGTCACAATCATGACACTCAAGACTTGTTTGTGTTGTACTACATCTGGTACTAAACAAGCACAAAATCTCCTCAATATCAATAACCTAAATCAAGCATTGAATTGAGATCGAGTTGTATAAAGATTGGGCGAAGCAAGAAAACATTGTTGTGTGGGCAAACATATTCTTTTCTCACCATGCTTACAGCCACTTGCAGCCATGTTGTCCACCCTAGATTGCACACTACTAATATACGGCCAGCTCCAGAGAGACCCCACGATCATGAATACAAGGACACCTTGTCCAGCAGCGCAGAAGCATGCCAACTAACGTGCTACAGTCCACACATCTCTTTCTCTCTCTACAACGCATCCAACTACTAACAGAGACCCCCTCATGCATGCACTAGGGTTTCCACATTCATCTTCTCTGGTTGAGATGCTATTGATACAGCCATGCACACAACAAAAGCATCCAGTAGAGTCCCAAAAAGCAAGAACTACACATATGCAAACGCATAGGATTCACCCTTTTGCAGAACTCGACCAGCTCTCTGTATGCACAGATGTTAGAAAGACAGTTCAAATCTCCTCCTCACGAGAATGATTAAAATCACACACCTGAAGGTCCTGCAGGAAAAAGAAAACTCAAAAAAGCTCATGCTTTTTTTCCTTGGATATGGAGCAATAAAACACCGCTCTCCACACATCCAACCATGCGATCTTCCTCTCTGATCCGATGCTTCCCCGCTTTCCCTTCCCAAACCTCGGAAAGCACAAAAAGCAACCAGACAGCCAGAGTCTAGAAGATTCCACCGAAGGGTTTACAAGTTACTCCCTTCAAGTTTTACTCATCTTCCAAGCCAAAAGGTCTAGCTCTGATACCAATGTAAGGACTGCATACCTCGAAACCCTAATAGGGTTAGAAGTAACCCGCATCGAATCTAAATCAATAACCACGATAGATTGTGGCTAGCGACTCACCTCTAGCCACACGCTCCATTCTAGAGCCACCCCCGAGCCTGAGGTCGAATTGTCATGAGTCAACCAGGTCCCGACAGCCACTCCTTGGCGTCCCATACCACCAGTGTGCATGCCCTCCTGCAGCTACTCTAGCCTAGAGGTTCTTCTCGTCCAAGCAGAGCTCCTCCACTACAAGGTATCCTCATAATAATCATGAGTGGCTCCAAAGTCACTTACATAATAATAACCCTACTAAATTTGGCACATTGCAACTTTGCCATTTGGTCTCAAATTTCCTTGATCCTCTTCAAGAAGTATTGCAAAGTCTTCCTTTCTCCAAGCTTGAAGCTGGTTCTCCATACGTAGCTTTCTAGTTGGGTTTGTTGTCTCACGCTCGTTCTCCATACGTAGCTTTCTAGTTGGGTTTGCAAAGAATCCCAAATTTTAGAAGCAAGGATATAGATGATGTATCCCTTGCCTTACTTTTAATTGACTCTAAACCAATTCAGACTTCACCCTTGCGAGCCCTTATGTCACCATTCGGCCACCCAATTAGTCCACCCGCGTTTTCTTATTATGTATGTACATTGGACTAATGTCCATGGCAGTTGCACATGCCAGGGATTGATGCCACTCATGTGATACTGTGGACTTAGCTTTCCGCTGGGACTCGTGCTTGTGTGTACATGCTCGGAAATTCTTGGAGGATTGGTGTTCCATTGGGTCTAGTACCTCATGTACTTGCCTGGAGCACATCTATTTTGGTATAGTCTCATGAACGGAAATTGTCCATACCAATGCTGCATTGGATGGCATCTCTTTAGGCTTGCCTGCAATTGAAATTGCATGTTGTTTTCATGCTTGTCTAACCAATGTGTAGTTCCGAGTAAGGGGGCACTTGCCTATGAGCCATGCATGTGAAATTGTCTACAGACAAGTGGTGAGTATTAGTCAAAAACCTAGCCTTAGGAATTAGCATTAATTTATGAGTGTATACACACTTCATTAAGTTTTGGACAACCAAAACTCACTTATAAATTATAGCTTCCAAGAGTGTTTCAAAGTGGTGTTTACTCTCCCGCACACTCCCAATGACCAAAATTTGGCAAAACCACTCTTATATTTGCGGTCTTTTTGCTGAAAGCCCTAATTGCATAAATTAATGCTAATTCGTAAGGCTAGGTTTTTTACCAATACTTACCACCTGTCACATGCCACATAACCATGTCAGCACACAATTTCACACGCACGGTTCATGGGCGGGCGTCCCCTTACCTGGAACTATACATTGGTCAGGCACGCATGAAAACAACATGCAATTTTAATTGCAGGCAAGTAGATAGAGATGCTATGCAATGCAGCATTGGCATGGACAATCTCCGTTCATAAGACTATACCAAAATAGATGTAGTCCAGGGAAGTACACGAGGTTCCGGGCATGTACACACATGCACAAGTCCCAGGAAAAAGCTAAGTCCACAGTTCACATGAGTCGCATCAATCCTCAGCATATACAACTGCCATGGACGCCAGTCCAATGTACATACATAATGGGAAAGCACGGGTGGACCAATTGGGTGGCCAAATCGTGACATCCCCCCTCGGCTTCTAAAGAGTTGTTATCAACTGAAAAAAGCATCCAAGTACGTCTAAAGCAAGTGCGGGAATCTCTAGAGAACTTTTCATCTACCCATTTAGCATCAATGGAAGATAGTTCTCGAACTTCACAAGGTAACACCCAACAACTTTGCCTGCAGCAGCAAGGTTGCGTTCGTTGTGGTACACAATTTGTTTTGGTTGCAAAATCTCATCAAGCTCATTCACTTGTGGTGGATCCTCAATGACTGGTTCATTGGGCTCCGGCCCTACATACTTGTGAAGGAGAGTCACATGAAAAGCATTGTGTATGTGCCAATGGCTCGGCAATGCCAACGTGAAAGCCACTTCATTGATCTTCTCGATCACTCGAAAAGGCCCATAGTACCTGGTTGCAAGCTTAGGGTATGCATCTTCTTTGCCAGGCCTCTTTGCAAGTCTTGCTTTCTCAAATTTCTGTAATACCCAATCATTCTCTTTGACATCAAATTGTCTTCTATGCTTGTTTGGCAGCCTTTTTATGTTTGTCTTGTGACCTTGCAATGGCTGTCCGCACGTGAGTAAAGGCAATATCCAAGTCTCTTACATCCTCATCGGCTGCTGCAAATATCTTATCCTTTGTGCGAAGGATGGACGGCAAAACCACCTTACCATAACTAATCTCAAACAAGGCCTTTCCCGTAGATGCATGCACCGTGTTGTTGTATGCAAATTCCACAAGTGGTAAGTACTTCTCCCAAGAAGACTTCCAATCCGCCACATAACATTTCAAGAGATCTAACACATCTGAATTTGCAGCCTCACTTAGCCCATCCGTTTGAGGGCGATAAGCTGATGAGAAGTCAAATCTGGTGCCCATATTATCAAATAAATAAGGCACGCCAAAAGAGACTTGTAGTCTTGGGATCTCTATCCCCCACAATGGACTTCGGTATTCCATGATGCTTGAACACTTGTGTGCAAGATATATTTTAACCATATGCTGAGCTTTGATGGTCTTCTTGTTCGGCAAGAAGTGAGCTTGCTTGCTGAACTTGTCCACAATTGTCCAAATAGCACCATTACCCTATTGCGTCCGTGGCAAGTCCATAATGAAATCCATTGTAATACTTTCCCATGGTCGCATGGGAATAGGCAATGGCTAAAGCAAACCTGGTGCCTTTTGCCTATTAAATTTCACCTTTGACAGGTGATACATGCATGTACATGTACCTGAATGTCCTTTCGCGTAACGGGCCAAAAGAAATACCACTCAATCATGTGTGTAGTAGGAATTATTCCTCTATGACCAACATATGGAGGAGCATGCCACTCATCCAAAACCTTTTACTGCATGTCAGACACCACACATATGCAATTATCTTTCATAAGATAACCCTCTTTGATCACATATGAGGCATGTGCATGACCAGCCATCAAATCAGCCCAAATAGTAGCAAAATCAGCATCCGTATGATACAAATCTTGCATGGCAGACAAGTCCCAATGAGAGGCAACCGAGATAGTTGCTGCATACGGCTTTCGTGACAATGCATCTGCCACTACGTTCTTCTTTCCTGGGGTGTGTAAGATCTGAAAATGAAACATAGAGAGGAAAGTGGCCATCCTCATATGCTTCTTCAACAACTTAGTTTGGGCAAGAAAATACCTCAAACTTTGGTGATTTGCCTTCACAGTGAAATCAGTCCCAAGAAGGTAATGTTTTCATATGGTAAGTGCATGAATTATAGCCAAGAGCTCTTTCTCATAGATGCCAAGAGAGAACTCAGCAACATGCAATCTACGGCTCTCATAAGCCACGGCATGTCCCTCTTGATTTAGGACAGCTCCTATGCAATTTCCAAATGCATCACATTCCACACTAAATGGCTTTTGCAAATCTGGAATGATCAACACTGGACCATGAGTAATTACATCTTTCAATTTGGAGAATGCATCCCTCTCTACATTAGTCCATTTGAATGTAGCCTTCTTCTTTGTCAAGTCATGCAAAGCAGGAGCAATCTATGCAAAAGGAGAAGCAATCGATGCCGGGGCATTGGTTAACCCGAAAGGCATGACCAAATACTCATAATGTCCTTCACAAATACGGATCTGATGATATCCAGAATTTAGATCAATCTTGGAAAATACCTTGGTGTGAAGCAACTGATCAAATAATTCATCAATCCGAGGAAGAGGATATTTATTCTTGATAGTGAGTTTATTGAGGACACCATATTTAATGCAAAGTCGAATTGACTTATCTTTCTTTTTTACAAGCAAAACTGGTGCACCAAAAGGGCTCTTACCGGGATGGATATGACCTTTGTCCAAGAGCTCCATTAACCGACATTAAATTTTTTGGGATTCTGCGAAAGAGACACGATATGAAGCACGAGTTGGTGGCAAATTGCCAAGGAGTAAATCAATCGAATGATCTATTGGGCGTCAAGGAGGCAAAACTGGGGGTAGTTTCGCAAGAAACAGATCAAAGTGTGGGGCAAATACGCCACCTTGGAATTTTGGTCAGGCACCATCTCCTTTGTAGAATAAACCATTAAGAGTGTTGAAGAACAACCGGCCTTTCGAACCCACCACTTTGCTTGTAGTGCAGACAAGGTTGATGTGCAGGGTTGATCGCGAATACCTTGGAGATCGATGTCCCTATCATCTTATCAAACTGTAAGGTGTGGCTACGAAAATTGATGAGAGGATCATACTGATGTAACCATTGTTGACCCATGATCGTATCGTATCGGGATAAAGGCATAACCTCAAAATCCATCTTATCGCGATATTGGTAAATGCGGAAGGAAAGTCGAGGAGTCATAGTGTTGCAATTAAAACCCGATCCGTCTACCAACTCGATCTCGTAAGTGTGGGAGGCTACAAATAGTGCGTATCTTCAATCGTTGCACCATCGCAGTAGCCACAAAATTGTGAGAATAGTCGCTATTGTGAAATGTGAGGGTTTTGACCGTCGTAAACACAACCTGAGGCTGACTTAGCTGCACTTAATGATGCTTAAGAAATAGACAGATACTGTCAATGCCATGCAATGCAACTATATTAGATGAATGGGTTACAATGAGATATGAATAGATCTATGATGCTATCCTAGATGGATATCCTTCTCGGGATGAGAGGAATAGGCTAAATGTTGATAAAGAGGACTGTTTCTTGCTCCAATGCTGAGGTCCGCCCTTCGATGCCAGCTTCCCTCTATGTAGGAGATAGGAATGATGAACTATATGCTGAATATGCTGAATGGACTGCTGTCCCACTGTCTTTCCCTCGTCTCCTGGAAGGAAACGCTTAAGGGATAGCTTTGGAACTGATGCTGTGCTGATCTGATGATGAAAACGCAAATGCTCTCCTGTTGCCTCGAAGGAAACGCAGGGGAGATGGATGCGTTGGCTGAACTGAACTGAATTGAACTATGCGTTGAACTGGGATGCGTTCATGGACTGAAAACGCTGATGTGAGATGCGATGATGGACTCAATGGTATGCGCCTCTATTTATATGAGTGCTTGGTGTTGGTCGGCCCATTCCCCTCTGCTAAACTGTTGCTGGGTGGTATACCTAGCAACCTTTCGACTCCTCTGGTGATCCTTCTCCACCGAACCACTGCCCCCTTCTGACTTATTCTATCGGGACTGAGGTCGTCTGTAGGAGTGAAATCCTTTGAGCCAAAGACTTATCTACTTCGGGAGCTGAATGGCAAATGCTGCTAAAACTACTTGGAAATACCTGAGTCACCCTTGACCTGTCTGTGGAAACCTTTCACCTACCATCTCCGTCGTTCCTGAAGCTCTGAACCTCCTGAGGCGATGTTGGAGCAAACTTCCGTCTTCTTCTGCGGAAGAGAACCCCCTGCTCTGCTGCCAGTTGAAGCCCAAAACTTATGTCCTCCTTTGATGATGGATGCCATTCTTCCCCAGAGAATGCATGGGCAAACATGTATGCCTTGCAGACTGACTACTAAGATGTCTGCTATGCAAGCCATGTGCAACCCTATATGCTGTGCAAGAATGTAGATGGATGGGTTACTAATGCATACCTAAGGGAAAATCCCTAAGGGTGGCCTGCAAGATTTTGAGAACTGGGTTTAACTGTATGTCTGACTGAATGACTGATGGAATGAAAATGATCTAAGGCTGGTTACCCTGTAAGGCTCTGATACCAATGTGACATGTGAGGGTTTTGACCATCGTAAACACAACCTTAGGCTGACTAAGCTGCACTTAATGATGCTTAACAAATAGACAGATAGTGTCAATGCAATGCAATGCAACTATATTAGATGAATGGGTTACAGTGAGATATGAAGATGCTGTCCTAGATGGATATCCTTCTCGGGATGAGAGGAATAGGCTAAATGCTGATAAAGATGACTGTTCCTTGCTCCAATGCTGAGGTCCACCCTTCGATGCCGGCTTCCCTCTATGTAGGAGATAGGAATGAACCATTTTGGTGGCCAAATGGTGACATTCCCCCTGCTTCTAAACAGTTGTCCGCAACTGAAATGCATCCAAATATGTCTGAAGCACATGCGGGCAATCTTTGAAGAACTCTTCATCTACCCATTTAGCATCAATGGAAAGATAGTTCTTAAACTTCACAAGGTAACGCCTCACAACTTTGCCTGTAGCAAGCTTGTGTTCCTTGTGATACACAATCTGCTCTGGCTGCAAGATCTCCTCAAGCTCATCCACTTCTGGTGGATCCTCAATTACCATTTCACTGGGCTCCGGCCCTACATACTTGCGAAGGAGACTCACGTGAAAAGCATTGTGTATGTGCCAATGACTAGGTAATGCCAATCTGAAAGCCACTTCATTGATCTTCTCGATCACTCGAAAAGACCCATAGTACCTAGTTGCAAGCTTAGGATATGCACCCTCTTTGCCAGGCCTCTTTGCAAGTCTTGCTTTCTCAAATTTCAGCAATACCCAATCATTCTCTTTAACATCCAATTGCCTTCTATGCTTGTCGGCAGCCTTTTTATGCTTGTCTTGTGACCTTGCAATGGCTGTCCGCACCTGAGCAAAAGCAAGATCCAAGTCTCTTACATACTCATCTCGTCCTTTGTGCGAAGGATGGGTGGCAAAACCACCTTACCATAAACAATCTCAAACGGGGCCTTTCCCGTAGATGCATGCACTGTGTTGTTGTATGCAAATTCCACAAGCGGTAAGTACTTCTCCCAAGAAGACTTCTGATCCACCACATAACATTTCAAGAGATTCAACACGGCTGAATTTGCAGCCTCACTCTGCCCATCCATTTGAGGGTGATAAGCTGATGAGAAGTCCAATTTGGTGCCCATATTATCAAATAAGACCTGCCAAAAGAGACTTGTAATCCTGGGATCTCTATCCCCCACAATGGACTTCGGCATTCCATGATGTTTGAACACTTGTGCAAGATATATTTTAACCATATGCTCAGCTTCGATGGCCTTTTTGACCGGCAAGAAATGAGCTTGCTTGCTAAACCTGTCCACAATTGTCCAAATTGCATCATTACCCTGTTGGGTACGTGGCAAGTCCATAATGAAATCCATTGTAATACTTTCCCATGGCTGCGTGGGAACAGGCAATGGCTGAAGCAAACCTGGTGCCTTTTGCCTATCAAATTTGACCTTTTGACAGGTGATACATGCACGCACATGTGCCTCTATGTCCTTCCGTATACCTGGCCAAAAGAAATACCGCTCAATCATGTGCGTAGTAGGCATTATGCCTCTATGACCAGCATATGGAGGAGCATGCCTCATGTCAGAGACCACACATAGGCAATTATCTTTCATGAGATAACCCTCTTTGATCACATATGAGGCATGTGCATGACTAGCCATCAAATCAGCCCAAATAGTGGCAAAATCAGCATCTGTATGATACAAATCACGCATGGTAGACAAGTCCCCATGAGAGGCAACCGAGATAGCTGCTACATACGGCTTTCGTGACAATGCATCGGCCACTACATTCTTCTTTCCCGGGGTGTGCAAGATCTAAAAATGAAACATAGAGAGGAAATTGGACATCCTCATATGCTTCTCTAACAACTTAGTTTGAGTAAGAAAATACCTCAAACTCTCGTGATCTGTCTTCACAGTGAAATCAGCCCCAAGAAGGTAATGTTTCCATATAGTAAGTGCATGCATTACAACCAAGAGCTCTTTCTCATAAATGCCAAGAGATAGCTCTGCATCATGCAATCTACGACTTTCATAAGTCACGACATGTCCCTCTTGATTAAGGACAGCTCCTATGCAATTTTCAGATGCATCACATTCCACACAAAAAGGCTTTTGCAAATCCGAAACGATCAACACTCGACCATGAGTAGTTGCATCTTTCAATTTGAGGAATGCATCTCTCTCTACACTAGTCCATTTGAACACGGCCTTCTTCTTTGTCAAATCATGCAAAGGAGAAGCAATCCATACAAAGTGCCGAATGAACCTGCGGTAGTAAGAGCATAATCCAAGAAAACTACGGATCTCATGCACCGAACTCAATTCGGGCCAATTCCGAATTGCATCAATCTTTGCAGAATCCATCCACACTCCATCTTTGGACACAATATGCCCAAGATAATGTATCTTTGACAAGAAGAACTCACTCTTCTTTGCATTTATGAAGAGTTTATGCTTATGGAGCTCTTCAAAAACAATAGCCAAATGAGCTTTACGCTCTTCTTCGGTCTTCGAGAAGACTAGGATGTCATCAAAGAAGACACCTCTAAATTTCCTGTACCCACGGAATATGCGATCCATCATTCTATTGAATGTAGCCGGGGCATTTGTAAGACCAAAAGGCATAACAAGATACTCATAAAGCCCAAATGCTGTCCTGAAAGCAGTTTTGTGTACATCTTGAGACACTACACGCACTTGATGATATCCACTCTTGAGATCAATTCGGCTAAAGCATGCCGATCCATCCAACTTGTCAAGGATGTCGTCTATGCGTGGAATCGGAAACCGATTCTTGATGGTAAGCTTATTCAAAGCTCTATAATCTACACACATATGAAAGAATCCATCCTTCTTTTGAACTAAGAGGACGGGTGAACAATATGGGGAAGAGCTTGGCTGAACCAAACCCTTCTCAAGAAGCTCATTTACTTGCTTCGTGATCTCCTCTTTTTGGGATGCACTTACACGATAGGCTGGCCTATTAGGTGGTGAGCTACCCGGCACAAGATCAATGCAATGATCTTTCAGTCGTACAGGTGGTAACTCATCTGCAAAACAATCATTGTGCTCTTGCAAAAATTTCAGCCTATCATTACAAAGAGTGTTTACATGTACATCATTTTCCTCAACAGGATCTCGTAACAAAATTCAAGTACGCAAAAATTTCATAGGCATCCTCGGTACGAGCCAAGTATGCACGTGCTGCATCCCTCGGTTGCATGTGCAATTCTTGAGCAATCATTGCCATTGCATGATCCATATAAGGTTCAGCTTTCTTGGCCTTCAAATGATCATGTACCAATGGATCCTCGCGGCGATAGAGATTCAATTCTTGTTGTTGTGCATGGAGAAGAGCCTGCATACGAGTAAGTTCAGCCCTCAAGACTATGGACTCTTCTTCTTGCATCTTCTCTTTGCCACGCGACGGCTGTCCCACATATTCATGTTCCCTATTGTGCACCACATGAGTTTGCTCATCCTGTAAAGCATTTGAGGTATGCATTTCATTGTCCCTGCCTCTTGCATTAGCATCTCCAACATTCATTGTATGGCTGTCCATAATGTTCTAAGTGTAGAGATAGCTAGTGTTCACGGTGATCGTCTCTCACGATAGAAGTGAAAGAGAACCATATGCTCTGATACCAATGTAACTTGGTTGAACACAATGCTAATCAATACACTTAAATACACTAAGATTTGAAGGACACTTGCGCATATACAAGAAGTAAATTGCTGAATTGACAAGACACACACAATAAGCCGGAACGGCCGACCCCTCCCTTGAGTAAATTGTATTACTATTGGAGAAATTCAATACATAGCTTCACGGGCATCCATTGCCAAATCCTCCATGCCAATGCATATGAAATTCAGCATTTAGAAAATAATGGTATGTCGATGTAGATCACCAAGGAGTTGCCTTGATGCCCAGCCTGACTTCAGTGCCCATATTCTCTACCATTGGCTCTATGTTCTACCAAGCAAGGTAGCAACATCTTCAAGAGCACATAGGCGCCCAAACTTTAATGAAGTGGGAACACACTCACTTATAAATATTGGCTAAGTCATAAGGGCTATTTGAGCCTAGATTGGGTAATACTTACCACCGGTTCACATGCCACACAACCATGTCAGCAGACAGTTTCACACGCACGGTTCACGGGCGGGCGTCCCCTAGCCCGGAACTACACATAGGTCATGCAAGCATGAAAACAGCATGCAATTTCATTTGCAGGCAAGCACATAAAGATGCTATGCAATGCAGCATTGGCATGAGCAATTTTCGTTCATGAAACCATATAAGACCAGGCGTTTCCAAGCAAGTATATGCGATACCAGACTCAATGGAAAGCCAATCCTCCAGGCGTTTCCGGGCATGTACACAAAGACACAAGTCCTCCAGATATTCCGGACATGATAACATCAAGTCCCAGCGGAATATCATATCCAACTATACAGCATGACACGTGTCAATCACATGCATAGGCACATTCCATAAGCCATGGACACCAATCCAATATGTACATAGTGTGAAAGCAAGAGTGAACCATTCGGGTGGCCAAATGGTGACAAGGGGGGCGAAGGTCAGGCAGGCGAGGCAGGAGTGCTTGGCGGGTGGGTGGGTGGGTAGGTGGGTGGGTGGAAGGGGAGGGGCGGGGCGGAGAGTAGGCAAGGGCGAGGGAGGGGCTGGGCGAGAGGGGAGTGCGAGGAGGGTAGGCGAAGGGGGAGGGGGGGGGGAGGGCGAATGGCGGAAGGGTGGGCGAGAGGGGAGGGCGAGGAGGGAGGGCGAGAGGGGAGGGCGAGGGCGAAGGGGTGGGCAAGAAACAAGCAACAGCACGAACAGCGAACAGCGAACAATGAGCCAGCGAACCAGCCTGAGAGAAAGAAAGAGAGAGAGAGAGGATAATGGAGCAAGTGCACGGTGCTACCACTAGTCGGGGGTAGGCACATAATACAAAATTAGGAGAGGAGAGGGAGATCTCGGAAAAACAAAACCGCAAGTGTTGCTATGTAAGAGAAATGCAACATAAAAATGTTGATTTGTGCGATGAAGTAGAGCTCCAAAACGCAACCGCCAAGGGTGCAGACGAAAGTAATTTACCTTTAGCCTCGATCGCATGGGATACCTTCGTCTTGTAGGGGTTGTTGCTTTAACATGAAAGTTTTCATTTGTTGTAGGATTATACTTTGATAAGGAATATTCAGCATCTTGGTTCTTGACGATTGCACAATGTGCGGAGACGAGAGAGAGAGAGAGAGAGAGAGAGAGAGAGAGAGAGAGAAGGAGAAGAAGAACAAAGACAAAGTACACCCGATTGGGTCCCAAATGTTGGACATGTCATCTCCAGCTCTCTTTTACTCCATTTTATACCCCTTTTTATCCAGATATTTATCTGATATTTTGAGGGAAATTTTTCATTTTTATTAGTCGTTGACATTTGTCTTGCAGTGCTACTGGCCGACTGCTCTACATGAGATGTATATAAGCATGGCCATTGTGCCTTCATAATTCATTTAATACTTTCCAGTTCTTGGCTCAAGTGTTGGATCTCTCTTGGCTGTCTACTCTCTCTTGTGTGATTCCACTTCATATTCACATATGCTCATATGGTATCGGAGATCTTGTGCTTCCATAGATCAGTAGGAAGAGTTTTCAGCCTGCGTTTTTTCTCGTCTGCACCCTTGGCGGTTGCGTTTTGGAGCTCTACTTCATCGCACAAATCAACATTTTTATGTTGCATTTCTCTTACATAACAACACTTGCGGTTTTGTTTTTCCGAGACCTCCCTCTCCTCTCCTAATTTTGTATTATGTGCCTACCCCCGACTAGTGGTAGCACCGTGCACTTGCTCCATTATCCTCTCTCTCTCTCTTTCTTTCTCTCAGGCTGGTTCGCTGGCTCGCTGTTCGCTGTTCGCTGGTTCGCTGGTTCGCTGTTCGTGATGTTACCCATTCGCGGCTCGCCCTCGCCCACCCTTCCGCCATTCGCCCTCCCCCCCCCTTCGCCTACCCTCCAAAACACACTATTGTTCTCGATCGCATGGGATACCTTCATCTTTGACTTGCCCTTGGATTGTGGGCAATTCATCCTCATGTGCCCTTGTTAACCACAACTGAAGCACCAACCCTCCTTAATGTACTAAAGTGTCTGCTCCGCTTTGTTTGATTTCTTCGATTTGGGGTCTCTCTTAGTCTATGACTGACTTTGGGTCTCTGCAAGAGTCTATGAAGTCTTCCTATGATTAAACTTTTGTTTACACTGGAATCCTGGTTGGTTTGTCAAAGAGGGTTGTTGGGGTTTCTTTGGCTATTTCTTCCCCACGGTCTCATCATTAATCTTAGCATATCGAATGGCATCATCAAATGTTTTTCCTCAATTATTACTGATCTCGAGCTGATATCCATCAAGCAATCCATCCACAAAGAAAATGGTAATGAGATCCATGCGCGTTGCCCAAGCCTACAATTTTCAAAATTTCAATAGATAGGTGTAAAAAGGTATATTATTCATTTCCAAGCTTTTAAACTTGGGTACAAGGTCGTACTCGTCCTCAACTTGCAAGAATCTTCCTAGAAAACTCTCTCAAAATCTACCCACATCGTGGGCTTCACTTGTAACTCTTTCCACCAAGTAAGGGCTTTTCTTGTCGAGAACCATATAGCATTTGTATCTTCTTATACTCGCGGAAAACGATGGAACTCATAGTGTGTACCCCACTTGTGGAGCTTGGAGTTAACTCTCCTCCCTCGTATAGGGCACTCCAGTAAAAGAGGGTGTTACCAATGATGTCCCAGCTCCCCCTACTGTCACCAAACCTGCCAATGTTGCTTTCATAACAACAATGGTTTTGGCAAGGTTCAAAATCTGCTACTCAAGCAAGGTCATCCTTGCATCGAAGTCTACTTTAGTGACCAAGTCATCATCCCGATTGTAAGCCCAGTGGGATGAGCCGTGACATACTCAAACACGTGTCCAAGAGATAAAGATATATATATAGAGAGAGAGAAAGGAGAGAGAAAGGGAATGGGGATCTTGCACTGTACACCACACTCAGCGGGGAACAAGCCCTGCTCCCTTTCAAGAATTTATTCAGGAACAATCCACGGGCACGTTGGCCAAGATCAATACAATCAATGAAAACATGATGTTGAGCACACCACGGGGATGATCCACAAGAATCTCTCGCTAGGTCCAATATCCAAATCCAATGAATCCAAGTCCAAGTTCCAAGTCCAAATCAAATCCAAACCCAAGTCCAGATCCATGTCCAAGCTATATGTCTACGTTCCATGTTCATGTCCAAGTTCTCCATGTCTATGCTCCATGTCCAAGCTCTATGTTCCATATCCAAGCTCTATGTCCATGTTCATATCCAAGTTCAAGTAGTCCAAGTTACCATGAGTAATCTCCACAACTCCTAAAACCTTGTCGATGAAGAAGACCATGGAAAAGCTCTTTCTGGCAAGAAAACTCATATAAACCTGTTTCAATGGTTTTTGGGTAATAAAAACATCCAAAAAGTAGTTTTGAGGGTTTTGGAGCAATTTTAGGGTTTCTAAATTTTGAGGGTTCCTGACATTTCTGTCCGTACAGCTCCGTACATGTGTACATATCACCCATGCATATGCCCATACAAGTCTAGGGCTGGCCATACATCTGAAAAGCAAGTTGGAGAAGGTGTTGATGGCAAAGAAGAAGCTCTCCATGATCATAATGATGCCCACACACACTCCACGATCTCCTTCCTGATGCTACAAGAGAGGTTCAAGCCTTTTTATACTTGGGAAAGCCTTGCTTTTTGCCAAAAAGTGATGCTTTTGCTCTTTTTACTTTTATTAATAAAATATTACTCATGTTCCAAGTACATGAAGTACTTCCATATGTTTGAAGGTACTAGCCCTATCTGGTGAGCTTGTGCATCTGGTCTTTCCCCATATCCGTGGTGTCATCTCCTCATCTGGCAACATCTCAATGTCTTTTCTTTGACCGATGTCCTTGTTCTTGATGGTACATCTTCATGGCCTATCGTATGTGTTAGATATAATAAATGCATACTTACCTCCTGCAAAAACTAGACAAGTATGCATCATTCGCATCTACTAGGTATTCCAGGTACTGGCCAGGTAGTCTGGAGCCCAGTGGACTATCCCATGCCATAAATCCAAGCATTGTCCATACATCAAAAACAGCACACAAAGTCAAAGAAATTCAAACATACATCAGTATGCAATGCACAAGTAATGATCCTCCTGTTCATGGATTGTTCTGTCTGGTTTCATCGAAACCGTGCTGAGCCATCTGGCCAATAGGACCACTCAGACTATCCTCAAGGCCATCTAGTCACTAGGACCGCCCGAGAGTTCATCAATAGTCATCTAGGCCATATGGTCACATTGACCGCTCGATATGAAATCCAATACAGCCATCTAGGCCATCTGGTCGCAATGACCGCCCGACTACGAAATCCAATACAGTCATCTGGGCCATCTGGTCGCAATGACCGCCCGACTATGAAATCCAATACAGTCATCTTGGTCATCTGGTCGCAATGACCACCCGATTGCGAAATCCAATACAGTCATCTGGGCCTTCTGGTCACAATGACCGCCTAAGTCCAAGATCGTTGCCGTCCAATGGGTCATCTGGTATCGTTGCCTCCCATATACAAATCTCGTTCGAGCATCGTTACCGTCCAATGGGTCATCTGGCATCGTTGCCTTCCATATACAAATCTCATTCTGGCATCGTTGCCTTCCATATACAAATCTCATTCTGGCATCGTTATCGTCAATGGATCATCTGGCATCGTTGCCTCCCATATACAAATCTTGCTCCTTGGGCTATCAGGCATCGTTGCCACCCAAACTAGAGCATGTCCAAATAACCATTATAAGTAGGATAATGATCAATTCCAATCCAATATATATACAATGAAGAGAGCTAGAGGCATAATCCCTCCCTCTTGAATCTGTCTTGATCGCAAGACATCTGTATATGTACTTCAAATACATCTGGACCACCAACCACTTCCTCATAGCGCAAAGTATATCTAAATAGTCCTTGAAGTACTTCTCTGGGATCCATTTGGCATCCAATAGCAAATAATTCTTGAAGTCCAAGAGAAACTTTCTAACCTCTAACTTTCCTCTTTTTCTCACAGAATGAAACATAATCTGTTCTGGCTTTTCCATCCCTGATGGATCCTTCAATACAAGTTCCTCTGGGGATACCCCTCTACATGGCTTCCATAAACTCTCATGGAAGGCATTATATATCCTCCAATGATCTGAAAGGTCCAATCAATGACATACATGGTTGATCTTCTTCGTATCGTGAAAAAGATCCATATACCATCATTTCGTGACTTTGGCAATCCAATCCATAACAATACTCTCCCATAGAACATTCAATGGGTGCAATAGTCCTGCTGGTGTTTGTCGATCAACCATGACCTTCTAACAAACCAAACATTCTCGAATCATGAAGTTCAATGTCCTTTTTTCATAGTAGGCCAATAGAAATAGCTCTCCTATAGCTTGAAAAGTAGTCAAGGTGTCTCTATGCCCGATGTAGGAGCATGGCACTCTTCCTCAATTCCTTGTGTCGTACATATCCTGGGTTTGCATCATAAGAAAACCCTTCTTGATGACATAAGAAGTCAACAAATCTCTAATCTGCAATTTGTTCCAAAACATCTTTGAAATCCTCTTTGGTAGCATAAGGATCCTTCATCAAAGTGAAGTCCATATGGTAACCCAAAGAAACCGTATGGCTCAAGGGTCTCCAAGATAATGCATATGCCTCCTTGTTGTCTTTGACATTCATCGGCCACGACATGGCCTGCTTGGTTCAAGACTACTCCAATGCAATCTCATCATGTTCAACCACAAAAAGGTCTAGAATAACCAACACCGATCCTTTGCTAGCATAAAGTCTCGATGCTTCAAAAGGGTTTTGTTTCAGCTTTGGTCCACAAAGATTCATGTCGAAATATGCAATGGGCTAAACACCACTGCAAACCACTTGTCGAACTTCCTGGCATGATGTCAATCTCTGATGATCTTCAGATCTCTCTTTACTTGTCCCGAGGAAGCTGCATGTGAGAGAGCAGGCCTAGAAGTAGCTTCCATGTCTCCTCCATAAGAAATAGAACGGGTAGCTCTAGATCCTCCTACAATGGTGACTCCTTTGGCCCGAAGATAGAATTTGGCAGTTTCAACTCCTTCGGCTTTAGTGGCTCGATCCTTGATGAAATCTTCAAACATTTGAGCCCTTCTTTGGTCCTTTTCCTTCCTAGCTCTCCAAGCCAAGAATTCATCATCTTGGAGAAACTACCTGAACTGCTGAAAGCCATGATACTCTTCTGATGACCTTGGTTCCCATCAAGAATTTATGTATCATCCTCATGGTTGTTCCCTTCATAAGGCCCTTGGTCTCCCTCTACTCTCGACATGGCTCTGTCACCCCAAGAAAGTTTCTTCAAGAGAAATCTTTCTTTAAGATTAATCCTGCTCTAATACCACTGTAAGCCCAGCAGGACGTGCCGTGACAAACTCAACCACATGTCCAAGAGATAAAGAGGGGAGAGAAAAGGGAATGGGGATCTTGCATTGTACACCACACTGAGCGGGGAACAGGCCCTGCCCCCTTTCAAGAACAATCCACGAGCACGTTGGCTAGGACCAATACAATCAATGAATACAAATGCCAATGTAGGATATCCAAGTCGATGTCGATGTCGATGTCAAGGTACGAGATCTCTGATGCCGAGCACACCACGGGGATGACCCACAAGTATCTCTCACCGCATCCAATATCCAAATCCAATGAATCCAAGTCCAAATCAAATCCAAATCCATGTCCAAGCTATATGTCTAAGTTCCATGTTCATGTCCAAGTTCCATGCCCAAGCTCTATGTCCAAGTTCTCCATGTCTATGCTCCATGTCCAAGCTCTATGTTCCATATCCAAGCTCTATGTCCAAGTTCAAGTAGTCCAAGTTACCATGAGTAATCTCCACAACTCCTACAACCTTGTCGATAAAGAAGACCATGGAAAAGCTCTTTCTGGCAAGAAAACTCATATAAAACCTGTTTTAATGATTTTTGGGTGATAAAAATATCCAAAAAGTAGTTTTTAAGGATTTTGGGAGCAATTTTAGGGTTTCTAAAATTTTTAGGGCTCCTAAAATTTCTGTTTGTACAGCTCCGTACACGCGTCCATATCGCCCATGCATATGCCCATACAATTCTAGAGCTGGCCGTACATCTGAAAGGCAAGTTGGAGAAGGTGCTGATGGCAAACAAGAAGATTTCCATGATCATAATGATGCCCACACACTCCACGATCTCCTTCCTGATGCTACAAGAGAGGTTCAAGCCTTTTATACTTGGGAAAGCCTTGCTTTTTGCCAAAAAGAGATACTTTTGCTTTGCTTTTTTCTTTTTGCCTTTGCTTTTGCTCTTTTTACTTTTATTAATAAAATATTACTCGACTTTTGGTGCTTTGCTTTTCTGGCTTTAAGGCCTTGTTTTTTGGCCTTAGAGTTGCTTTTTGAGAAAGCACTTTTTAGCTTTTTGGTCCGGCAGTCTCCAATGGTGACGTTGGATCGCGGTCAACCTTGTTTGACTTTTTGCTTTTTCTTGCTTTTTTGACCAAGAATGGTACTTTTTCTTAATCAAATCTTATGGACCCTGTCCCCATGTCTTCTTCCATCTATCTGTGAAATAGAGCTAGGAGGGCCAATAGTTACACCAATGGTCACCGTCAAGATGAACATTCTCGTCCCCATCGCACAATTGATATGTGCTTCATCAGCCATGATAATCCGAAGCTGATCTATTGCTACTCAAGGAAAATCTTGTGTCGTGAGTGTACTGATTAAGTACTGCAAAATCCCCCTCTCCCACGAACACAAGCACCAATCCCACTCTTGGAAGCCCTACCAGGGAGATTCACACTTCTAATGTGAAGAACTAATGAGGAAGCCCCCCTTTTTATACTCCAAGTTTAGGCACCTCATGGTTTTGCTTTTTTCTTTTACTAAGGTACTTTTACTTGCTTGCAGCTTTTCCCCTCTTTTTCTAAAAAACAAACCATCGAGTATAGGTCTCATGCCAAAAACCACTCGAGCTTTTCTCCAAAAAGAAATAGCCTGTTTCTACGTATATTTGCTACTTGTTTTTTATGTGCATTCAGCTCCGCACAACCTGTTGTTCTTCTCGCCGCGCATAGTTGTTGCACTGCCTTAGATTCGCACCTTGCTCGGCCGGCTCTAAGTAGCTGTGCTACTTTGGGCAGGTGTGCTTTGGCTTCCTGGCGCTGAGTGCATAGTTGCCAGACGTTTTTAAAACGAGAAGTATTATACGAGTCTTAAAAACGTTTTTAATTTTTGGGAAAGTTTTTAAAATAAGTTTTTTATTCATTAATTTTTTTTAGGTATAATTATGGCATGTATATATGGTTTTTAAGCCTAGGAACCACAGATTTCATGTATAAAAGTTATACTTTTGCATAAAAACTCAAGTGAACAATTTGAAGCCTATGGCTATCATAATTCATTAAATCATAATGATAATACATTCACATGGCCCCAGGCCCCCATGGGTCTAGTGGCGGGCAATGCCATTCAACATTAACTTTAATATTGATTTACCAATGACCATTCAACATTAAGCATTCGTGTAAAAAAACGCGTCCCAAAAAAGATACATATTTTTTTAAAAGAAAATATTTTTTTAAATATTTCTTTTTAAAAAAACTGCCCAAAAACGTCCCAAAAACAAGGACGTTTTGAAACATACACATTTTTTATTTTTTCAAAAAAACACATTTTTTTGCAACTATGGCTGAGTGCTAGCTGCAAGCGGCTTGTCTTAGCGGGTTGGCTGCCCATAGACAACGCTTGCATGCTGCCCAGCCATCTCCACCCTCAGCCAACAACTCCACCCCTTCTCTAGCCTCTATCGGGTACTCGGCCCAAGCCCAACCACACAAAAAACAGCGCTTCTTTGCGTCTTTTGCTCACACAACATCATGCAAACCTTTAACACCAACAAATCCGTGTACAAACTTCAACACAGAAGGTTAATACCTGGAAATCCCAACATCTATGCCTAGACATGCATAGCTCTTCACCCTATGTGTTAGGGGTTGCTTAGATACCAACTGTAAAGTCCTTTCCAAGATCTACCCTAAATACAGCTGAAAACACGGTTAGTTCTAAACCAAATCATGAGAGGTAGCACACTAGCTCACCTCCCAACCATGACCAACATTCATCGATCTCCCTTGAGCCAAGGCTAGGTCTCCTACGCAATCCTGTAGGTCCATCTCTAACACTAATGAAGCCTGCCCGAAGGCCTTCGACACGCCGTCAATCTATGTACTGGCCGTGTGCACGGCATGGGCATGTCTACTCTCATGGTCCAGGCCAAACCTTCGGGGGTGCATCCACACACTTGTGTCTCATAATAATTCAAGCCCTCACTTGTATAGTGGTAGCTACACCATAAATAGTAACCTGCTATAAACAACAATTAAGCCTGTTTTATCAATCTAGGAACGCTAGTCCCTAATCCCGGGGCCCCCTAACCCCGTTGGATTAAGTCCCATTAGTGTCAAAGTGCATAATATCTGGTGTCACGATGCAAATGGTCAACCTCTGTGAGGCATCTCAACCAAGCTGCATGATGGTTTCCTGCTCTCCCCTGTCGCCGCCTCACACAAGCTTTACATTGCTACACTCTTGGTTTAAGGTGAAGAGCTTCTTGCTATTAAGGATTAATTGTAAACTTATTTAGATTACAATGTGTGTTTAGACCTATGTGGGCACCCCCAAAAAAAAAAGTTGACCTCTTAAGCGGGGGTTCACACAGCTTGTAGACCATCAGGCACTAATTTGGCTTCAGACCATGCCGATGGAGAGATTGCCAAGCCCATCTGGGTCAGATTTTCCAACATTTAGTAAAATCAAACCTAGCTGAAGATGTACTCAGTAGGAAAGGGACTACTTCAGTCATTACCACCATTAACCCTACCTTGCTAAGCCTCAAGGGGCTTGGTCCAGACAACATGCAACATGAGTATGGGGATTCGGAGGGATTTAGTATGCAGTGGGCACAAGCGCTTGAAGCCACTAAACCATGTCAATTCACAGTTCACGATAGTTGGCTCTTATATAAATATTAAGAGCCAACTCTTTGTACTTAAAAAAGTCAACTCTTTGTACTTAAAAAGTCATAGGGTTGCCCTTCTCCATGACATGAATGATGCAATCTCTGGTGGTCATTGAGGCATGAACAACACTTTGTATAAATAAAATAGGCATTTTTATTGGCCTAAGATGCAGAGGGTGTCTCACATTGTCCGGTTTGTCAGAAGATGAAAGTACGTCATAATAAGCAAGCTTCCCTTGCCGACTCCAGATGGCCCCTATGCTCAATATTCTGGATAGATGAGGAAGATACTACACCCACAATGTATTTTCAAATGTATCCACATATTCACATGATGCTCACTAATATGATGATGATGATGATGCGATAGATATACAGCTGGTTTATCCTTTTGTATAAGTCTTTTTAGTTTCTTTTTGATGGCTCAATATTACAAGGAGCTCTTGCACCACTTCTAGTCTCATAGACCCATCGGGTCTTTCGATGTCTCTCACTCTCTCCCCGCGCACACATGCACATAAGGGCCTCCTAAAACATACGCGCGCACACTGAATTGAAATTGCAAAAGAAGAACCAAAGCATACCTGCTTTCGAAAGGCGTTCAGCTTCTGCCTTTGCCCAACTTATGAATGCTTCCCTGTCTTGGATGAACATTTCTAGCTTGTTTTCTAAACTTATCACAAGTTTTCTCTCCCTCTCTCTTTGAAATTCCTGAAAACCCACAAAAACAATGTTTTTTTCAGGCAAATGTCAATATGAAGTTATGCCTTCAAATTGTAGCAAACACTAAATTAATCCCATTTAGTACTACTTGATTAGTCAAATTAAATATCCTTACATTATCAAAAGTGGTTGTACAGTATTTTTCTTAGATCTCTACCTTGATCTTCTCTTGAGCTTTGGCTTGATCATTCATTCCCAAATCCATGGATGCCAAGGAAGCCATTGCCAACTGACCAATGTACTCCTCAAAGAGCTCACTACCGAAAAGCATTCCAAACACAGCCGTAGGGTCCAACATTGTTTCACTGTAAAGGGAAAACATTACAAATATCAGCACACGCCTACGTTGTTACCCCCATCACTTGAAAGGAGGTCCCTATGCATTACCCTTTTTGTGCATCAGTACACTTTTTTCTCATCCTACCCCCAAGCCTTCAACTCATCAGCATGCCTGCTCGAATACCTTGGGACAATTACACACACACGTGAATGCATACATACATACATACATACATACATACATAAAATATATTATGTTGCACACACACACACACACACACACACACTTTTATTTGTGAAACCACTGCTTCATTAAGAGGAGCACACACTTTTTTTTGTGAAACCACTGCTTCATTAAGGAACACACACACACACACAAACACGTGTGTTTGCCTTGAAGGAAATCGGAAACTTACTTGGGTAGGTTTGTTTTTCCATATTTGTCATAAGCTTCTCGCTGTTGAGGATCACTTAACACTTGATAGGCTTCTGCTAATAACTGCAAAGCAAGTTAAAAACCACAACTTATAAACTTGACTCCAAGTTTCAGCATGCTCTCAGCAGCCAGAGCTAGATTGACACGGGGATATGCAGCATTGGCTATACTAGAGAGACAGTGCCACCAGGCGCATTTTCAGGAGCCCCAGACGAAGGGGTGGCTATTTGACACATTAGTCACACCGGCATTGATGTATGGAGCAGCAGTATGGGCGCCAGGCCTTGCTACCCATTGGTGGACACAGATAGAGAGACCACAGGCCCTCATGATGGCACGCATGATACGCAGCAAACCGTCAGTACCTCATGACATTATCCGAGCAGAGTTTGCTGCGCCTCCTATGATGGTAGAGGCCATATTTCAGACTATATGCCTGCTAGACAGATTCAGAGAGATGCCACAGGACAGATTATCATACAGAGCTTTTCAGGCATCTAGATAGTTGGCTGAGGCAGGAGACAGAGGATCATGGTATGCACAGGTCACACATTGGTTCTCACAGCATGGCCTAGACATGCATCATCTACCACCGTTCCAGTATGACAGGGATGCACCACATATCCGTCTCTTTCATAGTGAGAGGAACAGAGTATTGAGACAAGATCTATGGCAGCTCTATACACGAGAGACATGGATATCGCCTACACAGCCTCTTCCACCGAAGATGCTATACTACAGAGATCACTTCATGAGTATCACTGATGATGGATTTATAGAGAGGCCTAGATACATGGAGGGCTTTTTACCACACGGCTCCCGAGTGGCTATTGGTCAGCTCAGAGTTTCATCACACCGATTGGAGATTGAGACTGGCAGAGCAGCACGGATCCCCCGAGAGGAGAGGGTATGCAGATTGTGCAGAGAGGAGGTGGAGAGTGAGGAGCATTATGTATGCAGATGCAGAGCATATACAGCCATCAGAGAGAGATATCCCATTTTATTCAGAGAGCCACATTCCCTACGCCAGATCTTTGAGGCAGCAGACCAGCGCATACTGGGGAGATACATTCTAGACATACAGCGCCACAGAGAGACATTATTACAGGCTCAGACAGCTCCAGAGGGGGGGCGACAGACACAGATTACTACATTTTTTCAGAGATCCATACCCCTCCCAGCCCCTACACGACAGGGAATTACTCTCCAGAGAGCAGAGACACTTAGAGCCCGCAGGAGACAGAGGACACCTGGCTTTCGGACACCACACCTATACCAGAGAGAGATGACAGAGATCAGAGCTCAGTTTCACAGAGAGGGTGCGGAGCGACTGGCTCGCTTCAGAGCACACTCAGGCATGTTCTTCAGGGAGCTGTGGACACCCCCTTCACTGATGTATACCATTTTATACCCCCAGTATGGTACAGGATGGAGCTAGCTAGGTTGCATATCATGATTGTATACTCCATGCATATAGCTTTGCATTCTCCTAGTAGTAGAGCTCCATCCCCTGCACACCCAGATTCAGCTTTTTTATTCAGTACTTTTTCATTTTGTTGGGATGACAGAGGATACCCCATACAGGTACTCCGATTTGTCTCATAGGCCGAGTTCGGTCTTTTGGAAGACGTTAATAAAATCTTTCTTTCTTTCTTTCTTTCTCTCTCTCTCCCTCTCTCTCTCTCTCTTTCTCTAATGGTTTACGCATCGGCCTCCTACGTAAGAGATCCCTGGTTCAAGTCCCATTCCTTGCATTTCAATGCCTTTGGCTATCAAAGGTATCAAGTTCAATACAATTGTGACATGAAAAGACTCCTTTGTTTCACAGTGCAAGCGCATTTAGCCATCATATCTACACCATTATGTGGTAGCACCTGTCAGGAAGTTAAACATTGGCAACTCCAGCTGACCTAGACTTAAAGAGGAAAAAACCTTTTCCACACCATTTCAGAACTTGTAGACATGAAAGCCCTCAAAAGTAAAGCCTAGCAATAGTAAGCTAACCTGAAAATTCATTGCAGCTTGAGGATCGTTGGGATTCTTGTCCGGGTGCACTTTCCTGGCCTATAAACAACACATGATACAAAATCAAGTTTTCTGGAAATAACTCCATGCAAACAAAAATTATGGCCAAATGATCTAAGTCCCTTCAAAATATTCCACAAAAACAGAAATTATGGCCAAATGATCAAAGTCTTTTTAAAGTATGACCATTTAAGAACCCAACTAGGGTAATGCAGACCTAGGCTTGGTTGACTGATGCGTCAGGTCCTCAATTGGCACAACTAAGACATAAATTAGAAAGGGTTCTTTAAGGGCACTCCCAACATAAAGACTCTTAAGGGAACCTTATGCAAGTAGTCTACTTACAATTCATAAAATTGTAATACACCCAACATTACAGAATGAGAGAATAATTGCACTTATTTAACAACAAACAAACACAAACAAGGAAAATAGTACTTGCATAAGGCCAGTCAAAAGAGCACCACAAAACAATAGACCATGTTGGTATTGTGGAAAAGATGAACACATGATGATATCCATGTGGAGAACGTTTTTGAAATGTTTTATTGAGAGCAAGCCAAGCAGCAGCCAACCTTTGGAACGAAACTACTAAAACACGAATGAAAGTTCTATTAAAGTCTACAAAAGACCAAAGGGTCTATGAGACCAAAAGTGTTACAATGTGTCCATGAAGTGACAAAATCAAGACCAAAAGTGTTACAATGTGTCCATGGAGTGACAAAATCATGGGATAAAAGCTTGATAGAAAAATCCAAGTAGACTTGAGAGAGGAAACAGCAACCCCGTATGTGCCACTAGTACAATGCTACAATGATACAATGTGAGGGGATCGAAGTGGGTCCTTGACATCAATGACTGTATAGAGGCTCTCCACATCCACTGTCTGTGGAGGGGCACTCCTCTATCTCCTCTCGGATCTCTCGGATCTGAATTGTTGGGTGGAGCATCTCCTTGGACCAGTGGGTAGCTTGCTGCACCCGAATTGCTCTGTCTAGGAAGAAGTCTTTTAGCCGGGGTGGCATATGTGGCTCACATGCTATCAATGTGTGCTACCTGGTCTGTCAAGTAGGGGCATCCAAGTCACGGCTATCTCGTGGTCATCGAAAAAGGCATCCATCCTAGTTTGGCATATGAAAGAAACTCGTGATGGTGGGCTGTGAGCGTATTTGGCGGGGCAGCTCAAAACATGTGTGTATGAGAGAGAGAGAGAGAGAGAGAGAGAGAGAGAGAGAGAGAGTTCTATTAACGTCTACAAAAGGGAAAAATGACCTACAAGATCAAAAAGCATACATAGACGCCTTTTTTTGCTTAGCCCTTGACCTCTCTATGGCTGTCCGCACCTGTGCAAAAGCCGTATCTAGATCTCTGGCATACTCATCTGTTGCAGAGATCTCATCCTTAGTCCTTAAAAGTGGTGGTAAGTACAAATTTGCCATAAACAACCTCGAACGGTGCCTTTCTTGTTGAACTATGCACTATATTGTTGTAGGCATGGTTGTCACGGTACGAAAATACGATACCGTACGATAAGATACCGTACTGGAATTTTGGGTACGATATGAAATTTTCGGATATCGTACAATAAAATACGGTTTTTATTTTTTACACTTACAACCTATGGAGCTTCAAGCTTGAATGTGAGGGAAGGTTGGGAGGGGAGGAGTCAACAGTGCTTGAGGAACAAAAACATGGATATGTGTCTCTCCCGATTGGATCTCCCGATTGTCTCCAAAAAAGAACCTGGATGGGTAATGCAATACCAAAGGTCTCCCAGTGTAGCGTTTATGACTAAGGGACCGTCCTTGCACAAATACGAGTGCATCTAGGGTGATAAGTGTAGGGACTCCTCTCTAGATCAAAATGGCCATGTCCAAATCTTCTCCCTCGTACATAACTTGAGAATCTAATTGTCTAGCCTACCTATACCAGGGATCCCCAAGTGATGTAGCAAGATTCTCTCATCCTACCAATCAAGTGTACACTACCAGTCTACCTCGCCAGATTTTTTAGGTCTCTCAACAACCCCATATGGAATACTGAGTGGACACAAAAGTTGCGAAGTATTGCGCGCATTTGGGATCTTCGTAAAGCAGGGTTTCTATATTTTTTTAAGCATTTGGAATTTTTTTTTCAAGGAAAAATATTTTTTGGGAAAAAAAAAACTCGTACCGGTACGAGAAACAACTATAGTTGTAGGCAAGCTCTACTAGTGGAAGACACTTCTCCCACTCCGTTTTATGTTTTGCCACATAGCACTTCAACAAATCCAATATGGCTGAATTTGCCATCTCACTCTGGCCATCCATCTGTGGATGATACGAGGACAAAAAATCCAATTTCGTCCCCATATTATCAAACAATGCCTTCCAAAAGAATGGTGGTCCCGGGATCTCGATCACCAACAATAGACTTGGGCATTCCATGATGTTTGAACACCTGTGCTAGAAAAATCCCTGCCATGTGGTCTGCCTTGATGGTACTAAACCAGTCCACAATGATCCAAATACCAAACTTTGACTTTGGCAAGTCAAAAATGAAGTCCATCGCTATACTCGGCCGACCCCTGAAAGACCAGCCGACCACAATATGTTAGGACCTATAAATAGGCAAACCAAAAATCAGTCTAGGCATCTCATGATTCACGAAGAGGTTACTGAATTCCAAGGACCAGTTATCGATTCTTCCACCAAGCTTCCGCATGTTACATTGGTATGAGAGCATTCTTTAAGTGTGAAGATTCAGCCAGAAAACCCGAAAAAAAGAAAGAAATTTTTTTTCTCACTTGTGTGGTTGTTTTCTAGACTTTGGCAGACCTCCTACCTTCCCTCATTAGGCTCCACCTCCCTAATGTGCTCTACCATTTTGTCCATGCCACTGTGTGCTCTCAACTCCTCCCGCCTTCCCTCATTAGGCTCCACCTCTCTAATGTGCTCTATCATCTTGTCCATGCTCTCATAAACCTTGCCAATGCAAGGTTACTTGTTGTCCGCAATCCTTAACATGTGAATGATGAGCTTCACAACAGCATTAAGATGGCCCACATCAGCCCAAAATGCATCATGAATCACATTATTGTAGCATGCTCTTCAGGACAATCTACCTCCACAGTTCCCCCCATCTAGATCGGAGAACCACAAGATAGATCTCCTCCCAGGCTCGGATCCCCCAAGCAAGTTTCCATACCACCTATCCAAGGCAATGGAATCGGAGTTGGACCACCAATTCCAAGAACCGTTTTGCAATCTGGCTTCATACGCCCTAGTATGTCACCATTTGCAGCCTCGATCTTGTTCGTCAGGAAGAAAGATGGGACTTCCCAATTGTATGTAGACTATCATGCACTCAATAAGTTGACTATCAAGAGTAAGTTCATGATGCCTCGAATAGATTACATTCTCGAGAGGCTAAATGTCTCCAAGGTAGCCTTCCATACGGAACGGGCTCACTATGAATTTGTGGTCATACCTTTTGGCTTGATGAACACCCTAGCCACATTCAACCGCATGATGATGCGGATCTTCAGGGACTTAATTGAAAAGTGTCTGTTCATATTTTTGGACGACACACTGGTATTTTCAGCTACGGTTGAGCAGCAAGTTACTTGAAAGCAATGAGCTCTACATCAATGACAAGAAGTCAGAATTTTTTTTGGTCGAGGTCTACTACCTTGGATACATAATAAGTGTTAAGGGCATCCGACTTGATCTGGCCAAGGTGGTCGAGAGAGTCAATTGGGAGATGCCACAGACCACATATGACATCAGATCCTTTGTGGGCATATGTCAAGAATATTCCACCCACAGAGACAAATTCTCAACGGATCTCACCGATCTACTTAAGGGTGTCAAGACTAGAAGGCAACAGATCCGAATAACTCCAAGAGTGTTGGAGACATTCAAGAACCTCAAGGTGGCTTTGTCAGAAGTTCCTTGTCTAGCGCTTGCCTCATGGGACAATCCGTTCCAAGTAATCACCGATGCGAGTAACATTGCGATTGGAGCTCTGTTACAACAGAATGGCCATCTAGTAGCTTACATGTCCCCTAAGTTACTACCCGCATAAAAGATTTACTCGGTCTACAATCGAGAACTCCTAGCAATAACTCAGGCCTTACAACATTGTGACTGAGAATTTGAGGTTCGCAGTGACCATCAGGCATTACACTAGATTCAAACAATGCCAAGTGCATGGTGGAGTGACCGTCAGCACCACTGGAGCCAAATCTTCCAACGGTTTGGTAATATGATTGTGTACCTTCAAGAAAATTCCAACCCAATGGCCGATGCTTTGAGTAGAAAGGGAGCAGTGACCTTGATTCAAAACACTAGACTTGACCTTGTTGGTGCAGGACTACATGACATGAAGCACACGTACACGGATTCCGAGAAATTCGGTACACACTAGGAGCAGGCATTGGATGCCACATAACCATGCCACTTTTTGATACGGGATGGTTGGCTTTTCTACACAAGTCCCGACTTTGTGTCATGAAGTTGTTCAGGACAGCCCTTCTCCATGACTTTAGTAAGTATGATGGTAAGTGCGATTGGGTATATCGAAAGAAGACAAGCTATAGAGGTTTCGACACAAACATTCGGTACCCAGTCAAGAACTTTGAGCCTCTGACCTATGCACGGGCACTAACCCTCGCTCAGAATCAGGAACTAATGCTGAACAGAGGAACGCAAGTACAATTGTTACGTGTACACCTTATGGGTTATACAAGTGACATGGCATCCATAAGCATTTAGCAAGCATTAATCCATTTATCCAGGCATTTACAGCATATAACACAGCATGAGCATGTGTTTGGGGCTTCTACAGCACATCCAGCAGCCCATGGCACCATCACTGGTGGTCACCGGGACATGAATTCGACTTCAAAGAAGTTAGAAAAGTAATATTATTGACCAAGAATGAGGCGCGATGTGTTAACTCATGTGCAACACTGTGACGTTTGTCAAAAAGTGAAAGCTCCTCGTAGGAAGAAGATAGGGTTGCTACAGCCTTTACCCATTCCTAAAGGACCTTTCCAAGATATATTGATGGATTTTGTCACAAAATCTGCCTCCCAATCCAGATAAGCGTAATACTCAGTGCTTAACTATTGTTGATAGATTTAGCAAATTTGTTGTACCTATTCCATGCAGGGACAATGTGACTGCGGAAGATGTTGCCCATTTTTTCATTCAGCATTGCACCCGCTATTTCTTACATAGTGCCCAAGGGGTCCCCTATGCAAAAAATAGCCGATTTGGATGGGACATCACGCTTGTCTCAGTTGAAACTCTGCGAGTGTGTCCATGGGGCTGGTACGCCTCCACTCGCAAAGTCTTATCACCTTCAGACACTATACGCGTGGGACAGGTTTGGGTATTGGCGGGATTTCTAGGACCATAGTGTCAAACCAAGATGCCAAGTTTACCAATCATTTTTGGAGGGCATTGTTTAATAATTTTGGTACTAAACTGAACTTTTCCAATGCATTTCATCCACAGACTCATGGCCAGACAGAAATCTAGAACCAATTAGCCTTTGATGTGCTGAAGTGTTATCTTCACGATCAGCAAGGAAAGTGGAAAACATATTTGCCTTTAGTTCAAGAAGTTTTGAATGATTCATTTTCTTCAACTATTGGTAGGACTCTTTATGAAGCAGCGTTTGGAAGACAATTCCAGTCGCTATTGACCAGAATCTCGTCTTCAGTACATGAAGCGAACAGAATGACAGTCTTACCAAGAGATTTTGGAATCAGTTAAAGATAGGTTGGCTAAAGCGCAAGAGACCTACACGCAGCAAGCCAATAAAGACCAAAGGGATGTGCAGTTCTCGGAAGGAGATTGGATTTATCTTCGGATTATGAAGCAAAGACTAAAACAAGTGGGCAAGCGATGCTCAAAGTTATCATTCAGAAGCTTCGTCCCTTTTTCTATCCAAAGAAAGATCAACGAGATGTCAATGAAGTTGAAGCTACCTCCGAGCTAGACTATGCACGATGTGTTCCATGTCAATTGGTTGACACCATATGCACGTCCAATCCCTTTAGAAGTTAAAGACAAAGCGAAACCAGACATAGTTGATGAAGTTGAAGTAATGGTTCCATAACAAATCCTTTTGCACCACTTCAAGCATGGCTCAAGCCGAAGACAGACATTTCCTCACGAAGTTTCAAGACCGAGGGACTCACGAAGCTATTTGAACTTTGGCTTGACAAAGACTTCTTCGAAGACTATCCGGCTTTATTGACGGACTATTTGGAGGCTATGCAACTTCCGTCAAGTTAAGCAGAAGGGGATGTCACGTGCATCCCGCAACTTGGATACCACATGGACATATCTAAACAGCAGGTGCAGGATCCGTAGTGCAAACTGATCCCATGTGAGCCCTATGCAGGACGAGTCAGCCAGGGTTTCACTCCAAGTGTCCAAGGTCAAGTGTTCATTGTCCTACACATGAAGCAGTGCCAGTCCATACTCTGAGTCTCCCTCTGGAATGATGTGAAGTGTCCTAAGTAGTTGGTCTGCAAAACCGGTTGCCAAGCATTTGTAGAAGCTTGTGGGTTGCATTTAGAAAAGGGGACAGCCCTTAGAAAGGGAGTGAATACTCTTTCACTCAACATGGGGCAGGCCTTTTAGGCCACCCTAGAAAGGGCCAAGAGGCCCAAGACAAGGCCATCATGTTGTCGGCTAGCCCCAAGGTTGCTTGGACAGCAAGGCGGCCAGACCTAGGGGCTTGGGCTGCCTGTCGGCCAGCCTTGTTGGCCTTGGCCAGCCAGTCGACCAGGCCATGGTGGTTGCTTACAGCAGGCAAACAGGACAGTCCACAAGGTGGCCAGAACACAGCACACAGAAGGCGCAAGGCGGCCAGCCAACTCCAGTATGAAACAATTGACAAAAAGGCATTTAATGCCTGTTGGAGCAGGTCATAGGGAATAAAACAGCATGCCGACCCCTGAAAAGCCAACCGAACAGCATATGCAAGGACCTATAAATAGGTAAACCAGAAATCAGTCTAGGCATCTCATAATTTACAAAGAGGTTGCTGAATTCCAAGGGCTAGGACAGCCAAGGTGGAGAGTGCAAGTCAAGAACCAGATTTTATTTGCCGATTTGCATCATTCTAATAAAGCAAATACACCATTCATGGTTGGGGGGCCTACAGAGGGTATTCAGGACCCAATATTGTGTCTGACTCTCTCTCTCACACTCTCTAACTCTCTCTCTATTTCTGCACATCTCTCCTAATGTTGTGCGTTATCTTCGTCACGAACGATTGCTGATTTCTGAACATTGAAATTACTGACTCTTCCACCGAACTTCCGCATGTTACAAGGCACAAGCAGTCCTAGAGTCTTTTGACGATTATAGTTGACCTTTTGACAAGTCAAGCACTCAGATACATACTTGTCAATATCCTTTCTCATGCTAGGCCAATAGAAGTACCGTTCCAATGCCTACGCATAGTAGAAGAAAACAACAAATTCACGCGTAAAACCTTGAGAAAATCTGAAAATAAAAGAGAGAGAGAGAGAGAGATTTTATTAACGTCTTCCAAAATACCGAAGTCGGCCTATGAGACAAATCGGTGTACCTGTATGGGGTATCCTCTGTCATCCCAACAAAATGAAAAAGTACTGAACTAAAAAGCTGAATCTGGGTGTGTGATAAGTACAATGAGTGGTGGAGGGGATGGAGCTCAACTACTAGGAGAATGCAAAGCTATATGCATGGAGTATACAATCATGATATGCAACCTAGCTCGCTCCATCCTGTACCATACTGGGGGTATAAAATGGTATACATCAATGAAGGGGGTGTCCACAGCTCCCTGAAGAACATGCCTGGATGTGCTCTGAAGCGAGCCAATCGCTCCGCACCCTCTCTGTGAAACTGAGCTCTGATCTCTGTCATCTCTCTGTGGTATAGGCATGGTGTCCGAAAGCCAAGTGTCCTCTGTCTCCTGAGGGCTCTCAGTGTCTCTGCTCTCTGGAGAGTAATTCCCTGCCATGTAGGGACTGGGAGTGGGATGGATCTCTGAAAAAATGTAGCAATCTGTGTCTGTCGTCCCCCCTCTGGAGCTGTCTGAGCCTGTAATGATGTCTCTCTGTGGCACTGTATGTGTAAAATGAATCTCCACAGTATGCGCTGGTCTGCTGCCTCAAAGATCTGGCGTAGGGAATGTGGCTCTCTGAATAAAATGGGATCTCTCTCTCTGATGGCTGTATATGCTCTGCATCTGCATACATAATGCTCCTCACTCTCCACCTCCTCTCTGCACAATCTGCATACCCTCTCCTCTCGGGGGATCCGTGCTGCTCTGCCAGTCTCAATCTCCAATCGGTGTGATGAGACTCTAAGCTGACCAATAGCCACTCGGGAGCCGTGTGGTAAAAAGCCCTCCATGTATCTAGGCCTCTCTATAAATCCATCATCAGTGATACTCATGAAGTGATCTCTGTAAAGGGGTTCCAAATCAAGGGCTGTCGGAGACGCTCCTCAGAGGCTATGAAGAACAGACTACTAGAGGGCCGGCTTGAGGTGGTCCCAAGCTCGTAATATGTTGGCTGCAAATCTATCCTCAAAAGCTGGGCTAAAGCCACGGGCCCACATCTCCGTGAAGATCCATCTAGTGCTCTACAGCCAAGGGCTCGCCAGACTTGATGTATGGGCGGATATCCTGGCCAAGAGCAAATCCTTCCATGGCTCGCCGCTTGGAAGAAGTCCTCTACCAATCAGCTTGCCCAAAAGGGCACAGCTCTGAATGGCGAGGCCGATGATGCCCAGGCTGTCACATGCACTCTGCACTCAGTGCATGGTGACAAGATGGCTCATCATCAGAAGTGCAACAGTTGTATAGTTTTAGAACCCAATAGGATGATAATTGTCGTATGCCGTGACCCCATTGTACATCCTCAGTCCAGGATAAGTCAGGCACGAGCTACGTAGGTCATTCCTCAGCCTTAGCGGGTCAATCAGTCAGTCAAGTCCCTTAACCCACTTGGAGAGAATCATTCATGCATGTAGAGTCAGTAGAAGCCTTAGGGTTTGCATCAGAAAGCACTCTGCATCTTGCATAATATGCATGCATATGCCTGTGCATCATTTAGAACATCCCAGAAGCCTTAGGGAAGTTACTAGGATTTATCTGGTATTTTTCCCATATTTAATAGTATTTATTTAGCATTATTTAGCATTATTTGCATTATTGGGCATTTATAAATATAAACTTTATTAAATGACCAACCTCCAGTTAGTATAAATAGTCTTGCATAGGGCTTATTTTTTCTCATTCAGTCTTCATTGTGCTAAGAGCTCTCCTCCTCAGACCCTAGGAGTACCCTTGCCTTCAGCCCTAGACTAATCCAGCCCTTGGAGCTCATAAGCTTGCTTCTCCAGCCCTTGAGATCCCCTTGCTTCAATCAGCCCTAGGCACCTGCTATCAGCCTCAAATCAGCCTTGATTCAGTCCACTACAGTCTCTAATTCAGCATACAAGTCTGTGTTTTCCTGCATAGTACCTGGCCGCCTGCAGATTCTGTCCAGCCGTACAGCAGTACTCCTGCGTTTCTGTCCAGCAGCATCAGTACCCCTGCAGATTCTGTCCAGCAGCAGCAGCAGTACCTCTGCGTTTCTGTCCAGCAGCCTCAGAACCTCTGCGTTTCAGTTCAGCAGCTTCCCTACAGGCCTGCGTTTCTGTCCACAGCAGTTTCCAGCCCTGAATCCACAGTTTGCAGCAGTGTCCAGCCTTCTATGCATTATCCATATATGCAGCAGTCATCTGGTGAAGGTAACACAGCATTCATAAGTGTTTTCAGCATTCTAACATAGTGTAGAACAATCCACCTTCTTCTTCTCTCAGCCTCAGGTGTGCAGCCCTTCCTCATGCCCTTGGGAAGAGTGCATAGGCTCGAGATCAGGTCATCGAGGTGTTTCTACAGCAACGTGAGCTTGATCGAGAACGTATGTTACTCGAACACCAACGGGAAAAGGAGGCCATACACTTGAGGTATCAGCAGCTCTCCTCAGTCTCCCCAGTCATAGGTGTCACCAGCTAGCGGCCCGCAGCAGCATCAACCACCATCATTCGCAGTCAACCAAACTTCAGTAAGTATGATGGTAAGTGTGATCATTCATCAATAAATCAATTTGTTCATCAGTTTAATGCTCATTTTCCATTAGCTAGGATCACAGACCCACAAGACAAAGTCCACTTAGCGGCTCCCCATCTCACTGGTGAGGCAGTCACTTGGTGGCAGCATTGGTCTAGTATTCATACAGACCAGGCCACAGGTGTCACAGCCTTTGACTAGGACATCTTTGTCCATGACCTGAAGACCAGATTTCTCCCGCCCCAGTACATGACCAATCTGAAAGACGAATTCTATGGACTCAGACAGAACGGATCCCCAGTGCTTCAGTTTTCCGGTAAGGTTATTACTTTAGCACAGCAGTTAGGGTTATCTGAGCAAGCTAAGATGGAGCAATTCATTCGTGGATTGGACTCTAACATTCGGTTCACAGTTCGTAACTTTGAACCAAGTACATATGACCAGGCTCTGACTCTCGCTCAGAATGAAGAAATGAAGCTTAACGGGGGCAAGCCCAAGCAAGCATCTCAATCCAGTACCAAACCCCAGCAGTAGCAATCAGCTGCACAGACAGGGAAAGGTAACACATCTTCTAAAGATGCTAAGAAGGACAGCAGTAATAGCTCCAGTCCAGGGGGTAAGAAGGATAAAGAACCTAAGAAAACCCCTGATGAAAAGGGTAAAGCAGGCATTACTGGAGGTTATCTTCCTCCAGAGGAGCAAAGGAAGTACCAGTCAGAAAATAGATGTTTTTTCTGTCATATTATAGAGCATGGTAAGAAGGATTGCCACAAATGGCAAGCGGCACAAGCCGCCAAAGCTCCTTCTGCCACACTTGCCACAGCCTCCCCAGCTCCTCCAGCCCCGCCTACTACCTCAAATGAAGTTCAACTTTTACCTTCCATGCATCCTATGCCATTCGTGCTATTTGATGCTAAGCAGGAGGGTGAGAGCGATGCTGCTCAGAAGAGCCTCATCCGAGCTTATGGCTCTGCCCAAGGCCGACAGTTTGTAGTCCTTTTCGATATGGGTAGTTCTAAAGACGCCATCTCTCCCCAGCTGGCTAATAAATTGAACTGCACATTAGTCCCATATCATCTGGATGTGGACGGGTTTACACCTGGTCTTCACACCCACATTTCCCAAAAGACACAGCAATTTGCCTTTGAAGTTCAGAAGGCCTTATTTCAACGAGATTTCATCGTCTCACCTCTGTTAGGGTGTGACATGATCTTAGGAATTCAGTGGTTCCGTCAGTATGAGCCTATTCCCAATTGGGAGCAAGACACTTTTACTATTTGTAAAGGTTTTCCTGAGCCTGTCATGATTCGGGGGGGATAGAAGCATTCTTGGCATACCATTGATTTCACATCTCCAGGCCAAACGAACTATCCGTAAGGGAGCAGCAGGAGCACTCCTTTATGTTCGTGCTCAAACAGCCCCTCCCTCAGTAGTAGCATCCCTTACATCTTCAGTCCCTCAGCTTTAGCTTCATGGAGACATCACTAATCTTTTTGATGATCGAAAAAGGGCCAAAGCTTCGAAACGAGAGCGTGGGACAACGCTTGTTCACTTGCTTCAATCTTTGCTTCATGATCCGGAAATACACCCAATCCCCTTCTTTGAGTTGACATCTCTTCTAGACTTGTTGGCTTGCCTAGTGTATGCTTCCTGAGCTTTGGCGAGATGCTCCTTTACTGACTCAATGATTTCTGAACATGTTGGCCTCCAAGTAGGGCGACACAATCCTCGTAAGAAGTGACGAGAAGAAGTGACGAGAAACTACGGCCAAATGCTACATTGTAAGGAGTCCGATGAATACTGGATGAGTACGTATCGTTTAGGATTGCCTATACCAAAGGAAGATAATACTCGCACTTTATATGTTTCTGTCAGGCCATTTGTTTGTTGATGGAATGCATTGCACAACTATAACTTGGTCCCTTGGTCCCAAAGTTATCGAATAATGCTCTCCAAAAATGTGAAGTAAACATGGGATCCCTGTTTGATGAAATTATCCTTGGCAAACCACATGCGGGGATACCAAAGGCGAAGAAACAAGCAAGTGCTATCTTCTGCTGTGGCCGTCTGCTTGCATGGAATGAGCATGTAAAACTTACTGAATCGGTCAATAATTGTCATGCATTGTGTGTTCTTGGATTCAAATGCTGCTGAAAGGGGTCCTACAAAATCCATGTTGATATTGTGAAGAGGTTCTTCTGGAATTGTAGCAACCCTGGCTGCATTGTATAAGAAACCTTAACCTTTTGACATTTGTGGCCAATCAACTAAATACTCAAACTTCTCCAATGTACCGTTGATACCGTGGTGATCTCCGACAAGAGAGTCATGGGCATCTGAAGAAGCACATGTCGCTTTTCCCTTAGTATGCATAGTAGGTTCTTGTAAAGTGGACTCCTGCAAAGTGTGAATGGTGCCTTTGCGACCTAGAGCATCGGCAATGGGGTTATTCTTGCCAAGAATGTATTTAATTATATCTCCAAATTGCTAGATGATTTGACTCCACCTAGCTTATCTGTCACACCATTGGGCACTAGGCATGGTTTGCAAGCATTTAAGTGCTTGATGATCTATCTTAATTGTGAATTCGGGTGCCCTTCCTGTTGGAGGGTGCTCGAAATACAAGGAAAGGATTTAAATAGTATAAAAGCTTAGTATGAGGATTCTTCGGGATTCGGGAATCAGTATAGATTGGCCCTTCAGTCAGAACTGGGTCACTATACCATCTAGGATGATTGGTTGTTGACGGCTCCTATGGCTAAATTGCTAGCATTGGTAATCACCTCAAAAGGATCATCCCATGAAGCCAACTCGAGAACTGGAGATTCCGAGGAAACTTTCTTCATTGCATGGAATGCCTTGAGTGCTTTGCCCGTAACGGACACTTTCTGGCGACGCGTCTTCATGTCCTTGAGTAAGTCTGTAAGAGATGCTGCAAGGTCTAAAAATTTGTCCATGTGGGACTGTATGCTTGACAGAGACCTATAAAAGAGCTGATCTCCTGAGCATTCTTGGGAATGTCCCATCTGAGAATTGCTCTTAGCTTTTCACGGTCAAGGCAAATCCAGTTTGCACTAAGATGACATATCCCAGATAGTGGATTTTCACTGCTCCAAACTCGCTCTTCTTTGCCTTGATATAGAGCTCATTGTTTCACAATAGTTGCAAGACCTTTTCAACATCCCGCTTATGTTGGTTTGCAGTAGCAAAAAAGATGAGTATATCATCTAAAAGATGAACACACACTTTTCTATGAGCTCCACAAAAACCCTAGACATCATCTTGTTAAACGTCGTTGGTACATTGGTGAGTCCGAATGGCATGACCACAAACTTGTAGTGGCTGCGTTCAATCCTAAAGGTTGTTTTTGGAATATCAGTCGTAAAGATCTGAACTTGATTATAGCCACTTTTGAGATCTATCTTCGAAAAGAACTTAGCACCATTGAGTCGCTCAAGAATATACTTAATGTTGGGCATTGGGAACGTGTTTTTAACTGTGAGCTTATTGAGTGCCCTGTAGTCCACGCATAATTGTGCGGACTTGTCTTTCTTTTGCACACATAAAATAGGTGCAACTAAGGGCGAGGATGAGGGTCGGATAAGTTGAGCTCGGAGTAACTGGGAAAGCTACTGCTCAAGTTCGCCCTTTAATGATTTAGAAAGGTAATAGGGGAACTTACTGGGCGGTTTTGTCCCGAGGACCAACTCAATGTGATGATCCTTAGGATGACTGGGTGGTGCGAGTTGAGGCAGGAGATCATCCTTCAACATAACATCTTGAAATTGGGTGAGGACACCGTCCATCCTTTGCTGCAAAGGGTTTGCTAGTTGAACATCAAATTGTTGGCTATGGACATAAATCAAAGCACATTCTGCTTCTTTTTTGATGGCTCTTTAGGCTTGGATTTGCAAAATGAGTGGAATGCCGTGAATCAAGACATGCTCAGGAACACCATCAACGATTGTGAAAGTGTCATGTTCTTTATCTGGAATGGATGCATACTTCCTAAACCACTGAATGGCCTTTTGAACCTTGAATTCAAATTGCTGAGCCCTATGGGAAATGTGAGTGGGAAGACCAAGTGAGAACCCGTCTACGCCGAGATGATGGGGCCAGGGGTACAAGTGTACAACTCATCTTTTTGGCCAATGGGATGAGGGCTTTCTTTTGCCCCTTAACCTCACCGTCTTGCTTATCGTCAAATACCACTGTTGGTATTGAGTTTAAAGCAGGTACGAATTGTACCGTATTAATAACCGATGAAAGAGGTGGAGATGAAGTGGTAATGGTTGCTAGTGTGGAGGCTGGCAACTTGTAGGCTTTATCAGCCTGCCACTTTGTGCAATCCTTCTTGCCATGTCCCACGGTGTGACAGAAGAAACATTGGTTCTCTACCTTGTACCGCATTTGCTCAATGGGCAAGAAATATCCTACAATCGCGCCACAAAGGGGGCCTGTGTGATATGCAGCGGAAGTCTTTGCACACAAATGCTCACACCGTCTTCTGTATCCTGAGTTTCGTGAGTTTAGCAATCCACTTTAATACTTCAAACTTTAAAGAGTTGAGAGAGAGAGAGAGATGAGAACTGTACACCAGATTGGGTCCCGAATCACCCACTGAAGGGCCCCCTATCCCAATAACGAGATAGTATTTGTTTTATTTCTTTAGAGAGAATGACTGTGGACTGTAGATAAGCCAAACGCAAGATCTCGGTGGATCAGAGAGTGGCTACTCCGTACACTGCTATAAAAACACCTCGATGACCTGATCTCGAGCCTATGCACTCTTCCCAAGGGCATGAGGAAGGGCTGCACACCTGAGGCTGAGAGAAGAAGAAGGTGGACTGTTCTACACTATGTTAGAATGCTGAAAACACTTATGAATGCTGTGTTACCTTCACCAGATGACTGCTGCATATATGGATGATGCATAGAAGGCTGGACACTGCTGCAAACTGTGGATTCAGGGCTGGAAATTGCTGTGGACAGAAACGCAGGCCTATAGGGAAGCTGCTGAACTGAAACGCAGAGGTTCTGAGGCTGCTGGACAGAAACGCAGAGGTACTGCTGCTGCTAGACAGAATCTGCAGGGGTACTGATGCTGCTGGACAGAAACGCAGGAGTACTGCTGTACGGCTGGACAGAATCTGCAGGCGGCCAGGTACTATGCAGGAAAACGCAGACTTGTATGCTGAATTAGAGACTGTAGTGGACTGAATCAAGGCTGATTTGAGGCTAATAGCAGGCGCCTAGGGCTGACTGAAGCAAGGGGATCTCAAGGGCTGGAGAAGCAAGCTTATGAGCTCCAAGGGCTGGATTAGTCTAGGGCTGAAGGCAAGGATACTCCTAGGGCTGAGGAGGAGAGCTCTTAGCACAATGAAGACTGAATGAGAAAATAAGCCCTATGCAAACCTATTTATACTAACTGGAGGTTGGTCATTTAATAAAGTTTATATTTATAAATGCCCAATAATGCAAATAATGCTAAATAAATACTATTAAATATGGAAAAAATACCAGATAAATCCTAGTAACTTCCCTAAGGCTTCTGGGATGTTCTAAATGATGCATAGGCATATGCATGCATATTATGCAGGATGCAGAGTGCTTTCTGATGCAAAGCCTAAGGCTTCTACTGACTCTACATGCATGAATGATTCTCTCCAAGTGGGTTAAGGGACTTGACTGACTGACTGACTGACCCGCTAAGGCTGAGGAATGACCTACGTAGCTCGTGCCTGACTTATCTTGGACTGAGGATGTACAATGGGGTCACGGCGTACGACAATTATCATCCTATTGGGTGCATGTGACATTCCCTCCTGATTAGCTTGGCAGCAGGTTCATGGCTTCCAAGTAGTCTGCCAATAACTAGGGGTACTCCTGGAAGAACTCCTCGTCAAGCCATACGGCTTCATGGGTGCCTCAATCTCGGAATTTCGTGTAGAACTGACGAATCCGTCGACCGGAACCATGCTTCCACCGATGAAGAAGGATCTGCTCAGGCTCAATCACTTCTGCCTCGTCTACCACGTCTGGCTGCTGTTCATCTGAAACATCAAACACTTCTGGACCAACATATGGTTTTAGCCAAGAAACATGGAAAACATCATGCATTGTCCAACTGGCATGCAACTTTAACTTCATGGAGACATCACTTAACTTCTTAACTATTGGAAAAGGGCCAAAACTACGAAATGAAAGCTTGGGACAACGTTTGCCCACTTGTTTCAATCTCTGCTTCATGATACGCAAATAGACCCAATCCCCTTCCTTGAAGTGGACATCTCGTCTAGACTTATTTGCCTGTCTGCTATATGCTTCCTGAGCTTTGGTCAAGCGGTCCTTGACTGACTCAATGATCTCTGAAAATGCTTCTGTGGCTTTATTAGCCTCTAAAGATGGAGACACTATTCTCGTCAAAAGAGAAGAAAAACGGCGACCAAAGGCTGCTTCATATGGAGTCCGTCCGACACTGGATGAATAAGTGTCGTTTAAGATAGCTTGGACCAATGGAAGATAGTGCTCCCATTTGGACTGCTGGTCATGACAGCATGACTTGAGGACATCAAGGTTATAAATTTCTGTCTGGGAATGGAATGCACTAGACAACTGCAACTTAGTTCCAAAGTTTTCAAATAATGCCCTCCAAAAATGCGAGGTAAACTTGGAATCTCTATCTGATGTTATGGTGCTAGGCAAACCACAAATTGGATACCAATGCTTGAGAAACAGACGGGCTACATCCTCAGTTGTGGCCGTATGCTTGCATGGGATGAGCATGCAGAATTTACTAAAGCGATCCACAATGGTCAAACACTGAGTGTTACGGGATCCAGTGGATGCTGGTAGAGGCTCTACAAAGTCCATAGATATGTCGATGAAAGGTCCGTCAGGGATAGGCAAAGGTTGAAGTAAACCTGCCTTCTTTGTATGGGGAACCTTGACTTTTTGACAAATCTTACAGGCTTGTACATGTGCATAGACATCACGCCTCATCTTTGGCCAATAAAAGGACCATTCTAATTTCTCGAGAGTACTGTTGATACCCCTATGTCCTCCAACTAAGGAGTCATGGGCATCGTGGAGAAGAGCAGATTGCTTTTCCCGAGTAACACAGAGACGGTTCTTGTAGAACAACCAACCATTCTGTACTGAATAGTGGCCAAGCTCAGAAGCGAGGGCCAAACTATACTGAGTACCAAACTCAGGGGAGTCGACATATTGGTCTTTCATACTATCCAAGTCCTTCCCCGTGATTTCGAGAATGGTAGCTTCTTGGACTGCCTGGATGCTAGACTTTCGACTGAGAGCATCTGCTACTGGATTATGGTTACCAGGGATGTATTCAATCATACCTCCAAACTGTTGGAAGATTTGACTCCACCTGGCCTGTCGATCACTCCACTTGGCACTTGGCATAGTCTGAAGCCACTTAAGTGCTTGGTGGTCTGTTTTCACTGTGAAAGCCTGTCCATAAAGAAAAGGCTTCCAATGTTTGAGCGCTGTGATCACACACAAAAGCTCTTTGTCATATTGTCTTCTTGAAAAGATGAACATCACCAAAACAGTTCCTAAGTATGACCCACCCATTAAGGGAATGAATGAATCCAATGAGCAACACGTCGCCTTTTATAGCCCTCTTGGAACATTGGAGTGCTGGCCAACTAGCAGTCGGCTGGGACTGGTCACAAATCCTTATAAACCTTAACGCCTACAGTTGCCTTGCTCTCCAGTTCAGTCGACCACTCCTGTAAGCAACCAACAGCTTCTTGCTTGATTCTGGTACAGCCGACATGCCTTCCTCTTCATGCCCTCCAGCCTTTCTCCAAGTCCACACTAGCCTGCACCTTGTGCTCCAAATCCTAGCTCTAATCTGTTTTTCTTGGCTGCCCCTACTGGATTAGCTCTGGAAATGTTCATGGCAATGCTTGCACATGACAATGTTGGACCAACATTGCAAGTGATCTCAGATGAGCAACAGCTTGAGATGGTTAATGAAGCTGAAGTCATCAAGCCCAAGCAGATTCTCCTCCATAGATGGAAGCATGGTTTCGATCGCAGACAAAGACAATTCTACACGAAGTTCAAGGACCCACGCACTCAGGAAGCCGTATGGCTTGATGAAGAGTTCATCCAAGACTACATGCAGATATTGTCATACTACTTGGAAGCCATGAACCTGCCACCAAGCTAAGCAAGAGGAAATGTCACATGCACCGTGCACTATGGTGCTATGTGGCACATTGGCTCAACATTCACTATAATATGTTACATCATTAGTACCTTTTGTAGGAATATTTGTCATATGTCATGGCCCAGTCCGGGACATGTCAAGCACAAGCTACATAGGCCTTTCTCAACCTTAGACAATCTCCATGTGTCAGTCCTCTAAAGCCACTTGGAGAATTCATCATAAAAAAGCATGTAATGTTAGTCCTAGATTAGGTATTGCATTAGAGAAGCTTATTAGAAAGCATTTGCACTTGGACCAGCCCATAAGGTTCTCCACCTTTGGGGATGCCTTGTGTATGGTGTTCAAACACCATACACCCCCTACACACATCAGGTCTGCAACCTTTTATGGCTTGTAACCAAGCACGGGAGCCTCTTATGACCAGTCGGTATCATATATACACGTCGAGCAACAGCCATGGACCCACACGTGTGAAGCGCTCAGCATTAAATGCTGCTTTTTTCCTCAACCGTGGACATATAAAGCACGCCACCAAAGTTTATATCAGCTGACCAGCCCCTTGTGCTCATATACAAACATGGGCAAGCACAAGGCATAAATCATCAATCATTCAAGCAAGTCTTCAAGCATTCAGAGAAGATGTGTGCCTACAATTCTCCGGCTCTTGTGCATACAAAGCATTTAGCACTTCAGTGCTTCAGCCCAAGGCATTCAGTGAAGATCTCTCTTCAGCATTCAGCCAGCATATGTGCATCCCTCAACAAATCTAGGTTTACATAAGTCATTATCAAAGAGGTATTCAAAGAGTCTTGGTTCAACATAAGTTCAGCTTACGTCCGGTCTAGTACGTCCTTTGTTTGGCTGTCCTCAGTCAGTCTTGTAAGCAGTTCTCCAAAGATAATAAAGCAAATACTCCTATACGCAGGGAGGGGGAGGGGGAAGGGGGGGCCTTCACTAGGTATTGGGACCCAATACTGTGTCGACTCTTCCTTACTCTCATCCCTATTTTCTATATTTAAAGTGAATGGATTGCACAGACTCACAAGTTTAAAGAAGGCATTGTTGTGTGTTGCAACAGTCAACCTATTGCATGCTACAAGGAATGAAGTATGTTATGTCCCGACAGGCCTAGGGTTAGGGCTAGGGACGTGTAATAACCCAAGATTAGAGTTAGGGTGTCACATGCGGAAGTTTTAGGAGTCTTCTTTCAGCCCTAAACACCATCTTGAAACGCATGCAAAAGAGTGAGAAGAGAGAGAGAGGGAGAGAGAAGAAAGAAAGATTTTATTAACGTCTTCCAAAAGACCGAACTCGGCCTATGAGACAAATCAGTGTACCTGTGTGGGGTATCCTCTGTCATTCCAACAAAATGAAAAAGTACTGAACTAAAAAAGCTGAATCTGGGTGTGCAATAAGCAGGAGAGAGAGAGAGAGAGAGAGAGAGAGAGATAGCTAAGTCCAGTGTTTTCTATAGTACAAAAAGGTAGTACAATCTTTACAGCCATAGGCTGCCTTCTTGAAAAGGTAAAAACCCTATTCTATGCCTAAGTCAAAGACTCAACTCATAAAGAGTTGAATGATCTAAGCATTGAGCCAAAGTGCCCTTTTATAGAGCTGAAAACCCCTTGTGGACTGGCCGATCTGCTGTCAACCAGCTCCAGGACAAATAATCCTCTTTTTACTACAGCCGACAGGAGCAACTCCTTCACACCTGGCTGACAGCCTCCTATCTTCTCCTGCCCAAAACTAGTAGCACACGCTCCTAATCTGGTTCTATCTAGTTCTTTATCTTGTTGCCTCTTTAGGATTAGCCCTGGGGTTAGCTAGTGAATGTCTTGTATGACATCCCTCTCTGCTAAACTTGATGATAGGAGTCCAATCTGTGTTCTTGGATGACTGTCATCATCCCATTGTCTATTCCTGGAGTCCCCCTGTCATCCTTCCCTTCCTAACAACTTTTCACTGAAAACCTTGCCCGGTCTCCAAATCCACTCCAACTCTAATGAAGATCTATGCATCTCATCCATCCTATCCCCTTTCCATTCCTGCCCTGTCCCTAAGCACTCTCTAGTCTTCTTTCTTGAGTATTGAGTCCGGCACTCTCACTCCACCCCTTCGAGAATCATCCTCCCCTAGAACCGTTGCCTGAAAGCTTTTTGTAAGCCCAACGGTGCCTGCTATGATAGATTCCACCACGTATCTAAGAGATAGAAATATAGAGAGAGAAGATACAGGGAGACAGAGAGAAGGGTTTAGGGAACTTTGCATAGGACACACACTGAGCGGGGAACAGGCCCCACCCCCTTTCAGGAACAATCCACGAGCTCGCAAGCCAGGATCAATACATCAATGAATACAAAAGCAAACAAATATGCCAATGTAGAAACCCAAGTCGAAGTTGAAGTCGATGTCAAGGCATAGGATCCTAATGCCGAACACACCACGGAGATGGCCCACAAGAATCTCTCACCGGGCTAATACCAAATCCAAATCCAAATCCAACGTACCCAAAGCTTGAGGTACCGACTGATAAGAGTAGGTGATGAAGTATATGATGCTTTAGCAACAGATCAATCATCCAAAACTAGAGTAGAAACAATCCACAAGAAGGTTGTACAGCATATGAATGGAACAGGACAAGTCCAAATCCATGGCAGCACGATAACCGGCATAGAATAGTAGCAGTCGTACAGACGGCAAATGGTTTATTCGGACAACAGCCAAGCAGCAGCAATTCTGGCAACAGCCACGTGGCGGCAGTGCACAGACAACAAGCACAATTCTGCAAGTGGCAACAACCAGATTGGCAACGGCGGCGCACAGGTGGGCGGCAGTGGCCAATAAGGCAGTGTGGTCCAATTAGGTAGCAAGTAGCCATAGTTGCAAAAAAACACATTTTTTAAAAAATAAAAAATAAAAAAAGTGTAAGTTTCAAAACGTCCTAATTTTTGGGACACGTTTTTTTTTGCAATTTTAAAAAAACAAAAAATATATATTCAAAAAATTTTAAATATTTTTTTAAAAAATAAAAAATTAGAATTAAAAATATTTTTTAAAAAACATTTCTATTTTTTTTTGGGACACGCTTTTTTGGTACATGAATGCTTAATGTTGAATGGTCATTGGTAAATCAATATTAAAGTTAATGTTGAATGGCATTGCCTGTCACCAGACCCATGGGCACCTGGGGCCATGTGAATGTATTATCATTATGATTTAATGAATTATGATAGCCATAGGCTTCAAATTGTTCAATCAAGTTTTTATACACAAGTTTAACTTTTATACATGAAATCTATGGTTCCTAGTCTTAAAAACCATATATACAAGCCATAATTACAGCTTTAAAAATTTAATGAATAAAAAACTTATTTTAAAAACTTTTCCAAAAATAAAAAACGTTTTTAAAAGTATAAAACTTATATAATACTACCCGTTCTAAAAACATCTGGCAACTATGGCAAGAGTGCTAGACAACACTTGCAAGCGACACTAGACAGTAGGTGGCGCAAGCAAATCAGTTGGCAACACACGCCGCCGCAGTCACGTACAAGCGGCGGCAACAAGTGGCGCAGCCCAACAACAAGCACAGGTGTACGGCAGCCAGGTGATGATTCGGTCAACCAAATCAGCAGTAAGGCGGCTAGATCAGTACGGCGATGATGGAAAACTTCCACGCTTCAAGAATGATGGGCTCCACATTTTTAATGATGATGATAAAGAGCTTCATGCTAGTTTTATACCTGAGGGGAGCCCTCCTTTTCGCCAAAAAGCTAGCCAAGCTTTTGCTTTGCCTTTTTCACTTTGCTTTCCTCTTTTACTTTTTATAATAAAATACTTATTCAAATATAGTCAGCTTTTCCAAAGTTCTTGTGCTTTCCTTTTTTGGCTTTAGGACCTTGCTTTTTGGCCCTAGAGCTTCTTTTTGAAAAAGCATCATTTTGCTTATTGGTCTTGCTCAATCCCCTCTTGCCAATGAAGCTCCTCGCTCGCGGTCAACTCAGTTTGACTTTTTGCTTTTCTGTACTTATTGACCAAAACTCGCACTTTTCCATATGCAAACCTTATAGTGCCTTTCCTCATGCCTTCTTTCATCAGTCCGGTGTCCGGCCAAGGGTTACATCATGTGAATAGAGTGCTAGGAAGGCCTAATAGTTACATTCCCTTCCTCTTATATATCGCAGTTGTCCTCAGTTGTCCTCAACTGCGAAGTACAAGTGTATCAAGCATATCCATATGTTCCAAGTACTAGCCCCATTTGGTGAGCTTGTGCATCTGGTCATCCCCATATCTGCAATGTCATCGGCAACGTCTCTATGCCTTATCTTTGACCAATGGCTTTATTCTTGATGGTAGTTCTTCATGGCCTGTCACATGTGTTGGATAAAATAAATCCATACTTACCTCCTACAAAAACTAGACTGAATCTAGTCAACAAACAGGTATGCATCATTCGCGTCTACTGGGTATCCCAAGTACTGGCCAGGTAATCTGGAGCCCAATGGACTATCACATGCCATAAATCCAAGTATTGTCCACGCATCAAAAACACCACACAAAGTCAAAGAAATTCAAACATAGACCACATAAAGTCAAAGAAATTCAAACATAGACCACACAAAGTCAAATGCACAAGTAAAGATCCTCATGTTCATGGATTGTCCTATCTGGTTTCGTCGAAAACCGCTTCTGAGCTATCTAGCTCCCGAAGGAAACCGCTCAATCAATCATCATGGCCATCTGGTCACGAGGACCGGCCGAGTGTTCATCAATAGTCATCTAGGCCATATGGTCGCACTGATCGCCCGACTATGAAATCCAACACAATCATCTCGGCTATCTGGTCACTGTTACCGCTCGACTGTTCATCAATAGTCATCTGGTCACAATGACCGCCCGACTACGAAATCCAAGGCATCAGGCACGAAGGCCGCCCAATGGGTCATCTAGCATCGTTGCCACCCAAATACAAATCTTTGCTCCTTGGATCATCTCGTATGCAATCATTACATAAGCAAAATAATGATCAATTACATTCCAGACAATGAAGAGGGCTAGAGGTACAATCCCTCCCTCTTGAATCTATCTTGTTCGCAAGACGTCTATGTCTGTACTTCAAATACATTTGGACCAACCGCTTCCTCATAAGCTGTAAGTATATCTGTATAGTCCTTGAAGTACTCTTCTGGCATCCATTTCACATCCAATAACGAATAATTCTTGAATTTCAAGAGGACCTTTCTGACCACTGTCTTTCCTCTTTTTCTCACAGAATGAAAACACAATTTGTTCTGGTTGCAAAATCTTTGCTCTTCCACCTCTGGTGGATCCTCGGAAACAGGCTCCTCTAGGAGAGGTACTGTAAATGGTTTCAATAAACTAACATGGAAGGCGTTATGTATCCTCCAATGATCTGCAAGGTCCATATACCATCATTTCCATTTCTTGACTTTGGTAATCCAAAGATAAAGTCCATAGCAATATTCTCCCATGGAACATTTGGGATCGGCAATGGTTACAATAATCCTTCTGGCTTTTGTCGATCAAACTTGACCTTCTAACAAACCAAACATTCTTGAACATATAGCTCAATGGCTTTTCTCATGCTAGGCTAGTAGCTCTCCAAAGCGTAAGTTGTAGTCAAGATGCCTCTATTGTCACCATTTGGTCCCTTCACCAGTCTTTTGATCAGTGTTTCACACACAAAGCGGAACCAAGGTGTGAACAGGGATTTAGAAGATAATACTCCATTTTGACTGCCTATCATGGCAATACGATTTGAGAACATCAAAAGCCACCTGATTGTATATTTCTATCTGGCCGTCCCTTTGCGGATGGAATGCACTGGACAAATGCAACTTGGTCCCAAAGTTATCAAACAATGCTCTCCAAAAATTTGAAGTAAACTTGGGATCCCTTGTTTGATGTTATTGTCCTTGGCAAACCTCCGATGGGGTACCAATGGCGGATGAACAGGCGAGCAATGTCTTCAGCCGTGGCCGTTTGCTTGCAACATGCAAAATTTACTGAATCTGTTTACAATGGTCATGCACTATGTGTTCCGAGATCCAAATGCACTGGAAAGTGGTCCAACAAAGTCCATATTGATATCTTGGAAAGGACCGTCAAGAACTGGCAAAGGTTGAAGTAACCTTGCCTGTTTCATATGAGGTACCTTCACTTTCTAGCATATCTGACATGCTTGGACATATTGATAGACATCCCGTCTCATCTTTGGCCAATAGAATGATCGCTCAAGTTTCTCCAATGTACTGTTGATACCAGGATGCCCTCCAACGAGAGAATCATGAGCATCATGGAGAAGTGCCTGTCACTTTTCCCTAAGAATGCATAGCCGGTTCTTGTAAAATAACTAGCCATCATGAATGGTGTAGTGACCCGGTTTTGACTACAGGGCCAATCTAAATTGAGTCCCAAATTCCAAAGAATCCTCATATTGTGCCTTCATACTGTCGAGATCTTTTCCATGTATTTCAAGCATAGTGAACTCCTACAAATTTTGAATTGTGCCTTTTCGACTAAGAGCATTGGCAACAAGGTTATTTAAGCCAGGGATGTATTCAATCATACCTCCAAACTGTTGGAAGATCTGACTCCATCTGCCTTGTCTGTCACTACATTGGGCACTAGGCATGGTCTGTAACCATCTCAATGCCTAGTGATCTGTCTTAACGGTAAACTCTCTCTCGTAAAGGAAGTGTTTCCAATGTTTAAATGATGTCATCACTCCCAATAATAACTCCTTGTCATACATAGAATAATTTTTTTCTGCGTCATTTAATTTCTAGCTATAATAAGCCATTAGGCGCCCGGACAGCTCCTATGGCTAAATTTCTGGCATCGGTGATTATCTCAAAAGGATCATCCCATGAAGCCAATTTGAGAAGCGGAGACTTAGAGGTCACTTTTTTCATTGCATGAAATGCCTCAAGTGCTTTGCCCATGACGGACACTTTTTGACATGTCTTCACGCCCTTGAGCAAGAGGAGCTGCAAGGTCGGAAAATTTATCCATATGGGTACTGTATGGTTGGCAGAGACCAACAAAAGAGCTGATCTTGCGCATTCTTGGGAACATCCCATTCGAGAATTGCCCTTACCTTTGTAGGGTCTAGGCTAATCCCGTCAGAACTCATGACATATCCCAGATAATGGATTTCTTCTACTCCAAATTCGCTCTTTTTTGCATCGATGTAGAGCGCATTGTCTCGCAAAAGTTGCAAGACCTTTCCTCAACGAAGTACCGACAAAAGTGATGATTCTTCAGCAGCAGCTCCAAAGACTCCAGCTTTTGTGCACTTGGAGATTATGGACATAGATGCTTCATCTTCTTTGAGCAAGAAGGCAGTTAGTCTCACCGCCAAGGATACTCAGGAGTGGATTGTTGATAGTGGTGCTTCCAAGCACATGACTCTTTCCCGAGAGTTATTTTACAGGATCTATAACGGCAAATAGGTCACATCTTCATTGGTGACAAATCCACTAATCCCTTGGTTGCTTTACAGTCGCCTAAAGCTTATGCACAGTTCTGCCCAATGTTTGGTCGCTTTGTCCTTGCGTTTGGCAGTCAGTCAATCAGTTTGTCCACTCAGTCTTATGGGCACAATTCAGCTTGTATACAGTTCTCCAGAAGAAGAAATAAAGCAAATACTGCCTTCAGTGGGTAATTCGGGACCCCATCTAGTGTCATCTCTACTACATCTCTTTCAAATTCATGTATGTTGTTTTAAAGGATTGCTAAAGACTCACTAAACTCGGGTTTAAAGAAAGGCTTCGTTGTTTCACATGGTCCTAGCTCGGTGCATGCTATTGTACCGTGGATCTGTGCACCTTCATCTGGGACTGAATTAGTGTTTAGCCTTGTTGCACCTGATGCTGAAACAATGTTGCCTGGTCCCCACACCACCACAAGTTCAAGACACCGGCGATGGTTTCATCCATGCACGATGCAATAAGGGTGCGTGGGACATGGAACACAACAATATCTCGGAATCACCCTGAAGCTCTGATACCATGTCACATGTGGAAGTTCTGGGAGAAGCTCTGATACCATGTCACATGTGGAAGTTCTGGGAGTTTTCTTTCATCCCTAAACACCATCTTGAAACATGCCGATGCAAAACACATGCAGGAGAGAGAGAGAGAGAGTTCCAGTATTTCCTATAGTACAAAAAGGTAGTACAATCTTTACAGCCATAGGTTGCCTTCTTGAAAAGGTAAAAACCCTATTCTATGCGTAAGTCAAGGACTCAACTCATAAAGAGTTGAATGATCTAAGCATTGAGCCAAAGAACCCTTTTATAGGGCTGAAAACCCCTTGTGGACTGGCTGACCTGCTCTGTCAGCCAACTCCAGGAAAAATAATCCTCTTTTTACTGCAACCGACAGGAACAACCCTCCACACCTAGCCAACAGCCTCCTGTCCTTTTCCACAAGGTTCTCCTACCCAAAGCCTAGCACCTCCCAGAGTTCGGCCTTACCATTGACAACCTCCTCTTCTCCATATCAGACTGCCAAGACCACAGCCCCAACCTAGCCCAACACTTCTATCTCCTTGAATGGACTTGTGATGGAGGAGGCTCAGTAGACATCCTAGCTGGGACCACCCATCTACCTCATTGGTGAAGTTGGCATGTGGTGGGAGTGACCACTGCCACTAGTGAGGACGGGGATATCAAGTGCACTCACGATTTGTTTGTTGAGAAGCTATGGCATGGTTTCCTTCTTCCATCAGTACCTCGAGAAGCCCAACAAAGTCTAGCAGCTCACAAGAAGTCAGAGAACAGCCAATTCGGTCTTCTCGGTACATGTTAAGGCCAAACGAAATGATTTGAGCAACCAAGTTACACTTGACAAATTTATTTCTTTGACACGTGAGCTCCTAGGAACCTCAAGACACCAGAGATAGGCTCCACGTGCATTTGCATGAGCTGCTTATACGTGACCCTCGAGATGTGGGATGTGCCTTGAGGTCCTTACAACCTGTCATGCATATAAAATCCTCCATGAGGCACTTACCAAAGATGTGGGATGGTTGGAATGTGAATAATCATAAACCTTAAAGCCCTTCGGAGGTGCTTACACATATCACCAGATATCCTCTTCCTGGGATAGTACAGATCGGCCTGTCACAGCCATGGATTGGCGTGAGCTGCTACAATGTCCGATGTTGCTACTAAACTAAGGCCGATGGTATACGGCACATTGATGACGCACAGATGCCACTGATCGCATCAAACCAAGACATATAACTTGATATACACATAGATGATGCATAGATGCCTATCCTAAGGTCAAATCGCATCAAACACTCCGAAAATTAGGTGTAAGAAGCTGTTTACCTTAACGTAATAGGCCTTTTTAATGTCTGCGGGGCTAGCGTCCGTAGCAACGCCTAGTATATCGTAGAATTCCGTTTCCTTAACCATTTCTGCGGACAAAGCTCTACAACCAAAAACGCTTCCTTCTGCTTGGTAGTAAAACGCAATTAGATCTCTTGAAGCTTGCTAAACACACACACTCTCTCTCTCTCTGTGTGGCAAAACCGCGTGTCTGGAAAAGTTTTTAGAGAAGCACTTTATACGCTCGATGACGTGGCACTACATTCCTGGGTTTGAATTTTAATTTCATTTTTTTTCCAAGAAAAGATCCTTCCATTAGTTACCAAACAAATACAAGCGAAAACAACTAAGTACATGCGAAAACATAGATAAGAAAACAATAGGGGACAGAGAGGCCTATAAAATCACCGTCTTTTACCCTAAGGAAAGGACTGCTACTCCAAATTCGCAGAAGAGTCTCCTCGAAGCTTCTCCCAATGGCCTAGTCCATATGCTCCTGATGGACTCAACACGTGGCCTAGTAGTGCCCTCTATGGCCAGGCTCTGCAAGCACGCCAAATGTGCCATGCTACTATAATGTTGATGATAGCAAGGTTGTCATGATACTATGGTGAGAGAGAAGTAGGGCGAGGTTATGTCTCGTCTCCTCATATACTGGGGCCAGTGCTATCTCCTCATATGCTAGGGCCAGTGCTATCTCCTCATATGCTAGGGCCAGTGCTGTCTTGGACGCTCTAAGCTATCACCCTCAGGTGATGATGCAGGGGGCTGGTGCCTAGTCCATGGTGAAGCTACGGAGGATGTGTTACCAAACCTGTTGCGTCTTGGGACAATCCCAAAGGCAATGCCGCTATGACTCTAAAGGATATTCTCACTGCCAAGCTCCTATGAGATCACAGAGGAAACACGTGGGGATGCCCTGAGTGCCAGTGTATTGCCATTGTTGTGCTAGCATACTATCAACCTCTGGTATTTAAATCATGCGGCCCATATTGTTAAAACCCTAAGATCTCTCTAGATAATTGTTATGCATAAACATGCATAAATCAGGCATAACTCAACCACCCAACCACCCCCATGCATACATGAATCATAAATGAAATACATCATACCTCTACCTTGATGTCCCATACCATCAAGAGGTATAACTCCAATCCAATAGCATAGCTATAGTGTGAAATGGTAGATGAGTAGATATGGACCTCTACACAAGAGACTATAGCATAAGCCCACAAGCCTCTAAGCCTCCCAAGCCCCCTTGAGTGTGCCCCATGCCCCTATTACATAGGAGGGCCCTCAAGTGACTCTTGACTTTCCATTCCTCATGTGTGACCCTTGGATGCCTGACCCTAACCTTAAACCTTAAGGTTAGTCCTAACCCATGCTCCACTAGAGCTTGTTCCCATGCTCCCATGCTCACAAGCTTAATGTGGATTAGCCTCCTAGTATATGCACACATAATGTGTATATAACATAGCACACATAATGTACATATAACATACTTTCCCTCTCTCAAAACATTGCACTCTTGCAATGAAAAGAAGGAGAACTGCGCTGAACAATCTCAACCAACTCCCAAGTTGAATCCTCAATTTTCCTATCTTTCCACCTAATTTTAACCTTAAAGAAAAGTCAACTACAAAGTTTCCTTTCCCTGAATTCATGTACCTTATCAGGTTCATGTGGAACATGGGATAAATAATCGACTTCAACAAGTTCTCGAGGAGTAACTGTGTTATCCTCACCTCCCAGTTTCCCTTTCAACCTATTGATATGAAAGACTGGATGAACTCTAACATGTGGCGGTAGTTTTAAGTTCAAACACAACCGTGCCAATCCGATGTATAACTCAAAATGGACCACAATATCTAGGAGATAAATTTGAGCATTTTTTCATTGAACAAGTCTGAGAATCTTTAAGAACATTAAAATAAACCAACGCTCCTGGTTCAAAAGACTGAGATGAGTGTCCCATATTAGCATAAAACCGTGCCCTATCCTGAGCACTCCTGATAGAATCCCGAGCTTCGGTCCAGCATTTCCTGCATATCTCGCAAGAAATTCCTCGATGCATCAAGCTCGATGTCCTTAAGACTTTGATGTTCTTAAGACCGACATCAATAGATGCCCTGAGTTAATACCCATACATAAGACTGCACGGACTAAAACTAATAGCCGTATATTTAAAACTGTTATAGGCAAATTTCATCATTGAAATATTTTCCAATATGATGATTTTCTAGAGATATATGTACGAAGCATATACTCTACAATCTGATTCATACACTCTGTTTGCCCATCAGATTACTGCGGATGATCAGAATAATTCACATTCAAAGTAACTTCCTCGTTGTAAACCATTCGGAATAAAGTAGGAAAGCATGGCATTTTAACAGCAGAAACCAGGGATTCATCGGCGCCTCGACATACCCACATCTGCATATGGAATAATCGACGTCTCGAGTTACCCATATCAACATAGAGAGTCATCAACGTCTTGATGAGACACATATGTCCATCCGTAAACCTATCAGGTTGATTGTGTAAATCACCTAAAGTACGGAACTAGAGAAAAAAAATGCCAACAAAAGAAGAATCCAAATTTTCTTATCCGAACACAACAAGATAAACTTGTTTGAACTCTAAAGAAATAGATTTAAACAAGTGAAAATGCCGACGAGATTACCCTCATCAAAACATGCAGGCTACAGATAAAAGAAATTTATCTAGAGAATGCCCACAATATAACTTTTAGTGAATTTAGAAAATAAGATTGTCTTTGAATGTTGAGGTCAACATGCTAAGTGATGTAAGCAAAGCAACAATCTTGAGCCCAAATTATCCCATAAGATAATATATGTGAGGGATCACTAGCGTCCCATACCACCATGATATCACCCATACATACCTTAACAATTTGAAACTCCCTAGTATGCCGTCTAGGAAAATATGAACAAAATCCTGTATAAAAGAAATAAGATGGCCTTATCCAGACTTTCACATACTAAACCTGTCTCTATATACTTGAGACTACATCAAGGAACAAATCCTTCTGAGTACATCATTTAGAAAAGAAATTGAATTATTGGCACCTTTCTAATGATAACTATCCAAAACACAATAAAGTTAGGGTAGAAAAATAACTCACCTAGATATATAAGCAACTAGGTATCTGAGTTGGAACATGTACAAGAGTATAAGAAATATACTCCAAAATTACGTGTAAAAAATGAAGGCAAATGCTACCTTCAAAGCACATGTATTTATTCAAAAGATCAAAAGATCCTTATAAAACCATGGATAAAAGCATAGAAGCTCCTCGAATCCATAAAAACCATAGTTGATCATAAAAATCAATGCATACCATCTAATGGACATAAATCATGCCAAAAGAAGCATTAAAATTGGTGGCCAACTCATCAATCCGGAGTATATGAACGTTGTGTTGTTCAAATAAAACTCCAAAGTAAGAAAGTGAAACACATGTGTGTAACAGTCAATTAAAAAAACCCCTAGACACAAGTGATCTAGGCAGAACCTGATGAGTCCATATAAACTTGGAAAACATCCAATAAAATCCACCAAAACAAACCGATCAACTAACCCATGATATAATTTGTCTTAGGCTTAAGAAATTAAGCACAATCCACACTTTAATAAGTGCCAAAATAAATTATCATGGAAAAGTGTCAAAGGTGAAACACACTTTGAACGTAAATTATAGCCATCAAAAGTAATTAAGGAACATGTCCAAAAAGAAAGACTAAATAATGGTAAAAAATCATGAATACATCGTTTAGAATTAATCCAAACATAAATATCTATTAATACAAGATATAATCATATTAATAATATGCAAATAACTCGCATCTATCTAATGTCAGCACGAAGAAACGTACTTCAATATTAAATAACCCTCGAAAATATTAAATTCTCGAGAAAAAGAATTATCATGATTTTTTCTAATTTTTCTAAATTTTACAAGACCTCAAAATATAATAATTTTGAATTCCACCAAACCTATCCTATGGCATTCCAAACCTATATTTTTCTAGAAAATTTTTAGCAATTAAATTTACCAAAATACCATTGATATTTAAAAAATACTAATTTTTAGGATTTCTAAAAATAATTTCTAGAAATTTTCTAATTTTCCCTGAGAATTTCATCGTTCACGAAATTTTCAATTTCGCCCGACAATTCTCAAATCCAATGAAAAGTTTCAATTTTAATGGATTTTTCTAATTTTTTGGGTCAAAAAATATAATTTTAAAGAAATTTGAATGGTCACGGGCGCCCGAATGGACACACCACATGCCAAACACCAACCCCACATTTTCTCGAAATTTAAAATAATCTTTGTCTAATTTTTCACTAATTTTTAGATATTTTTTGAAATTTTTAAATTACCCCGAACGCATTTAGAATACGAACGGTCAAAAAATTTCGGAATTCCAACGGTTTTCCCGAAATACGGAAAGCCAAAAGTTTTGGGAAAATGAAAAGACAAAAAGATTTGGAATGTGAAAGGTCAAAGGTTTCCGGAATACGGAAGGTCAAAAGTTTTTCCGGAATTCGAAAAGCCAAAAGGTTTCGGGAAAACAGAAAGCCAAAGGTTTTCCGGAAGATGAAAAGCCAAAAATTTTCAGAGAATTTTTTACTCAAATCCCGTAATTTTCAAAAATTTCCAGGCTTTTTTCAAGCTTTTTTTGAAATAAATTCAAAAGCTTCTTTTGAAATAAAAAACTCAAAATGAAAAAAATGAAAAAAATGAAAAAATAAGGTTTATTGGCTTATAGCCAATTTGATTTGTTTAAGGGGGGGGGGGATTTTTTTCGCCCCGGCTCTGCTGTGTCTGCAGCGCACCCCCCCCATCGCCTGTGCCGCGTGGAAAGCCTAAGAGAAATGAGAGAGATGGATTCTCTCTTCTCCCCTCTCTCCTCCCTTTCCTCTCCATTTCCATCTCTCCTCCAATCTCTTCTCTCTCTCTCTGTTAATCAGAGACAGATTGGCTTAATCTTTGATTAAAGATTTTAATTAAACTTTTTTAATCATAATTATGATTTATGCTTTTAAAAAAATCATTTTAAAGAGATTTTTCACCCAAAAAAGAGAAAGAAAAATCAGATTTGAGAGGCAGAGAGAACCCCACGCACACAGGAGAGCAATTCATGTATCAAAATGCTGTCCCCTACTGAATTTCAGTAGAAATTGACAGAATTTGATGGCATTCCCGCGGAAAAAACCCGCAAAAATGTATAAAAATACATTTTGAATCATAAAAATGCTCAAAAAATTCCTTAAAAATTAGAAAAAAATTTCTAAAAACCCTAGAAATTTAGGGAATCCATTCTACAAAAATATCCACCATAAACTTTATGGTATTTTTGTAAAAAATTCTATTAATGCTCGATTTTAACCATTAAAAATATAGGAAAAAATAGCATTAACTCACGGAATTTTCCTTGCAACGTCGATTCGTCCATTGAATTGTAGTTACACATGTTCCAATCACCAAATCGATGATCCACGTGTAATTCATCAACACAAATCAACAAAAAATAACATTTTATTAGTAAATATTAAAATTTACTAAAAAAATCAACAACAATTAAATAGAGATTGCTCTGATACCACTGTTAAAACCCTAAGATCTCTCTAGATAATTGTTATGCATAAACATGCATAAATCAGGCATAACTCAACCACCCAACCACCCCCGAGCCCAAGGGATGCACACATGAATCATAAATAAAATACATCATACCTCTACCTTGATGTCCCATACCATCAAGAGGTATAACTCCAATCCAATAGCATGTAGCTATAGTGTGAAATGGTAGATGAGTAGATATGGACCTCTACACAAGAGACTATAGCATAAGCCCACAAGCCTCCAAGCCTCCCAGGCCCCCTTGAGTGTGCCCCATGCCCCTATTATATAGGAGGGCCCTCAAGTGACTCTTGACTTTCCATTCCTCATGTGTGACTCTTGGATGCCTGACCCTAACCTTAACCCTTAAGGTTAGTCCTAACCCATGCTCCACTAGAGCTTGTTCCCATGCTCCCATGCTCACAAGCCTAATGTGGATTAGCCTCCTAGTATATGCACACATAATGTGTATATAACATAGCACACATAATGTGTACTCACAGAAGGGGATGTCAGGGGGGCATCCTTGGGGGTGAAGGGATCATGCCACTGCCACTCACCATCCCATTGTACCCGCATCAGACCAGCCCTCCCATAACCATAATCTCCGAAATCTCTCTCTCATTGCTTTAGCCGGGGGTGGGTTGGCGTGCCATCTGTGGTGATGAAACCCAATCACTCTCACCCTCTATAAGTGTTAAAGAGGGCAGGGGAGGGGGGGTTGAAGCCATGAGGGTGCCTCCATTTACACCATGGACTGTCGTTGGGATATCATGTTTGATAAATACCCCTACCCACTCCAGGCGGTGATAATATTATTCATGGCCCTTGATTTGTTCGGATGGAAATCTATGTGAAAGGGGAGCATCCATCATATGTGTTTAAATGAGGACAGAGGCACAAACGTGTACACCCCTGAGTTGACAAGCCAACGAGCTAATGATATTGCGCTTTCCTAATAAGCCCATGAATTGACGAGCTTGGTCTCCATGAAAGGTTCTCCATGCAGTAGCACTATACGAGAGCGGTGATAGCCACGCTTGAGAGAGAGAGAGAGAGAGAGAGAGAGAGAGAGAGAGAGAGAGAGAGAGAGAGAGAGAGAGAGAGAGAGAGAGAGAGAGAGAGAGAGAGAGAGAGAGAGAGATACTGAGGAAAAAATGCATGGGGAGTAATTGAAGGTCCATTTCATGTAAATTTGATGTACAATCGAAAACCCCATTCAAAATGACATCATACCACACTACATGCTCGATAAAGCTACACTAGTATCTCTTACGTCATCACCAAAAATAACTTCTCTTGGGTGCTCTCTATAAATTGCTAGTGCCGAATTGTTGCATCAATCTACACATGAACCGAACCCATTGCCAACCACTTATCCACATCCACTTTGCCCACAATCAAGAACGTCATCGGCGGGCGGGAGTGGCCTCATGACTTGTAGTTCCACAAGTGAGCTCATGGCCTCATGACTTGTAGTTCCACAAGTGAGCTCATTGTAGTTCTTCAACCCTCTCCTTCTTCCAATGTGGAGTTGTGTAGACTGCTGGCTTCGGCCTCATGCAACCACTTTAAATCAAATGTATCACCATGGACTATGCAAATGTTATGTAGGATTAACAAAAGCACCCACAACATCATGAACATTATGAAGATCCATGTCACTCTAGCAACATCTGAAACCTAGCTTTGAGATTCCAAAAGCCCTCTCAACTAGCATCCTTGTGCTAGATTGTATGAAGTTCCAATAGTACACATCTGACAAACCTTCTTTGCTTCCTTTGAATGGGACCAACATGTATGGAGGAGGGGAATATGCACAATCTCTCCCACCAAACAATAATTCTTGAGATCTTCTCTTTTAAATCTTTGTCCTATTTCACTTCGTGCAAAGTTTAGAGAGTCATATATTAAGCCAGCCCCAGCCATATCATAGTTCAAAATGGAACAATCCGCATACATTTAATGTAGTAGGATTGAGTGAAATCCCTTACGATTGAAGTAATCCACATGGTTTTTCTTTGGAGCAATGATAGGTATATATGACCCATCAATGACACCTACAACATAGGGCACACCTCAAAACATCCAAACCCTTCTATAAGCTTCACCAATCAAGACTATGAAGGCCAATGGATGTAGAAGTTATGTAATTTTGTGAATCTTTAAAGATTCACAAAATCTTGAATCTTTAATTGTCTTGAACTTAAGAATAATGCTACATGATGTACTCTTTACACATCCATACAATGTAGGCCTCCGTACAATGTATGCCACATCCCCGAGTGGCGTGCCTAATACAAGAATTTGTAGACAAATCTTAACCAAATCAACATTCTACCTTGCACAAGAGAGGGAGAGAAGAAGAGAAGGAAGACCATGCAAGGGTTGGTTCAGAGACTAGCACCTAGCCAACCCTAATGAGGGTTAACTCCCTGATGTGAGGTTGCTAGGGGCTCACTCCACCTCCACTTGTGTCACCCAAATAGAGCTTCCACAAGCTAGGTAGAGTGCAAAGAGGAAGGGAGCTACGGAAAGCTCTACTCAATGCCTTTGTGTGTGCATAAGTGATCTCAAGAAGAGGACAAGAGGAGGGAGAAGAGAGAGCAAGACAAGAATCATCACCTACATGCACACACCCACCACAATCAAGCAAGCATGAATTCACAAACACAAGCCTACCACCATAGCCACAGAGAGTGAGAGAGAGAGAAGGTAAAACTCACTTGTGATAATGGGATTGTCTCTTTTCATATTTCATAAATCACGTATATACATGAGCTCACTTTTTACAATGGCTGGCCGCCCATTTACAATTGGGGGCCCAAAACTGATTTCCTAGCTCTATGTACACCTAGGCTCATTCCTCACTAGCATTATACAAGTTGTAAGCTCGGTTATCCCATAACCATGCTTGAAAAAATAATGTTAACTAGTGCGGTTAACATACCTCCCTCCCTAATTTAGATTCGTCCTCAGAGCTGACAAGGGTACTTCGTGGTAGTAGATGGAGTAGGTGCAGATGAAGTCATACTGTGACTTGGGATGTGGGGGGGATCGATGGAAGACCTTGTAGTAGCTGGTCCAAAAGGTGGTCTCCATCATATCTTTGAAGGTCTGTAGGCGCCAGGTGAGCATCCATTGGATGCGGTCATAGTAGCCGAACAGCTGCTTCAAGGTTGGGCCTTTGTTGAGGTCGAAGGCGAGGCCTTGGTTGCCCTCATAGTAGTGGTTCCAATCAGGAAGGCCTCTAGAAGTGTCGTAATGAAGTAGAAGAAGCAGATGGTGGCCACAATTGTTGGATCAAGCACCTAATCATATCTTGATGAAGGCTATATCTTTGTCAGCATAGTGGCCTCGGTGTAGGGGCTTTAGGGCATTGGTGGGGAGAACCACGGAAAGTTGTATTGGAGCTTAGGGTTCGATGTTTGTCCTATCTGAAAGAGGTCCCAAGCCCATTGTCGGTGAATGGGCAAGTATGTGGGGTTTATCCACCATAGGTGGAATGGTGCCTTACAATATTGCTCCCAGATGTACGGCTTGAGAAGAAAAGGCTGGCGCCAGGCACAGGCTGCTTGCCCATAAGTTTGAATGTAATGGGGCGAGTAGTGGAGGGAGGTCACTGGAAACTGCCTCATTGCCGATGGGGGTGTTGGCACTTGCATGGGCTGTGCTTGGCATCCAGATAAGGCCAAAGGACATGGATGTTCATTCCGTTTGTAACCCTGCTGATTGGGACTTGTTGGAGTTGTCAAAATTGAGCAATATGTTGATTGCATGCTCAAAATCCGTGCGGTCGAGGGGTCACACCAGTTGAGGGGGTTGAGGGGTGGGTCGATTTCTTCATGCTATTGCGGTGGTGGTGGTAGGGGGATCTCGCCTTCCTCCAGAGGTGTCAAGGAAGGGAGGTTAGGGAGTGATTACGATTGGGGTGGAGGAGCTATCGATAGAGAGGGTACCATTAGCAAGGGTGGCTGTAAGGAAAGGTGGGGGCCTTGTTGATGTTGAGGGTATATCTTTCAAGTTGAGGGGGACGCCCAAATGAATCTGGAGAATGGGGGGTGTTGGTGATGGAGGAGGAGTGGGTATGTGAGGGGGTGTAGAGGATTGTGATGGAAAGAGGGAAAGAGTGGTTGTTCCTAGTGCTGGTGGTGGGGTGGAGGGTGGGAGCTGGTGCTGGTTTGGGATGTAGCAGGGGGTGGAGGCTGATGAGGAGGGGACGAGGGTGCGGGTGGATGGCTTGGGGGATTCCCTGGATCGACGCCTCCTTCGTGTCGCTGTCTGTTATTGTCATCATCGTCGTCGTCAGAGGAGTTGTTGTAGGGGCACTTCGAATAAAAGAAGTGGTGAGCGTCTTCAGCTTCCTAGGATGAGAAGTCGAGGGGGAAGGCCATGTGGGAATCATTAAATTGCATGATCCCAGTGGCATGGATGATCTGGAGTTAGAGGTGGCATCAGTGGTAGGGGATGAGGAGGCCATGGGCAGTGTAGGGGGAGAGGTCGGCGCAGGGACTTGCAGGCGGAGTAAACGATCTCCCACCCTAGGTTATGGAGGAAGTGGAGGGCTACGGCGATGTGGGAGGGAGAGTATGGGTATGGACAGAGCCCCTCAAGGATGCGAGGTCGATAATGTCATCATTGGTGGGTTGCCCATATCGAAGAAGGTGAGCCTAGTTTAGGAGGTTGGCGTGAATGGGGTGGACAGGGAAGTCGAAGAGGGCGACAGGTTCAGAGAAGGAAATCTGGGCTTGGAAAAAGAGGGTGACAAGGAAGGAGATGGAGGCTATGGGAGCTTGGTGAGGATGTACGAAAGGGTGGTGGTGGAAATGGGATCATCGATGAAAATATCATGCTGAAGGTTTAGGCGGATGGCGCAGTGGTTGAGGTCAAGAAGTTGGGCAGGGTTTTGTGGAGGGGTGGCGAGGCAAGGGAGCTCTGTGTGGTTGTGTCCATCAGCGCGTCGACTTTACGTTTCGATGGGTATTGGGCTAGAAGAGGTGGGTTGAGGAGGTGTCCATGAGCGCGTCGGTATTGGGCTAGAAGAGGTGGGTTGAGGAAGAAAAGCCCGGGCCTCCACAGCTTGGAGCTATAAATCCTTTTGGCACAGGGCGTGCTCAGGTACTTCCTGGTATTGACTGAAGGAGAGACCGAGATGGTTTCCTTTCTCCTCTCCACGCGCCACTCGTTTGTTAGAGTTGATAGGCTTCTGTTTGGGCAAGGGCAAGGGCGTGATGGGCGTGCTTCACCGCTTCTTGAGCGGCCTGTAGTGTGTGTTGAAGCTCGTTGAGGTGGCGAGGGTGGCCTCGCGATCTTCCAAGGCCACCTAGAGGGGTTGTTGGCCAGCGTGGCCTCGTGGAGCGCCTCTTGGGTTTGCTATGTTGTTGGTTGGCTTTGGCCTTTAGCATTTGTTGTTGTTGGGCCGTTGTGACCTGCTCCTACTGGCGGTGTATATAATCATTCATGGAGCTCATCAACTCCCAGGCGAGGCTAGAGAACCCTTGCGTAAAATTGGGAACTGCACTGTGGGTGGAGCGGATGAATTCGAAGTAGGCTTCTTGAGAGCGAAAGTGGCATGCGTGTGCCCATCACAGGTTGTCCATGGTATTCTGGGAGGAGGCGGGGGGGAGGGGCAGAGTGGAGACATGGGGAGGGGGGGTTTCGTAGAGATTCTGCTCAAAAAATTGGGTTTTGCGTCGCAGCTCCTCCTCCTCGTGGGCTCTTCTGCGGGCGTTAGCTTCATAGGCCTCCGTGTCTGCCCGAGCAGCAGTGGCTTGGTGGTAAGCAGGCTCGTGTGGGCTGGGGATTGGGGTGATGGTGTTTGGGGGATGGAGAGATTGGAGAGGGGTGGGGTGCTACCAGAGGTATGGGAATAGGGGCGATACCCTCGAGTTGAACTAGGCGGGAGAGGTCTGGCTAGTCGACAGTGTGGTATAAGACTTTTGTGAGGAGTGAGCTTGCCTTGTGGGTTTGTGTAGACTGCATGGAGTTCTTTATGTATGTATTCTACCTAGTTCACCTATACCCCTTGATGGACGCAGCAGGTGAGGGTGGATAAGTGGCACACTGATTGAAGCAATCGATACAGCGCGTGAGGAGGAAGGAGAAGGCATGAGCTGGAATGATGAGCTCCTCCTAGGATATGTTCTGCCACTCCACCCCATCCTACAATAGTTTGGCTAGGGGAGAGAGAAAAGTGAGTGAAATGGAATTGGTGGGTCCCTTTTATAGATTTCCACGAAAGGTATGGCTGTGACTTCAAGAAGGTATAGTGCGTCACTGTCAAGGACAGTGGACTGGGGTTGGATGGTCAAGGCATCCTCTTGAAATTTTGCTTTCCCCTTGTCCTACAGAGTAGTAGGGGTGGTGGCAATGGAGGCTATCTTGGGCTTCCATTGAAATTTTTGCGGTTCTAGAATCACGGGAGTAGTAGGGATGGTGTACCTTGGTTGTTGCAGGACCCAAATTTGCTGATTTCCTTCATAGAAGTGTTGAGCTTGGAGGAGAGGCTTAGGGATCCACATGTAAGTAGTCGCGGGGCAAGGTCGAGGTTTTTGGCGATGATGGTTTAGCCTTGTGGAAGGTTTTCGCCGAAGGTTTTGTACCGTGTGTGCTTGTGGTTGTCAAATGGGGGGCCGTTGGGAGGTACAAGAAGCTGGTTTCATCGGGGCATGAGTTTGGAAAGTGGATCTTTGGGGAATCCACAAAGTTGTAGCACCTTCATAATATCCTTGGGCTATAAGGAGCTTTTTGGGCACCTAGGTGCGAGAGTTCTTGCATTATGTGTCTTTGGGCCGAAGTTGTACTTGGGTTAGTGGGTTAGTCTTGTTAGTGGGGGTATTAGGGTGGTGGTTTCTTTGATGTGGGTGTGGGTCGTTACAAAAAGTGGTGTTGATGAGGGTTGGTGAGGCAATTTGGGCATGCGCTGTGGGGAGAGGCATCTTTTTGGGCAGCATGGTTCTATGTTGGTCGGAGAGTAGAGTCATGGTGGTTAGTGGAGGGGAGTGATCGACTTGGGTTGGGTGATCATAGGACAAGGGTTCTTCATCTATCATTAAGACTATAACCTATACGGAGCCAGTTATTGCAAGGTGGCTGCCCATGCATCCTAATCAATTTGGCATCGGCGGTTGTGTGGGGTGGGTGATCGTAGGACAAGGGTTCTTTATCTGTCATTAAGACTGCAGAGGCCAGTTGTTGTAGGGTGGCCGCTCATGTATCCCAATCAATTTGGCACCGGTTGTAGTCCATCCATGCCCATGAAGGATTTCTTTGCTCATGGTTCTTGCAGGCATCACATAAAACTTCCCTTCCAAGGGTTTTTTTCCAATGTGGAACACAGTTGTGATTGTGCTGCCTAAAAATTGAATTGATTGTGAGGCGACTGTACTAACCGTGGCTCGGGTGTTCATTAATGGTGGCCTTCCAAGGGAGAGCTACGTGTCGTAGGACATTAGATTTTGATTAGCTCATGTATTAACAAGAGCCAATTTTTTGGGTGAAACTTGTTAGGGTGGTCATTCGTAAACCACAACCAAGTGGGTTTCACTTCCCAGTCTTCTTCGAGGTCCACTACCTGGGCCATATTGACCATGATGTTTTTGCCCCAAAATTCTGCCTGTCGCTCTTTCACTTCACGTTGAACCATTTCTTTCATTGCTTTGTGCTATTTTTTGGGTTGTTTTTTTTGGTATGAATGGCCCTTAGTGTGGTTTCAATGAGTGGGCCATAATAGCATTTTAGTTTGCTACTGTTGAAGTATCCCGCCATCTCGACACCGTTGAGTGTTTCTATACGCACTGCGCCTTGTGGGGTTATCTCAGTGACTAGGAAAGGTCCTAAGCCTTTGAATTTAAGGTTCGTTGTATGCTTTTTTGTGACGTAGAGAAGGACCATATCGCCTTCACTCATTTCTTTGTCTTTGAGTTGGTCGTCAAACCATTATTTACGCCTCAATTTTTCTACAACCATACTGTACATATAGCAAGGAGGCGTGTTTCATCAAGCTTTTTATGTTTAAAAAGGCGATAGCCTAGAAGATTGCCCATGAGTTTCTCTTAAAAAGATAATGGCAAAACATTTTAACTGTGTATATCATAGCTACCCCTCCTTTCGGTGGTGATATAATTGCGTTCTACCTTGTTGAGTTGGTGATTGGCAAAACTAATAGGGAAATCCCTATTATTCTCACCGGGTTGAGCCAATACACACCCAATTGCAAAGGCGGAGGCATCGATTTGGATGTGAAATATGATGTCCCAATTGGGGGACCTCAAGATGGGAGCACTTCCAAGGCTTTTTTCAAGGTATTATATGCATGTTGGCACTCATTTATCCATTCAAAAATTATTAGAAGTCCATAAAGGCAGCGAGCAATGTTGGCATACACAAAGATGAAATGTCGATAATACCCAGCATGTCCCACCATGAAGCGCTGGACTCCTTTGAAGTTGGTCTGTGGTGGCAGCTCTAGGATGAGTCGTACCTTGCTGTCATCTGTGGTGGAGACTTCTTTTTTTGAGACAATGTGTCCCAAGGTCACTCCATGTCAAACCTAGAATTGGCATTTTAGAGGATTGAGAGAGATTCGGTAGAGTCAACATCTCTCTAGCACTTTTTGTAAACACTCTAAGTGTGCTTTCCAAGTAGAATCGACACAAAGGTCATCCATGAAAACTTCAAGGAATTTTCAAAGATATTCCTTGTAGGCCGTCCACATTAGGTGTGGGAAGGTGCTTGGGGCATTGATTAGCCCAAATGGCATGATTTCTACTCTTTCAAGAAAATAGTGAAGTAGACTACAACCATTGTGGGATTCTTTCCTTGTTTCCGGCCCAAGATCTCTTGACCTCCATGCACCACTAGTGGTTACTAGCTCCAATCTCCCAAATGTCCTTCTTGTTGTTGTCACCTCCAAGAAGTTAGTTACACTTTCCTACAAGGACTCACTTCTCTCACTCTTGCTCATTCTCACAAAATAAACAAGAGGCACATGCACTAAGAATCATACACTCTACTCTCAACTCTCTCTCACACAAAAGACTAGAGCACAAGAGAGAGCAAGTAGATAAGTGAGTAGAAGAGAGCAAGTAGATAAGAATTTGGGACTGGAAAACTAAAATAGCTCGCTAGGAAGATAATGAGGGTGACTTGGGCATCGCAGAGGATGAAGAGCTCAAAGGCCTTCTTAAGGAGACCAATCCGATGCTTTTACAAGGTAACCTGCCTATTGCTTGTCACAAGCATTGTATTTATTAGCCTTCTTCACACCACCACAGCCATCATCACTACTAGTGGTCTCATCCACTCTTGTTGAGGCGACTCTTTTTGGAGCATAATCATTACCATGTTGTCATTTTTTATCACGATTCTAGGAACTTAAATGATCATGCACAGTGAGTGTAGCTTGGGCTCTCTCATTATACTTGGCCATTGTGTACTAATAGATCTCATGGAAGGTTGAAAGCACACCGCACCTTGAAGTGAGATTACTCCAATGCAAAGAAGGTAGAATTGATAGACAGGTGAAACCAGATCGTGAAGCTTGACAATTAGCAACAGCTGGAAATTAGGGATAAACCATATATATATATATATATATATATATATATATATATATATATATATATAGAGAGAGAGAGAGAGAGAGAGAGAGAGAGAGAGAGAGAGAGAGAGAGAGAGAGAGAGAGAGAGAGACCTCATAGCTATGAACAACGTGCTAAACATATAAATCAAGAAGCAAATGATCACAAGAAGACAGATCACTTAGTAAGCGGGGGGGTTGGGTGTGCTATAGTCAAATAAAGAGAGAGAGAGAGAGAGAGAGAGAGAGAGAGAGAGAGAGAGAGAGAGAGAGAGAGAGAGAGAGTGTAAGCTAGCAAGGGAGAGGGAGCGAGAGTGAGCAGGTAAGGGGGGAGAGAGAGGTAGTGTGTGAGGGTCTAGCTGGCGAGAATAGCCGAGAGAGCTGGTGGCGAGGGAAAAAGAGAGGGGGGTGGTGAGGATCTACCTGGCGAGAGCTGGGAGAGAGCTAGCGAGGGAATGAGAGAGAGGGGTGAGAGAAGCCATAGAGGGTGAAAGCTGACAAGAGGAGAGGGGGGTTGAAATAGGAGAGCAATGGGATGGAACGTATGCACGTGGGAGAGAGAGAATCCAACACCAACATTTACGTGAGGAGGGAGACGACGTGGTCATTTGCCTATGGAAGGATAGAGTGAAATTATGGTGGCAGGACAGTGGAGGAGAAGACAAAGCAACCATCTACATAGCATGCATGGTGGGGGAGAAAAAGACGAGGAGTCCAACGCACCCTACTACTCATAGTGCTAAGCATGGAGGGGGTGGTCGGCAGTGCTAGTCACCATATATATATGTATATATACATATATATATATGTGTATGTGTATGTATATATGTATGTATGTATGTATGTATGTATATATGTGTATATGTATGTATATATATATATATGTATGTATGTATATATATATATATGTATATATACATATATATGTATATATACATACATACATATATACATATATATATATATATATATATATATATATATATATATATGTATATATATATATACATATATATATATATATGTATATATACATATATACATATATACATATATATATACATATATATATATGTGTGTGTATATGTGGGTGAAAGCAAGGGTTGGTGGTACAAGAAAAGGGCCAATTTTTTTTCCACCTTTTTGGTACTTTGGGGGGGGGGGAATTTGAGGGTAAAAGGTTTGTATTTAGGAACTATTTTTAAGATCTTTGAGAATCTTTTGTGCAGTACCACCCCGTGAGAGTAGTGGTTGCATTAGTGGTGGTAGTGGTTTCAATTTTTTATTGTTTTTGCTCATTTCTGTTTGAACTAAGCGGGCGTCGTCTGGTCGCACCATCTCTCTCTCTCTCTCTCTCTCTCTCTCTCTCTCTCTCTCCCCCCGCATTCGATTGTAGCAGAGCTGCTCTACTCTAGAGCAGTCGTCTAGCCATGAGGACCCCAAAGGCCAAGGGAGCTGCTGCCAGCAGAGCGTCACCTTCAACATGCAAACCGAAAGCGAAGGCAAAGGAGGGCATGGTGCCTCCTGGCAGCAGCAACAAGAAGGGTGCTTCCACCACACCCCCCAACAAACAAAGCCGGAGCACATAGCCAATCCCAACACAAGGGCAAGTGCAAAATAGTGCAAGGTCGACTCCGAACGGACCTCACTCCTCTTCGACAACGATGAATCAAAATCTACCAGCAAGTCAAGACGTGGTACGCTATTCATTGGCATATGCATGTGCTAAGTAAATGGTGGATGTTTAATCCCTGCACTGACGTTTGAAGTTAAATGAACAGTACTATATTTGGGAGCGTCACCTACAACATGCAAACCGAAAGCGAAGGCAAAGGAGGGCATGGTGCCTCCTGGCAACAGCAACAAGAAGGGTGCTTCCACCACACCCCCCCAACAAACAAAGCCGGAGCACATAGCCAGTCCCAACACAAGGGCAAGTGCAAAACAGTGCAAGGTCGACTCCGAACGGACCTCACTCCTCTTCGACAACGACGAATCAAAATCTACCAGCAAGTCAAGACGTGGTATGCTATTCATTGGCATATGCATGTGCTAAGTAAATGGTGCATGTTCACTCCCTGCACTGACATTTGAAGTTAAATGAACAGTACTATATTTGGTACTTTGCAGTAGCAAATTTGGTACTCTTTGAGTACCACAAATGGTTCTGTAGGGCATCACCTCACATTAGACATAATGTCGGGCACCATATTTAATCTATAGGAGTCAGCAATTCTCTGATTTGTTTTGAACACATTTTAGGTAAGAACAAAATGGAGGAGTACCCTCAACAAACCAGGTTCTGTTACACAGCACGGGACCTCCATGAAGAGTACTGTCTCAGTCTTGAGGGAAAACTCTTCAAGGACTTGACTGATGAGGACATGCCACCCGACCAATGGTTAACTGTATTCAAGTTCAAGTACCAAAAGAACAGCAAGATCTATTTAAACCATTTGCAACCACAACTGGTGGAAGACTGCATTCTCCAAAGTTTATCAGGGGCCCCCTTCATGTGGTGAATTGACCAACAAATTTGCTACGTGCTACGCTTTTGAGAAATGCCATGCAGCGAAAAAAGACCCAGCAGGACATAAAGTAGCATGGGCCCGGTTTGGGGAAGGAGTGTTGCAGATGATATCATCTAGGAGTGGCGGGCTTGAGCGTAAAATTGAGGCATGGAGGAGGCAAAATGCTTCCTCTCCTGGTAGTGTCCTGCATTTAGATAAGAAGGCCCGGATGACTCAAAGTGGTAGTAATATCTGCAGTGTCACATCCAGGATGGTCAAACCTCAGAAGCTTGAAGGCCTCTATTCAAGCAAACAAGGACCAACTACTGGTACTGTGGAAGCACGCATTGTTCAGCTTCAGCAACAAATCCCTATTTCGGATGAAGAGATCAGAGAGGTGGAGGCTGAGCTGGGAGCAAGTCGGCGCTTGTTGCGACGACACGGGGTTTTCGAAAATATCCAAAAGCTCCAAGCGGAGGTTGAACAGCAGGAGGTATTGTATTTCTGGCCTATTGCATTGTGTTTGACTGTTGATAGTGTTTAATTTGCACATGGTTTGGCAATTTGGCATGTTTCACTTCTTGATTGGTTTATCTGCTGACATTTTTGGTGGTTTTGGAACTTCTTGAACTGTTTTGGTACTTTCTTTACTTGTTTTGGTATTTTTTATAACACTTGGTGTTGTGCTACTGCCTTTCTTGGTACTTAATGGTGCTTCTTTATTTCATTTGGTACTCTATTGAACTATTTTTGTGTTGTTTTGGTACTTTCAGGTTACTGAGTTTAGTTTAATAGGGCACCTTTAGTTGTCTTGGATAATTGGTTACACCCATGACTGGTACTTTTGGTGCTTTGCTGTTCATTTGAAACTCTTCTGACCTATTATGATACTGCTTTGGGACTTTCTAGCTACAAGTTTTAGAGTCTTTAAGGTATTGCAGTTACATCTTGGGTTCAATGTTGGCACTAACTTTGGTACTTTTTGTGCTTCTTTGCTTCATGTGGTACTCTTTTGAAGTGTTTTCGTACTGAAGTTGAGCTTTTATTTGGTCTTATATGGTAGTGCTAAATATGTCTTGGGTGCTATCTAGGTATTATCTTTGGTATTTTTTGTTTTCTTTGATTCGTTTGGTACTTTTTGTGCTATTTTGGTACTAGTTTGGAATTTCACTGTGACAAGTTTTTGGGTCTTTTGGGTATTTTTGGGAGTCTTGTGTGTTTTTGGTACTTAATTGTACCAAATTATTGCTGTTTACAACTGTTTTGGCATAATTTACATGTTTTGGTACTGTTTAGTTACCTTTTGGTACTTTTTTGAGACTGATTTGTTAACCTTTTGGTACTGTTTTGGTTTGTCATTGGTTTGTATTGGTACTATTTTGTTACGTATTTTGGTACTATTTTGCTACTTTTTGGTTTTGTTTTGGTACTGTTTTGTTTCCTATTTGGTGCTATTTTGCTACTGTTTGCTACTATTTTGGTACTGATTTGCTACCTTTTTAGCACTGTCTGTAACCTATTTGGTACTATTTTAGTAGTATTTGGTACTATTCTGCTACTATTTGATATTATTTTGGTACTGCTTTGCTACATTTTTGGTATTGTTTTGGTAGTTTTTGGTACTTCATGTACCAATTTTGTGTTGTTTAAAACTATTTTGGTACAATCCAACCTTTTTTAGTACTGTTCTGGTAGTTTTTGGTACTTCATGTACCAATTTAGTGTTGTTTAAAACTATTTTGGTACAATCCGACCCTTTTTAGTACTGTTTTTATTCTGCTTGGGTTTGGCTTGGGAGTTGTTGAAACTTCATTGTACCCATTTAGTGCTGTTTAGAACTGTTATGGTACAATTCACCTGTTTTGGTACCTATTCTGGTTCAGTTTTTGTACTGCTTGTGTACTTCCTTGCTAATTGTTTGTTTTGGTGGATAAGTAGATAGAGTACGTCTGTTTTGCAGATGGAGTATGTGAAGCTCCACAATGAATGCTTGGAGACCCAAGACCATCAAGAATTTGTACATAAGTTGTGTGCTGATGTGAAGAGGGGGATGAAATATACATTGACTCCAAGGCCTCATGTTGTGGACCCTGCCAACACAATTCATGTGTTTGGTACTTGTGTTGCCTGTGGGGAGGCTTTGGAGGCTTCTTACGTGGTTGGTACCTTCATGCTTCCCTGCAGGCATCAGTACCATCCATTGTGTTTTGCAGCTGTGTTGAGAACAAGAGATATGTGCGTGAAGGCACGTTGCAACACCGCAATCCCTTCGGAGGCAAAGGCCTGGGTGTCAGGGAGGTCATTATTGAAGAGTAAGTGGGGTGTTTGTGTTGGACACTGTATGTTTATATTGTTTGAACTGATGATCTAATCTTGTCTTTCATCTTTGTGCATATGTAGGTAGAGAATCTTTCGGTGCGGACACCCATGACACCACCCCAAAGGATAGGAAGGATCTTCCTGGTCACAGTAAGTCAGATGCCACTTACATGTTTAAAGAATATCTTGACAAGTCAGTGCAGAAAATACTGCAAGACCTTGATGCCAACACAAGGGAAGGGAAAGGGGCTGTAGACTCAAGCATGGGGGAAGATCGACTAAAAGCGGAAGTGCAGGAGAGAGACAAAGACGAAAAGGGACCGGAGGAGAAAGAACAGGGGGGAAGTGATCTGATTGAGGAGGTTGCTGAGCAAGAGATTGACCAAGGCGAGAAGAACAATGAAGAGATGCCGGTTGTTGAGGAGGTGACAGTTGAAGTTCTCTCAGAGGCAGAGGTTTTGGCTACGGCATCAACATCTGCAAAGGACAAGGCAGGTAGAAAGAGGAGGAAGAACGGAAATAGGGCAGCGGAAGCTACTCAAAGTGCACAGGAAGCTGCAGGTGCAGAGGATCCCAAAGACACTGAGGAGGCTAAAAGCAATGAGGAGGCCAGAGCGGCGGGGGAAGCTACTGAAAGTGCTGAGGAGGCTAAAGGTGCAGAGGGGGCTGAAGGTGTAGAGGAGGCTAAAAGCGCGAAGGAGGCCAAAGAGGCTAAAGGTGCAGAGGGGGCTGAAGGTGTAGAGGAGGCTAAAAGCACGAAGGAGGCCAAAGAGGCGGGGGAAGCTACTGAAAGTGCAGAGCAGGTTAAAGGTGCAGAGGAGGGTGAAGGTGTAGAGTTGCCTAAAGGCACGGAGGATACAAAAGGTGTGGGGAAGGACAGAGCTACGGAGGAGACACCTGATGCAACACCCTTAGAAACAGGTGATAGCAATGATTCAGCAACCCTCTTCGAGCTCTTCACTATGAAATGTAGAAAGCGCCCCGTTGGTGGTGGTCTCAAGCCGCAAGGCTACAAAAATTAGCTGATGTTATAGCATTTTGTACTTGCTTCTGGACTAATTTGAAATACCAGCCCATTTTGCTTTTGTCGATGCGTTTTGTGTCATGCCGCTCTACTCTTGAAAGGTGTCAATGTGTTTGTAAACTGTCATGTCCTACTGTCACTGTTTTGTAACCTTTTATTGGTGCCCAATGTCTAACTTTGCTTTTGCGAAAAAGCTGTGTTCTTCTACTCATATAGTTTAGTGGTACTACAACAGGGGACCATTGGTGGCTACATGAACAACCACCGGATACATCACTGCCGATACATGTAATGGCAAGCAATAGGCGCCTTGTTGTTTTGGATGTCAATGGAGTCCTTGCGAAGGAGTTCGGTAACAAGCCTATTTTTCTGAAGCTCCTAAGAACAGTGTGGCGCAAGTATCCGCAATTCAATGAAACGAACACCCTCCTTGTGGACGACACGAGATACAAGTCCTTGAAGAATGATTACGACTCGTGCTGCTGCATCCGGTCATATGAGCCTAAGTATTATGACCCCCACAAGCCGAAGTATCTTATGGATGTCATTTTCCCGTGGATCTCCGGGTGGCTAGCTGATAAGTTCCCCACTGCTTACAGCCACCGGAATCCCTTGTTTGATGTTGAGGATGACATTTCCTCGTTCGTTGTCAACTACTTTGTATCTATGGAGGGGTATTCGTACCGCTTTGACCCCCCTAATGTGTAAAAGATTCTGTATGCTTGTACATTGCCTTTGGCATTTAATGATAATTATCTTTTTGTACATGTACTTTTCTTGGCTACTGCTTTTGTACTTTTCTGTTACTACTTGGTGAAAACAAAAAGGAACAGTACCAAAATTTGGTACTACAAAAACACAGCAGAGCTAAAAACAATAAAGCACAGTACCAAATTGATAACACAGCAATAGCATTAGACAGTACTGATCACAAGTAAGATTCTAATCAAGAGAATTAGACAGTACTGATCACAAGCAAGATTCTATTCAAGAGAATTACAACTGTTGCCAGTGGTTAGAATTGTAGTTGGGGTAAACACTGTATGGCTCCCGTCCTGGTCACTTCCGTCTTCATATGGCATACTGTTGTAGATATTTTCATATATCTCTGAGGATAGTTTAAAGTGGTGATGGAGGCCAGGGATAGCCTCCATGGGGAACCGTATGGCTCTAACAAGATGCGAGTAGATCATCACCGGTGGTGTCTGATCTAATAGGGTATAGGTATCAACTTTGCCCTCAACCTGGGCATAGTACAAGCCCTCAACTAGCAATCCACCTCTTACGATCTTGTTATGCCAAAGGTCCTTCAGTACTCTTGGTGCTACATAAACGGTTTTTGTGCACTTAAGAAGGTAGAAGTCCTCCTTCTCCTCGGCTGCGTTCACTGCAAAGTTATCCCCAATGGACAATAATTGGCTCAACACCTCGGGGTCTCCTTCATACATATGCATGCTTAAATCCTCACTCACATGGGAGGAAAACAAATCATTGTAGTTCTCCTCATCATCGTCGTCCTCATCACTATTTGTAGGTTGTACTGACTCTGTCAATGGCTCGATGGAGACATATTTCCATTCTTCAATGTGCTGTTTATTATTGCATCTCCTCCACTGCCCATTCACACATGGATCACAGAAGCATGACAGCGTACGAAAACGCACATCACATGGATTGTGCGTTGAGTAGCCGTCAACACAATGGAATGAGCGAGAGCTTGCAATTGGTTTACAGTCCCACAAAGGAAAACGCAGCACATCATTCGGTGAAACCAACCAGAACACCCTCCTTGTGCTGGCGCTTCCACCTTCCGTTGGTCGGTTGAAACCTCGCGTTCAAAAAAATGACCACATCAGCCGCACACTTCATGGGCCAGCCATCAGGTTTTAGCTCTTTGTGCGTCAGGGTTCTCTTGATAATAGCACCTGCACCATCATGCTCTCCTTTTCCATGCCCTGAAGCAAAGAAGTTATGCATCATAAGCAATCCTGTCAACTGATAATACCTGGCTACGAAATAGTGTGGTCTTCGTGCCTTGAACTGTGAAGCGGCACCATCTGACCATACCCAATGATAACGCAAACAATGTCCTTGCTGTTTCATCCAGTTGTCATGCAGCATAAAACAATGCTGAACAAAGAGCGTGTCGTGGAGCTTATCATCTGATATGTAAAAATGCACAGTCTTCTCAATAGCTCCTACTGAATTTCTGATATAAGAGATGTGTACCAGTATTGTTACCTGTGTTGACCACCAATGCATGGACTGGATCTCATTTTACACTTTAAAGCTGTAATTCTCTGCAAAATCAACAACAGATACCACAACATCTCTGGGAAACTTAAGCAAGCAGTCTTTGAATTGTTGGGCCTGCCACCTAAACATAAAGTTGTGCTTAACGAAGCTTTTCAGATGATCTGAAAAGAGATGAATGAAAGTTGCACTTTTCATCCTTTCCACGACCAAGTCCTTTCGCTTCTTCTCTTTTCCATCACCATTAACCTGTCCAGTGCCCACATCCTGGAATATCTTAACAGTCACCTCCTTGCTATCTGTTGCAATCTCGGCTGGGCAGAATGACAACTTTCGTACACCACATTTGGGGCACTCTCCAAGCAAGCATCTCTTTGCATGATATTCACCCTCCTTAGGGCGAGGGCACAATATAAAATCCAGCAAGTTACTTATGTGTTGAAAAACAGCCTGGTTTGCAGAACATTGGCCTGCCTCACTACGTGTACCACAAACGGAGCATGTACATGGATGTTCTTTGCCGTGATGCCCAAACTTGTTCTGGCGCATTTGATTGAAAGCATCCTTGAAGTATACCATCTAGATATGGTAAATACAGCAGCAAGTATAGCGCTCTTTCAATCTTCGGACAAAAAAAGGCTTGAGTGTCTCAAAGGACCTAAGTGACAACTTCACCCCGCAGGATACATGCTCTTGAATCTTTTGTAGAGCTCCACCTTTAAACGAAAAATGAACCACGTTAGAGCTCAGAATACTATCAAACAAGAGTAAAGCACCAAAGCTATTTACAGTACAAAATTTGGTACTGTAAACCACCAACTCATTCTAAAGTACCAAATTTGGAACTGTAGTGCCAGATAACAGACTATAGTGCCAAATTTGATGCAGAAAAGCACCATATTAGGCTCTATTTATTACCAGGCGGTCCATAGTACCCAATTGGATACTTTTCTACATTAAGCATGGTACCAAATTGGATCATAGTAACAAATTGGGTGCTTTTGTGAATACAAAAAAGCACCAAATTTAGTTCTATGTACCAAGCTGGAACCATAGTACCCAATTTGGTACTGTTTTACATACTGCATATTACCAAAATGGATCCATAGTGGCAATTTGGGTACTTTTTTGGATACAGAAAAGCTTTAAAATTGGTACTATGCATCCAGTTTGGTACTTTTCTGTATTCACTAAAAGCACCCAATCTGTTTCCAAAACACAATTTGGTATAATACTACCAAGTGTGAGTGGTGCCCAAAAACACCAAATTGGATTTGTGGAACCTTAGGTACTATGCAGGCACACTTAAAGCACCCTGCATAGTACCAAAATTGATCCATAGTACCAAATTGGCTATTTCTCTGTATACTTCACAGTACCATAATTGGAAGCTTAGTACAAAATTGGATACTTTTTTGGATACAAAGAGCGCCATAATTGGTACTATGCATCTAGTTTGGTACTTTTCAGTATCCTCTAAAAGCACCAAATCTGTTTCCAAAACCCATTTTGGTATTATACTACCAAGTGTAAGTGGTGCCCAAAAAAACCAAATTGGAGCTGTGGAACACCTTAGGTACTAACCAAGCACACTTAAAGCACCTTGCATAGTACCGAACTTGATCCACAGTACCAAATTGGCTATTTCTCTGTATACTTTACAGTACCATAATTGGATGCTTAGTACAAAATTGGATACTTTTCTGGATATAAAACGCTCCAAAATTGGTACTATGCATCCATTTGGTACTTTGCAAGATACATTGAAAGCACCAAATCTGTCTCCAAAACCTAATTTGGTATTACACTACCAAGTGTGAGTGCTTCTCCTCAAAAGTGCCAAATTGAGACTGTGCTTCCTTACTCTTGGACATTGCAACCAAAAGTTGTACCATGAATCCTGTTGGGTACAATGCAAAATTCAGAGACGTGCCAAATTTAATCCTATGGAGGTGGAATTGGTACCTACAATGATACTATTATGGAGCTGGGAATTCAAACAATGGTAAGTACTTGGATATGGGAATTAGTACCTACAATGCTTGCAGTACCAAATTGGTACTTATGGCCTAGAGTGATTGCTGGTAAAAAACTACCAGTTTGGTACTGAACAGCCAAGCTTTCAGTGCTGCCCAAAGACTACAAATTTTGAACTATTCCAACAGAAATCAAGGCCACCATGGATTGCATTGTAGCAAAAACATATTACCTGAGAGTCATCTAGAAGATGAATTGGATGTTTGATGACACATTTTGCCTCGATCC